>NC_030818.1:6843437-7153125 GCF_001704415.2 Capra hircus
CTGGAAAAGAGGCAGCAAAAATCTCAGTTTTCATATGACATGATACTATGTATAGAAAATCTTAACGATGCTACCAGAAAACTACTAGAGCTCATTAATGAATTTTTTATAGTTGAAGAAGACAAAACAAAACAGAGAAAATGTGTTCTATTTCTACACACTAACACTGAAAGATCAGAAATAGAAAGTAAGGAAATAATCCCATTTAGCATCACATCAAAAAGAATAAAATGCTTAGGAACAGCATACCTAACAAGGCAAAAGACATGTACTACAAAAACTAAAACATGCAAATAAACAGAAGATGATACAAATAGTTGTGTTTAGTCGCTCAGTCTTGTCCGACTCTTTGAGACCCCATGGACTGTAGCCCATCAGGTTCCTCTATCCCTGAGGATTCTCCAGGCAAGAATACTGGAGTCGGTTGCCATGCCCTCCTCATGGAAAGGTAAATCATGTTATTGGATAGGAAGAATAAAAGCTGTCAAAATGACTACATTAGCCAAGGCAGTCAAAGGACTCAATGCAATCTTTATCAAATCACCAAGGCTTTTTCTTTTTCTTTTTTTTTGCAGATCAAGGACAAAAAACTTTAAAATTTGTACAGGTACCTAAAAGAACATAAATAGCTAAAGCAATCTTGAAGAAAAAACTGTAGAGCTGAAGGAATCAAGCTCTGTGATTTCAGACTACACTATAAAGTTAATCAAAACAGTATATGGTACTGGCACAAAACAGAATTAGAGATCAGTGGAGTGGAACAGAAAGTCAGGAAATTAATGCATGAAACAACGGTTATTAAATCTACTCAAAGGAGGCAAGAATGAACAATGGAGAAAATGAAGTCTCTTCAATAAGTTGTGCTGGGACTGCTGCTGCTGCTAAGTCGCTTCAGTCGTGTCCGACTCTGTGCGACCCCATAGGTGGCAGCCTACCAGGCTCCCCCGTCCCTGGGATTCTCCAGGCAAGAACACTGGAGTGGGTTGCCATTTCCTTCTCCAATGCATGAAAGTGAAAAGTGAAAGTGTAGTTGCTCAGTCGTGTCTGACTCCCAGCGACACCATGGACTGCAGCCTACCAGGCTCCACTGTCCATGGGATTTTCCAAGCAAGAGTATGGGGACAACTACATGCAAAAAAATGAAATGAGAACATTCTTTACCCTAAAAATAAGTAAACACAAAATGTATTGAAAAACTACGTATGACCAAGTACAATAAAAACTTCTAGAGGAAAATATAGGCAGGATATTCTCTAACATAAATTGTACTAATACCATTGTTTTCTTAGTTCAGTCTCTCAGGCAATAGAAAAAAAAAAGCAAAAATAAATAAGACCAAGCTTATGAAATTTTGCACAGCAAAGCATAAAAAAATGAAAAGTTAAAGATTGAGAGAAGATATTAATATTTGAAAATGATGTGACCAAAAAGCAATTAATCTGCAAAATATGAAATTCTGCAGCCATGAAATTAAAAGACAATTGCTCCTTGGAATAAAAGCTATGACTGACCTAGGCAGCACATTAAAAAACAGAGACATTTCTTTGCCAGCAAAGGTCTGTCTAGTCAAAGCTATGGTTTTTTCCAGTAGTCATGTATGGATGTGAGAGTTGGACTATAAAGAAAGCTGAGCACCAAAGAATTGATGCTTTTGAACTGTGGTGTTGGAGAAGACTCTTGAGAGTCCTTTGAACATCTAGAAGATCAAACCAGTCAATCCTAAAGGAAATCAGCCCTGAACATTCACTGGAAGGACTGATACTGAAGCTCCAATACTTTGGCCATCTGATACAAAGAACTGATTAATTGGAAAAGACCCGGATGTTGGGAAAGATTGAAGAAAAGAGAAGGGAACAACAGAGGGTAAGATGGTTGGATGGCATCACTGACTCGATGGAGATGAGTTTGAGCAGGCTCCGGGAGTTGGTGATGGACAGGGAAGCATGGCGTGCTGCAGTCCGTGGGGTTGCAAAGAGTTAGACACGACTGAGCGACTGAACTAAACTGCAAAATATATCAACTTCTCATTCACTTCAATATCAAAAACAAGAAATCAAAAAATGGGCAGAAGATCTAAACAGACATTGCTAAAGAGACAGAGACAGCCAAAGAGTACATGAAAACATGTTTAGTGGAGATAATTATTAGAGAAACGGAGGTCATAACTACAATGAAGTGTCACCTCTCACTGATAAAAGTTTCCATAATTAAATTATCTACAAACAACAAACCCTGGGGAGAAAAAAAAAAAAATCCCTCCAACACTGTCATGGGGAATGTAATTGGAAAAAGCTAATATGGACAACACTATGGAGACTCCATAGTGTTAAACTGTATTGTTAAAAATTATGTTAAACTTTATTGTTAAAACAAGAAACACACTCACAGACTCACAAACTAGGAAAAATTAGCTTTACCACTTGAGAAAGGTGGCAGGATAATTTAAAAAGTTAAGATTAATATATATACACTATTGTATACACAAAAGATAATTCATAAGCACATGCTGTATAACACTGTACTAAATACTCTATTAACTTATGTGTAAAAAGAACATGAAAAAGAATAGATATCTGAATAAGGAAATAATTTTGCTGTACAACTGAAAATAAAATAACACAGCATATCAATACTCCACCAAAATACAAAAAAAATTTAAAAAGGGGAAAATGTTATGCATATTTTACAAGAATACAGAAATCTGATAGGGAAATAAATAAAATATTTTAAAACAAATATTATGTAGGAGAAAGTCACATCAAATAAAATATTTTAAAATAAACAAACATGTAGGTAAAAGACCTACACTGAGATCTATGAAATAAAAATAAAGGAAACCGAAGAAATGGAAACATACCATACTCTATGATTAAAAGCATTAATATTTTTACAAAGGCCATAGTTCATAAAGCAATATAAAGATTGAAGGGAATCCGTGTCAAATTACCCATGATATTTTTCACAGAATTAGAACCAGTAATTCTAAATTTATAGGGAACCATAAGTAACCCCCAAACAGCCAAAGCAATTCTGAGGACCAGGAACAAAGCAGGAGGCATAACCCTCCCTGACTCCACACAACTCTGTAGAGCTACATATTCAAAACAAGGGGGTCCTGGCCGAGAAACAGACCTATGGGGCAATGGGAAAGAATGGAAACCCCAGGCACAAACCCACGGACCTACGGTCAATCTTTGACGGAGGAAGTAAGAATATACAACGGGGAAAAGACAGTCTCTATACCAAGTGGAGGTGGGGAAGCTGAAGAGCCACAGATAATCACTGAAATTAGAAGACACCCACACAGCTACCACCCCCCCCCAAAAAAGAAGGAAGTCAAAATGGCTAGAGGACTTAAACAGGAAGACACCACACCACAAACTCCTAGAGAAAAACAAAGGGAAACCACACTGGCAGAAATCATCCCATTGTTTTCTCACTTCTAGCTCCCAAGGTAAAACAAAAATAAAAAGAGACTTAGTCAAATTAAAGGCTTTTGAACAATAAAAAAGTAAGAGAGAATGGGAGAAAATAGTTGTTGCAAACAATATGATCCACAAGATATCAGTTTCAAAATATACAAAAAGCTCACTCACCTCAATATCAAAACACTAGCAACTATACAAAAAGCCAGACAGAAGATCTACACAGATATCTCTCCAAAAAGGACCTTCAGATGGTCAGGAAGCATAGAAAAAGATGCTTAACATTGATAATTTTTAACAAAATGCAAATCAAACCAAATGGAGGTATCATAATAACATTCAAAATTTCCATGACTAAAACATCTACAAATAAGAAATGTTTGAATTGGTGTGAAGAAAAAAAAAAAAACACCTCTCCTACACTGTTGCTGGAAATATAAAAGTGGTACCACCATTACAGAGAAGAGTAAGGAAGTTCTTTAAAAACTAAACGAATTTACTTTAGTCAGTCATTCGGTTTAGTCACTCTGTCATGTCTGACTCTTTGTGACCCCAAGAAGTACAGCACGCCAGGCTTCCCTGTCCATCACCAACTTCCAGAGTTTGCTCAAACACATGTCCATCAAGTTGGTGATGCCATCCAATCATCTCACCCTCTGTCATCCGCTTCTCCTCCTGCCTTCAATCTTTCCCAGCACGAGTCTTTTCCAATGAGTCAGTTCTTTGTATCAGGTGGCCAAAGTATTGGAGCTTCAGCATCAGTCCTTCCAATGAATATTCAGGGTTGATCTCCTTTAGGATGGACTGGTTTGATCTCCTTGCAGTCCAAGGGACTCTCAAGAGTCTTCTCCAACACCACAGTTCAAAAGCATCAGTTCTTCAGTGCTCAGCTTTCTTTATGGTCCAACTTTCACATCCACACCTGACTATTGGGAAAAAATAGCTTTAACTAGATGGACCTTCATTGGTAATGTCTCTGCTTTTTAATATGCTGTCTAGGTTGGGTCATAGCTTTTCTTCCAAGGAGCAAGCATCTTTCAATTTCATGGCTGCATGCTAAGAAGCATAAAACACTAAAAATAAAGTTGAAGATGACTCATAGAAATGAAAAGATATCCCATGCTTTTGGTCTGATACCAGTAATATTTTTAAAATGCCCATATGACCCAAAACAATCTACAGATTTAGGGCTATCCCTATCATACTCCTTGTGATATTTCACAGAGCTAGAACCAATGATTCTAAATTTTACTTGGAACTATACATGACCCAGAATTGCCAAAGCAATCCTGAGTACCAAGGACACAGCAGGAAGCGTAGCCATCCTAGTAGCCACATATAAATAATCACTGAAATTAGAACCCACGTGCACAACATTCAACAAATAGGAACTCAAAAAAGCTTGCTGCTGCTGCTGCTGCTAAGTTGCTTCAGTCGTGTCCGACTCTGTGCGACCCCATAGATGGCAGCCCACCAGGCTCCCCTGTCCCTGGGATTCTCCAGGCTAGAGCACTGGAGTGGGTTGCCATTTCCCTCTCCAATGTATGAAAGTGAAAAGTGAAAGTGAAGTCGCTTAGTCGTGTCCGACTCTTAGCGACCCCATGGACGGCAGCCCACCAGGTTCAGGAGTTAATAATAGACATCACTCCATAAAGTCCCAGAGAAGAAGGTAAGCAAAACGTTCTCTCACAAATGGTACCATTATATTTTTGTCTCCCAAGGCAATAGAAAATGAATGAAAAACAAAAAAATGGGACCTAATCAAAGTTGTGATCATTAGCACAACAAAGGAAACCCATTTTAAAAATGAAAAAAAAAAAAAAAACCCAACCCATCCAACGGGAAAAAATTAGTTTCAAACTTTGAGATCAAGACTGATCTCCCAAATGCAGAAACAGCTCATTCAGCTCAGCAACAAAAACATTAACAAGCCAATCAAAAAACAGGCAGATACCTACATACACACTTCCCCAGAGAAGACATCCAGATGGCCGAAAAGCACAGAATAGATGCTCAGCATCATTTATCATTAATGGAATGCAAATTAAAGCCACAGTGAGGTGCCACAATGATCAGGATTGCCATAATTAAAATGTCTGCAGATAAGAAACGTTGCTCTGAGGGTGGAGGACTGTGGCACTGCTGTTGTGTTGTGTGGCACTGTTGTTGAGAACAGAAAGGGGTACTCTGCCACTGTGGAGAAGAGTAAGGAGGTCCTTAAAAATTCAGTGAACGTACTTGAAAAGAGAGACAGACACACAGACTCACAGAGCAAGTAAAGAGACTTACAGATACCAAAGGCAAAAGAGAGGGGTAGGTGTGATTTAGGAGTTTTGGTATAATTTAGATACATCACTCTTTACAAAATTAAAAATATATCATCAACAACCACCACTGGGAACTTTACTCTCTATGTCATATTTGAAAAAAGAAAAATAATATATATATATATATGTATAAATAAATCAATAGGCTCTACAAGTGAAAGCGCAACATTGTAATTCAACGCTACTTTATCATGAATACAAATCTTAATTAAGAAGGTAAAATGTTATGTTATGCATATTATACCATAATACAAATATGAATAAAGCTGAAATGAAATAAAATGGTAGCAAAGTATTAAGTAAAATACTTAAAAATTCTATTTTGGATTGATAGCAGTAGTAGTTTTAAATGGCCATACTACCTGAAGCAGTCTACAGATTGAATGCAATCCATGTCAAATTCCCTAAGACATTTTTCACAGAAGTAGAACCCAAGATCCTAACATTTACTCAGAATCATATATGATGCAGAATTGCCAAAGCAATCCTGAGGACCAAGAACAAAGCAGGAAGCATAACCCTCCCAGACTCCACGCAACACTACAGAGTTACAGTGTTCAAAACAAGGAGGTCCTGGCACAGAAACAGATCTATGGGACAATGGAAAAGAACAGAGACCCTAGGATCAAACCCACACACTATGGTCAATTTATCTTCCACAATGGAAGCAAGAATATATTGGGTTGGCCACAAATTGCATTCAGATTTTTCTGTAGATGTTATGAAAAAACTTTTAAAGAAACTTTTGGCCAGCCCAATGAAAGAGGAGGGCTTCCAAGGTGACTCAGTGGTAAAGAATCTGCCTGCCAATGGAGGAGACCTGGGTTTGATTCCCCAGGTTGGGAAGATTCCCCAGAGAAGGCAAGAGCAACCCACTCTAGTATTCCTGCCTGGGGAATCCCATGGACAGAGGAGCCTTGTGGGCTACAGGGTCACAAAGAGTCAGACATAACTGAGTGACCAAATAACAACAGTGCAAGGGTAAGAAGACAGTCTCACGGCAAGGGGTCCTGGGAAAGTCAGAGCCACGTGCCGATCACTGCAATTAGAACCCACATGCACACCATTAGGCAAAAAGTAACCCAGAATGACTTGAAGACTTAAGAAACACCACATCATGAACTCTTAGAGAAAAATTAGGCAAAGTGTTCTCTGACAGAAATCATACTGTTTTTTTTTTCTAAGGTAAGTCTCCCAAGATGATAGAAAATGAGCCACAGATACACACACAGGACCTAATCGAGTTTATGACCATTGGCACAGCCAAGGAAACCATATACAAAATAAGACAACCCACGGGATGGGAGGAAGTAGGGCAAATGTTGTGATCCACAAGACACTGATCTCAGAAATGTACTAACGACTCACTCACTTCAGTGTCACAGCCCCAGCAACCCAATCAAAAAATGGGCAGAAGATCTGCATAGATATTTCTTCAGAGTAGACCTACCTACAGATGACCGAACAGCGCAGGAAGAGATGCTCAACATCGATAATTTGTTAACAAAATGCAAATGAAAACCACAATGAGGTATTACCACAATGATCAGAATTTCCATAATTAAAATGTCTACTAATAAGAAATGCTGGACAGGGTGGGAGAAAAAGGCACATGCCTGCACTCTTGGGTGTGAATATAAGTGGTACCACTACTGTGGAGAATGGTAAGGAGGTTCCTTAAAAATTAAATGATCTTATTTACAAAACAAAAAGAGACTTACAGACTTAGAGAAAACAGACTTATGCTTAAGAAGGGAAACTAGTGATGGGCAGGTTAAAATAGGAGTTGAGATTAACATACACACATTACTTATACCCAATGCATATTCAACAAATAACTAATGTGTAAAACAGGGAGCACAAATATCCTAGACAGACTTATGGAGAAGAATCTGAAAAATGATAGATATAAGTAAATTATATGCATTAAAACTGAATCTAACAGCATTGTATATCAACACTTTTCCAACACGAAATAAGAGTTTGTAAAAATTAAGATCATAAAGGTAATGTTATGCATATTTATCCACAATATGGAAATTTTAAAAAGTACAGTATAGTAAAAACAAAAATGTCCCATCAGAATGAATATAGTACTGAGGAGTTAACTGGACTGCTGCTGCTGCTGCTAAGTCGCTTCAGTCATGTCCGACTCTGTGCGACCCATAGATGGCAGCCCACCACGCTCCCCCATCCCTGGGATTCTCCAGGCAAGAACACTGGAGTGGGTTGCCATTTCCTTCTCCAATGCATGAAAGTGAAAAGTGAAAGTGAAGTCGCTCAGTTGTGTCTGACCCTCAGCGACGCCATGGACTGTAGCCTACCAGGCTCTTCCGTCCATGGGATTTTCCAGGCAAGAGTACTGGAGTGGGGTGCCATTGACTAAAGAGGTCAAAGATTTATATGCTGAGAACCATAAAATACTACAAATGAAATGGAAGATGACCAAATAAATGGAAAGATTTCACATGCTTTTGGATTGAGAGCAGTAATATTTTTAAATGGTCATACTACCCAAAGCAATTGATAGATTACATGCAATCTCTGTCAAATTCTTGTGACATTTTTCACAGAGCTAGAACCTGACCCTTAAGTTTACGTGGACGCATACACAACACACAATTCCCTAACCATCCTGAGGACCAAAAACAAAGCAGGAGGCAGAACCCTCCCAGACTTGACCCATCACTACAGAGCTACAGAACTCAAAACAAGGGGGTCCTGGCACAAAACAGACCTATGGGACAATGGACAAGGAGAGAGACCCCAGGCACAAATCCATACACCTAAGGTCAGTTAATATTCCACAGTGGAATCAAGAATACATGGGGCTGGCCAAAAATTTCACTTGGCTCTTTCTGTACAATGCTATGGAAAAACTTGAAGGAACCTTTTGTCCAACCCAGTACAAGCAGAAGAAGGCAATCTCAGCAAGCAGTGTTGGGAAAATTATAGAGTTGCGTCCCAATCACTGAAATTAAAACCCACATGCACATCATTCAACAAAAGCTAATTCAATATGGCTTAAAGATTCAAATAAGAGACATCACACCATAAACTCCTAAAGAAAAACGTAGGCAAAGATTCTCAGAAATTGCACAGTTCTTGCCTTAGGGTTAGTCTCCCAAGGCAATAGAAAATGAACCAAAGATATAAAAATGGGACCTAATCAAGCTAATATTATTTTGCACAGAAAAGGAACCATAAACAAAAGGAAAAGACAACCCACTAGATGGGACAAAATAATTGCAAATGATGTGAGCCACAAGACACTGATCTGGAAATTATAGAACAGTTTGTTTACATCAGTATCAAAACTCTAGCAATGCAATTAGAAAGTCACCAGCCAGAAGATCTACATAGACATTTCTCCAGAGTAGACCTACAGGTGGCCAAAAATCACAGGAATGATGATTTGTGTTATTGAATCAACATCAATAATGCTTAACAAAATGCAAATGAAAACCACAATGAAGCATCACTTCTATGATCAGAATTTCCAGAATTAAAATGTCTACTAATAAAAATATTGGACAGGGTGTGGAGAAAAAGAAACTCTCCTACCTTTCTGGTGGGAATGTAAATTGGTGCAGCAGTATAGAGAATAGTAAGGAGGCTCCTTAAAAATTAAATGATCTTATTTACAAAACAAAAAGAGATTTAACAAACACAGAGACTAAGAAAACAAACTTATGCTTAAGAAGGGAACTGGTAGTCAGCAGGGATAAATTAGGAGCTTGAAATTAACATATACACAATACAAAATATACAATACATATTCGACTAGTACTGAATGTATGGAAGAATAAACAACTAAATATACTGTATGGCCTCTATGGGAAAAGAATCTGAAAAAAGGATAGATATAAGAAAATTACTGGGCTGTTACAACTGAATCTAACACAGCACGTGTAAATAACTTGATCCCAATATAAAGTAAAAATTCATAAAAATTAAGATCATAAAATTGTTATGAATACTATATCACAATATAGAAATTTAAAAAGTAAATACAATAAAAAACAAAAAAGTCCCATCAATATGAATACAGTACTGAGGAATTAATCTGACTAAGGGGGTCAAACACTTACATGCTGAGAACCATAAAACAATAAAAATAAAATTGAAGACGACGAAGACGACTCAAAGAAATGGAAAAATAACTCAGGCTTTTACATTGATGACAGTAATTTTTAAGAACAGCCATACTGCCCAAAACAATCTATAGATTTAATGCCATCACTAATAAATCCCCTGTGACATTTTCACAAAACTAGAACCACTGTTCCTAAAATTTACTTGGAACCATTCCTGACGCAGAATTGCCAAAGCATTCCTGAGGACCAAGAACAAAGCAGGAGGCAGAACCCTCCCAGACTCCGCAGGGCACTGCAGAGCTACAGTACTCAAAACAAGGAGGTCCTGGCACAGAGACAGGCCTGCGGGGCAATGGCACAGAACACAGACTCCAGGCGCAAACCCACTCATCCACGGTCAGCTGATCTTTGATGGCGGAACAAGAATACACAATGGGGAAAAGTCTCCACCACAACCAGCGATGAGGAAGTTGGACAGGCACAAACATCACATAAATCAGAATCCACTCACACACCTACCAAAAAGAGGAACTGAGGATGGCTAGCGGACTTAAATAGGAGACATCACGCCCCAAACTCATAGAGGAAAATGAATGGAAACATACTCTGTCAGAAGTTTTCCCACTGTTTTCTTACATCAGGCTCCCAAGGCAGTAGAAAAATAAACAAACTGGACCTAATCAAATCAATGGCTTTTTGCACAACAAAAAGGAAATCAATAATAGAGAACGGGAGAAAATAATTGTAAACAATGTGATCCACAAAACACTGATCTCCAAAATATACAAAAAGCCCCCTTACCTTAATATCAAAACACTAGCAACCCAACAAAAAACCAGATGGAAGACCTACATAGACATTCTCTGGAGAGGACCTTCAGATGGACAGGAAGCACCAGAAAAGATGATCAACATTGATGATTTTTAATCAAAATCAAACTGAGATGTCACAACAATCAGTTCAGTTCAGATCAGTCGCTCAGTTGTGTCCGACTCTTTGCGACCCCATGAATTGCAGCACGCCAGGCCTCCCTGTCCATCACCAACTCCCGGAGTCCACTCAGACTCACGTCCATCGAGTCAGTGATGCCATCCAGCCATCTCATCCTCAGTCGTCCCCTTCTCCTCCTGTCCCCAATCCCTCCCAGCATCAGAGTCTTTTCCAATGAGTCAACTCTTTGCATGAGGTGGCCAAAGTACTGGAGTTTCAGCTTTAGCATCATTCCTTCCAAAGAAATTCCAGGGCTAATCTCCTTCAGAATGGACTGGCTGGATCTCCTTGCAGTCCAAGGGACTCTCAAGAGTCTTCTCCAACACCACAGTTCGAAAGCATCAATTCTTCTGTGCTCAGCCTTCTTCACAGTCCAACTCTCACATCCACACATGACCACAGGAAAAACCATAGCCTTGACTAGATGGACTTATGTTGGCAAAGTAATGTCTCTGTTTTTGAATATGCTATCTAGGTTGGTCATAACTTTTCTTCCACGGAGTAAGCGTCTTTTAATTTCATGGCTGCAGTCACAATCTGCAGTGATTTTGGAACCCCCAAAAATAAAGTCTGACACTGTTTCCACTGTTTCCCCATCTATTTCCCATGAAGTGATGGGACCGGATGCCAATCAGAATTTTCCTAATTAAATCATCTACAAATAAGATATGTTTGAGTGGTTGTGAAGAAAAAGAAGACAAAGTGGAGAAGAATAAGGAATTTCTTAAACATTAACTGAATTTACTTCCAAAACCAAAAGAGACTCACAGACTCAGAGACTGAGAAAACAAACTCAAGCTTAAGAAAGGAGGCAGATGGCAGGCAGGCATGAATTAAGACTTGGGTTTAAAATATACACACTACTATATGCATAATATATGCTCAACAAATACCTAATGTATAGAATAGGCAACTCAGTAAATATACTGTGTAACCTATATGGGAAAAGAATCTCATAAAGGACAAACAAAAGAATATGTAAAGTACTGTGCTGTTACAACTTAATCTAACACAACATTGTAAATCAACTCAACTCTAAAACAAAGCTAAACTTGTAAAAATTAAGATCATACAAGTTATGTTGTGCATATTAGATCACAATAAAGAAATTTGAAAAAGTACAGTACAATAAAAAGCAAAAAAAAAGTTGCATCAAAATGTATACATTAGTGAGGAATCATCAAGGCTGTATATTGTCACCCTGCTTATTTAACTTCTATGCAGAGTACATCATGAGAAATGCTGGGCTGGATGAACCACAAGCTAGAATCAAGATTGACAAGAGAAATACCAATAACCTCAGATACACAGATGACACCATCCTTATGGCAGAAAGCGAAGAAGAACTTAAGAGCCTCTTGATGAAAGTGAAAGAGGAGAGTTAAAAAGTTGGCTTAAAGCTCCACATTCAGAAAACTAAGATCATGGCATCTGGTCCCATCACTTCATGGGAAATAGATGGGGAAACAATGGAAACAGTGACAGACTTTATTTTTGGGGGCTCCAAGATCACTGCAGATGGTGACTGCAGCCATGAAATTAAAAGAAGTTTGCTCCTTGGAAAAAAGTTATGATCAACCTAGACAGCATATTAAAAAGCAGAGACATTACTTTGCCAACAAAAGTTCATCTAGTCAAAGCTATGGTTTTTCCAGTAGTCATGTATGGTTGTGGGAGCTGGACTATAAAGAAAGCTGAGTGCCAAAGAATTGATGCTTTTGAACAGTGGTGTTGGAGAAGACTCTTGAGAGTCCCTTGAACTGCAAGGAGATCTAACCAGTCCATCCTAAAGGAAATCAGTCCTGAATATTCACTGGAAGGACTGATGCTGAAGCTGAAACTCCAATACTTTGGCCACCTGTTGTGAAAAACTGACTCATTTGAAAAGACTCTGGTGCTTGGTAAGATTGAACGCGGGAGGAGAAGGGGGGAAGACAGAGGATGAGATGGTTGGATGGCATCACCGACTCAGTGGAGATGAGTTTGAGTGAACTCTGGGAGTTGGTGATGGACAGGGAGGCCTGGAGTGCTGCAGTCCAAGGAGTCACAAAGAGCTGGACATGACTGAGTGACTGAACTGAACTAAACCTAGGGAGGCAAAAGCCTTTATGCTGAGAACATAAAAGATTAAAAAAGAAAATTGAGATGATTCAAAGAAATGGAAAGATCTCCCACACTTTGGGATTGATAGCAGTAATATTTTCAAGATGGTCATACTACCCACAGCCATCTACAGATTTAATGCAATCCCTATCAAATTACTCATGACTTTTTTCACAGAACTAGAACAAATAGTCCTAAATTGAGACAAAACCATGCATGACCCAAAATTGCCAAAGCAATCCTGAGGACCAAGAGGAAAGCAGGAGGCATAAACCTCCCAGAACGCACAGAAGACTACCAAGCAAGTATTCAAAACAAGCGAGTTCTGGAACAAAAACAGACCGAGGGAGGGGACAATGAAAAAGAACAGAGACCCCAGGCACAAACCCACTCACCTACGGTCAATTCATCTTCCACAGTGGAAGCAAGAATATATTGGATTGGCCACAAATTTCATTCGGATTTTTCTATAAGATATTAAGGAAAACTCTGAAGAAACCTTTTGACCAACCCAATGCAAAGGGAAAATGACAGTTTCCTCCGAGTGCTGTTGGGCAAATCATACTGCCACAGGCCAATTACTGAGATTAGAACCCATATGCACACCATTCAGCAAAAATGAATTCAAAATGGCTTGAAGTCTTAAATAAGAGACATCATGCCATGGACTCCTAGAGAAAAAAGTAGGTGAAACAATCTCTGAAAGAAATCGAACTCTTTAAGCCAGTCTCCCAAGCCAAGAGAAAATGAGCCTAAGATATACAAATGTCAAGCTTCCCTGGTGGCTCAGAGGGTAAAGCATCTGCCTGCAATGTGGGAGACATAGGTTTGATCCCTGGGTAGGAAAGATCCCCTGGAGAAGGAAATGGCAACCCACTCCAGTATTCTTGCCTGCAAAACCCCATGGATGGAGAAGCTTGGTGGGCTGCAGTCCATGGTCTAAAGTCACAAAGAGTCGGACACGACTGAGTGACTTCACTTTCAAGCTTATTATTTGAAAAAAGAAAATTTTATATATATATATATATATATATATAAAAATAAATCTTTAGGCTTCACAAGTGAAAGAAGCACAGAATTGTAAATTAATGCTATTTTATTTTCATACAAATCTTAAATAATTAAGATGGCAAATATTATGTTATCTACACTGTACCACAATAAAGAAATTTTAATAAAATTGAAATAAAATGTTAGCAAAATATTAAATAAAATAGTGCAAATGAACCTGACAAAAGTGTAATACTTGTATCCTGAGTATTACAAAATTACAAAATATTAATAAAGGGATTTGAAAAAATTTCAAACAAATGGAAGAATATCACATGCTTTTTTTTATTGGAACCATTAAATTGTTAAAATAACCATACTACTCCATGAAAACTACATATTTAATGCAATCTCTATCAAAATACCCATGGACATGTTTTTATAGAGCTAGAACCAGTAATAATGAAATTTATAAGGAACCATAAATGACCCAGTATTGCCAAAGAAATCTATAGGACAAAAAATAAAGAAGGAAGCATAACGCTTTCCAGACTTCAGGCAATACTACAGAGCAACAGCCCTCAAGACAATGTGGTACTGGCACAAAAACAGACTTGTGGATCAATGGAACAGAAACAAGAGTTCAGCAGCAAAGCCCCACACCTACAGTCAATTTTGCACAAAGGAAACGTGAATATACAACAGGGGAAAGACAGTCTCCTCTGCAAGTAGTGTTAGGAATGTTGGACCACCACATGAAAATCAATGAAATTAGAACACTCTGTCACACCATATACAACAATGAACTCAAAATACTTAAGGACTTAAATCCAAAGATCACTTAGGCCAGTTTCCCAAAACAACAGAAAGAAACAGGGTTTCCCTGGTGGTTCAGTGGTAAAGAAGCCACCTACCAATGCAGCGGACACAGGTTCAGTCCCTGGCTCAGGAAGATGCCACGTGGGGCAGAGCAACAAAGCCCCTGTGCCCCGACTACTGAGCCTGTGCCCCAGAGCCCGGAAACCAGGACTCGCGGCACGCTCGAGCCCTGGAGCCTGGGCTCTGCAACAAGAGGAGCCGCTGCAATGGGAAGCCCAGGCACTGCAACCAGAGAGAGCCCGCTCAGCCAGAAGACCCAATACAGCCACAAAGAAAGAGAGAAAGCTATATAAGAAAAAACAAATGTGACTCATGAGCTTTTGCCCAGCAAGGTACCATAAACAGCAAGACAGCACGTGGGATGGAAGGAAATATTTGCAAACAGTGGGACGGACTAGGGACTAATCTCCAAAACACACAAACAGCTCATTCAACTCAATATTAAGAAAACAAAGAACCCACTGAAAGAATGGGCAGATCTACATAGACGTTTCTCCAAAGACATACAGAGGACCCAAGCACATGTGCTCAACATTGAAAATTATTAGAGAAATGCAAATCAAATCTACAATCAGTGATCAGCACGCCAAGCATCAGGATTTCCATAATGAAAATGTCTACAAATAACAAATTCTGGGGAGACGGTGGAGAAAAAGGAACCCTTCTACCCTACTGTTCAGAATGTATATTGGTTCAGCCAGTATGGAGAACAGAATGGAGCTTCCTTACAAACTAAAGACTCAGAGACTAAGAAAACTTATCCTTAACAAAGAGGAAAGGGGTTGGGGAGGGATGAATTAGCAGTTTGGGATTAACACACGCACATCACTACATACAAAATAGATGATCAACGGGACTGACTGCATAGCACAGGGGCTGCTAATCAGTATCCCGTATGACTTACATGGGAAAAGAATCTAAAAAGATAGATTTCTGTGTGAGCACACCTGTAGGTTGTACAAATGAGATTAACACAATATTGTACAGCAAAGTGAATCAGTCATATGTATACACATACCCCCTTCTTTTGGAATTTCCGTCCCAGTTGGGTCACTTGCTTCTCAGTTTATCACCAAGATCGTTGCATGTCAAACACAGCCCTGATTCCTCTGTGAAACCAGCTGCAAAATGGGAGGTGACTTTGTAAGTTAACTGTATTCCAACATGGGGTTTCCCTCATAGCTCAGTTGGTAGAGAATCTGGCTGCAATGCAGGAGACCCTGGTTTGATTCCTGGGTTGGGAAGATTCCCTGGAGAAGGGAAAGGTTACCCACTCCAGTATTCTGGCCTGGAGAATTCCATGGACTATACAGTCCACAGGGTCGCAAAGAGTCAGACATGACTGAATGACTTTCACTTTCACTTCAACATAAATGAAAAATTTTCCCATTATTAATATAATAAATGTTATGCATATATCACCACAATAAAGAATTTTCTTAAAATAGAAAAATAAAATCAGATCAAAACAAACAAAATACTTAGAAATAAACCTGACTAAGGAGATGAAACACTAACAGAAAACTGAAGATGACTCTAAGAAACGGCAAGACAGCCATGCTTTTGGACTGATAGCAATAATAGTTTTGAGATGGCCATACTACCCAAAGAAATATACATATTTCATGCAATCCCTATCAAATTCCCCAGGACATTTTCCACAGAACTAGGACCAATAATCCTAAAATTTACATGGAACCATACATGACCCACAATTGCCAAAACAATCCTGAGGACCAAGGACAAAGGAGGCATAACCCTCCCATACTTCACACAGCACTACAGAGCTGCAAACTCAAAACAAGGAGGTCCTGGCACAAAAGAGACCTATGGGACAACGGACAAGAACAGACACTCCAGGAACAAATCCACACACCCATGGCCAATTAATCTTCCACAGGGAAACAAGAATGCATTGAGTTGTCCACAAATTTCATTTGGATTTTCCTGTATGATGCTGTGGAATAACTTCAAGTAACCATTTGGACAATACAAGGGGAAGAAGATAGTCTTCTCAGCAAGGGCTGTTGGGAATAGGACAGTCACTGAAATTAGAACCCACATGCACACCACTCACCGAAAAGGAACTCAAACTGGCTTGAAGACTTAAAGAGACATCATACCATGAACTCCTAGAGAAAAAAGTAAGCTAAGCATTTTCTGACAGAAATTGTTACTGTTCTTTTCTTAGGTTAGTCTCCCAAGGCAATAGAAAATGAACCCAAGATATAAAAATGGCACTTAATCAAGCTTATGATCTTTTGTGCAGCAAAGGAAACCCAGAAAGAAAATGATAAAAACCACCCATGGGAGAAAACAGTTGCAAACTTTGAGATCGAGACTCTGATCTCCAAAATATAGAAACAGCTCATTCAGCTCAATATCAAAACCACCACAAGCCAGTCAGAAAATGGGCAGATTTACACAGATATTTCCTCAAAGAAGACATACAGGCAGCCAAAAAGCATATGACACGATGCTGCACACTGTCTATTGCTAATGAAGTGGGAATCAAAACCACAATGAGGTACCACCACAGTGACGAGAATTTCCTTAATTAAAATGTTTACGAATAAGAAATGTTGCACTGAGTGTGGAGAAAAAGGAACCCTTTTACACTGTTGGTGAAAATGTGAAGGGTATCACCACTATGGAGAACAGTAAGGAGGGACCTAAGAATTAAGTGAACTTACTGCAAAAAAGAAGAAAGAAAGAAAAAAAAAGAGAGAGAGAAACAAGCACACAGACTCACAGAGTGAGCAAAGACACTTATGGTTACCAAAAGCAAAACAAATGGATAGGAATGATTTAGAAGTTTTGGTATAACTGGTCCCTTCACTTCATGGCAAATAGATGGGGTAAAATAGAAACAGTGACAGACATTTTCTGGGGCTCCAAAATCACTGTGGATGGTGACTGCAGCCCTTAAATTAAAAGACATTTGCTTCTTGGAAGAAAAGCTGGGACACACTTGGTGTATTAGAAAGCAGAGATAGCACTTTGCCAACAAAGTCCACATAGTCAAAGCTATGGTTTTCCCAGTGGTCATGTATGGATGTGAGAGGTGGACCACAAAGAAGGCTGGGCACCAAAGAATTGATGCTTTTAAACTGTGGTGCTGGAGAAGACTCTTGAGAGTCCCTTGGACTGCAAGGAGATCAAAGAAGTCAATGCTAAAGGAAATCAACCCTTAAAATTCACTGGAAGGACTAATGCTGAAGGTGAAGTTCCAATACTTTGGCCACCCGGTACAAAGAGCCGACTCTTTGGAAAAGACCCTGATGCCGGGAAAGACAGGACAGGAGGAGAAAAAGATGATAGAGGGTGAGATGGTTGGATGGCATCACTGACTCAACGGACATGAGTTTTGAGCGAACTCTGGGAAATAGTGAAGGATAAGGAAGCCTGGTGTGCTGTAGTCCATGGGGTCACAAAGAGTTGGACACAACTAAGCAACTGAACAACACCAACATACATACCACTATACAAAATATATCATCAACATGACCGCAGGGAACTTTACTGAATACTCTCTGTATGATATTTTAAAAAATAGGAAAAATAATAAATAAATATATATATATATATATATATATATAAATCCCTAGGCTCTACAAGTGAAACCAACAAGGCATTGTAAATTAGCACTATTATCAATGCAAACCTTAAAAATAATTAAGATGGGAAATTTTATATTTTGCATGCTGCTGCTAAGTCACTTCAGTCATGTCCGACCTGTGTGACCCCAGAGACGGCAGCCCACCAGGCTCCCCTGTCCCTGAGATTCTCCAGGCAAGAACACTGGAGTGGGTTGCCATTTCCTTCTCCAATGCATGAAAGTGAAAAGTGAAAGTGAAGTCGCTCAGTCGTGTCCAACTCTCAGTGACCCCATGGACTGCAGCCCACCAGGCTCCTCCACCTATGGGATTTTCCAGCCAAGAGTACTGGAGTGGGGTGCCATTGCCTTCTCCTATATTATGCATATTGTACCACAATAAATTTGAGTAAATGGTGGCAAAATAGTAAATAAAATACTTAGAAATCAACCTGACAAAAGAAGTGAAATACTTCATATCCTGAGAACTATAAAATACTCAAACTATAAAACTATAAAATAAATGAATTTGCAAAAGGTTTAAATAAATGGAGGAATATCACATGCCCCTTTAGTGGAATCACTAAACTGTTAAAATACCCATACGATCCCAAGAAATTTAGATTTAATGCAATCTCTATCAAAGTATCCAGGGATATTTTACTTTTACAGTAGAATTAGAACCAATAATGCTAAAATTTATATGAAATCATAAATAACCCAGTATAGCCAAAGCAATCCTGAGGACAAAGAACAAAGCAGGAGGCATAACCCTGCTGAGATATAAGCAGAACTACAGAGCAACAGTCATCAAGACAGTGAGGTACTGGCACAAAAACAGACCTATGGATCAACGGAAGAGAAGAGAGTTCAGTAGCAAACCACAGACTTACAGCCAATTACCCTGGCATAAAGGAAACAAAAATACACAATGGGGAAAAGACAGTCTCCTCGGTAAGTGGCTTTGGGAAAGCTGGACTGCTCCACGGAAATTGATGAAATTATAATACCCTCATGCCATACACAGCAATGAACTCAAAATGCTTAAGGACTTATTCCAGGACCAAAGCATATCAGTCTGAGAAGAAATCATCAACAAAATATTCTCTGATATAAATTGTACTAGTGTTTCCTTAGGCCAGTCTCCCAAAGCAGTAACAATAAAATAAAAAAGAAATGAATGCTACCTAATCTAATTCATGAGCTTTTGTGCTGCAGGGTAATCATAAACAAAATGAAAAGACCACCTACGGAATGGGAGAAAATATCTGCAAACAATGGAGCAGACTAGGAACTAATCTGCAAAATATACAAACAGCTCATTCTTCTCAATATTAAAAAAAAAGAAAATCAAAATACGCAGATCTACCTAGACATTTCTCCAAAAACATATGGCCAAAAGGCACATACAAATCTGCTCAACACTGATAATTATTAGAGAAATGTTAATGAAATCTACAATCAGTGATCACATGTATCAGAATTTCCATAACTGAAATGTCTACAAATAACAAATTCTAAGGAGACTGTGGAGAAAAAGGAGCCCTTCTACACAGTGTGTTGGAATGAATATTTGAGCCACTATGGAAACACTATGGAGGTTCCTTAAACATTAATTTATTTAGGCTTCCCTGGTGGCTCAGAGATAAAAATCACCTGCAAGAGCAGGACACATGGGTTCAATCCCTGGTCCTGGAAGATACCACATGCCAAGGTACAGCAAAGCCCTTGAGCCACAACTATTGAGCCTGTGCTCTAGTGCCCAAGAACCGCAACTACTGAACCCAAGTTCTGCAAATACTGAAGCCCACATGCCCTACAGCCCATGCTCAGCAGCAAGAGAAGCTGCAGAAATGAGAAGCCCACACATGCAACGAGAGAGCAGTCTCTGCTCGCTGCAACTAGAGAGAAGCTCATGCAGCAACAGAGACCCAGCATAGCAGAAAATTCGTAAGGTTATATATTTTAAAAATTAATTTATTTATGAAACAGAAGCACGCACCAACTCAGAGACTGAGAAAACAAACTTATCCTTACCAAAGCGGAAAGGTGGTGGGGAGGGATGAATTAGGAGTTTGGCATATGCCAAATTAGGGATTTGCCATAATTAGGGATTAGCATATGCACACTGAAAGTGAAAGTGAAGTCGCTCAGTTGTGTCCCACTCTTTGTGACCCCATGGACTGTAGCCCACCAGGCTCCTCCATCCATGGGATTTTCCAGGCAAGAGTACTGGAGTGGGGTGCCATTTCATTCTCCAGGGGACCTTCCCGACCCAGGGATACGAACCCATGTCTCCTGCATTGAAGGCACGTGCTTTACTGTCTGAGCCACCAGGGAAGTCCATATGCACGCTACTATATACAAAATAGATAATCAACAAGGACCTAATCATACCAGACGGTAACCTGCTCCATAATCTGTCTAACCTATATGGGGAAAGAACCTGAAAAGAATAGATTTATGTATAAGCACACACTAGGCTATACAAATAAACCTCAGAACACTGTAAATGAACTCTACTCCAATATAAAAGAAAAGCTTAAAAAATAATTAAGATGATAAATGTTCTGTTATGCATATTTTACCACAATAAGAAATTTGAAAAAATATATGAAATAAAATCACATCAAAATGAATAAAATACTTACGAATAAAGTTGACCAAGGAGGTGAAAGACTTATATGCTCAGTTCAGTTCAGTTCAGTCGCTCAGTCGTGTCCGACTCTTTGCGACCCCATGAGTTGCAGCACGCCAGGCCTCCCTGTCCATCACCATCTCCCGGAGTTCACTCAGACTCACGTCCATCGAGTACGTGATGCCATCCAGCCATCTCATCCTCGGTCGTCCCCTTCTCCTCCTGCTCCCAATCCCTCCCAGCATCAGAGTCTTTTCCAATGAGTCAGCTCTTTGCATGAGGTGGCCAAAGTACTGGAGTTTCAGCTTTAGCATCATTCCTTCCAAAGAAATCCCAGGGTTGATCTTCAGAATGGACTGGTTGGATCTCCTTGCAGTCCAAGGGACTCTCAAGAGTCTTCTCCAACACCACAGTTCAAAAGCATCAATTCTTCGGCACTCAGCCTTCTTCACAGTCCAACTCTCACATCCAAACATGACCACTGGAAAAACCATAGCCTTGACTAGACGGACCTTAGTCAGCAAAGTAATGTCTCTGCTTTTGAATACTTATATGCTA
Organism: Capra hircus; assembly: GCF_001704415.2. Lineage (NCBI taxonomy): Eukaryota > Metazoa > Chordata > Mammalia > Artiodactyla > Bovidae > Capra > Capra hircus. The sequence continues at coordinate 6,865,040 of NC_030818.1, forward strand.
AGAAGTATAAAATATTAAGATAGGGAAACTGCAGATGATTCAAAAAAATTGGAAAGATATCCCATGCTCTTAAATTAGAAACATTAATGTTGTTAAAATGGTCATACCACAAAAGCCGTCTACAGATTTAATGCAGTCTCTATCAAATACTCATGATTTTTTCACAGAATTCAAACCAGTAATTCTAAAATTTACATGAAACCATTCATGACTCAGAATTGCTGAAGCAACAGTGAAGACTAAGGACAAAGCAGGAGGCATAACCTTCCCAGACTTTACACAACACCGCAGAGCTATGGTATTCAATACAAGGAAGTCCTGGTATGAAAAGAGACCTGGGGACAATGCAAAAGAACGGAGACCCCAGGAACAAACCCACAGTCCTATCGTCAATTAATCTTCCACAATCGGAGCGAGAATACATTGAGTTTGCCACAAATTTCATTTGGATTTTTCTGTACAATGCTATGGAAACATTTGAAGGAATCTTTTGGCCAACCCAGTATAAGGGGATGAAGACAGTCTCCTCATCCAGTTGTGCTGGGAAAGTCATAGAACCACACTTCAATCACTGCAGTTAGAACCCACATGTACAACATTCAACCAAAAAGAACTCAAAATGGCTTGAGGTCTTAAACAAGAGACAACACACCATGGACTTCTAGAGAAAAAAGTAGGGAAATCATCCTCTGACAGAAATCATACTGCTCTTTTCTTAGGTCAGTCTCCCAAGGCAATGGAAAAAGAATCAAAGGTATACCAATGGGACCTAATCAAGCTTATGAACTTTCGCACAGCAAAGGAAATCATAAACATAATGAAAAGACAATTCACTGAATGGGAGAAAACAGTTGCTAACATTGTGATCCACACAACACTGATCTCAAAAATGTACAAGCAGCTCATTTCCTCAGTATCAAAACACTAGCAACCCAATCAAAAAATGGGCAGAAGATCTACATACATCTATAAAGATCTATTTGATCTACAAAGATAGATGGCCAGAAAGCATAGGAATAAATGCTCAACATCAATAATTTTTTAATGAAATGCAAATGAAAACCAAAATGTGGTGTCACCACAACTATCAGAGTTTCCATAATTAAAATGTCTTAATGGGAATTCTAACATGTATACGGTCATGTAAGAATTGAATCGCCAGTCCATGTCTGACGTAGGGTGCAGCATGCTTGGGGCTGGTGCATGGGGATGACCCAGAGAGATGTTGTGGGGAGGGAGGTGGGAGGGGGGTTCATGTTTGGGAATGCATGTAAGAATTAAAGATTTTAAAATTTAAAAAAAAAAATCATCTAAAAAAAAAAAAGAAAAAAAGAAATGCTGGACAGGGTGGGAGAAAAGTGAACTCTCCTACACTGTTGGTGGCAATGTAAAGTGGTATAGCATCTATGGAGAGCAGAAAGGAGGTTCCTTAACAATTAAATGATCTTGTTTACAAAACAGAAAGAGACTTGCAAATTCAGAGACTGAGAAAACAGACTTATGCTCAGGAAGGGAACTGGTGGTGGGCAGGTTAAATTAGGAGTTTGAGATTAGCTTATACCCATTACCACATACACAATACATATTCAACAAATACCTAATGTGTACACTAGGGAACTCAAATAAATATACTGTACAAACTATGGGAAAAGAAAATTTTGTGCATTAAAGCTGAATCTAACACAGCACTGTAAATCAACACTTTCTCAGTAAGAAATAAAAGTTTGTAAAAATTAAGATCATAAAGGTGATGATATGTATATTTTACCGTAATATAGAAACCTGAAAAAGTACAGTAAAAACAAAAGTTGCATCCAAATGAATGCAGTAATGAGGAATTAACCAGAGTAAGGAGGTCAAAGACTTATATGCTGAGAACCATAAAACACTACAAATAAAATCGAAGATGACTCAAATAAATGGAAAGATATCACATACCTTTGGACTGAGAGCAGTACTATTTTTAAAATGACCATGTGACCCCAAGCCATCTACAGGTTCATGGTGTCCCAGGTGGCGCTAGTGATAAAGAACTTGCCTGCCAGTGCAGAAGACACAAGAGATAGTTTCAACTCCTGGGTCGGGAAGACCCCCCGGAGGAGGAAATGGCAACCCACTCCAGTGTGCTTGCCTGGGAAATCCCATGGACAGGATCCTGGCGAACTACAGTCCACGGGGTCTCAAAGAGCTGGATATGATTGAACGTGAAAAAGACAATATCAGATTTCCTGTGACATTCTGCACAGAATTAGAACCACTGATCCTTATATTATGTGCAAGCATACATGACACAGAATTCCCTAGCCAATCCTGAGAACCAAGGACAAAGCAGGAGACATAACCCGCCCAAACTGCACACACTACAGAGCAACAGGATTCAGAACAAGGGGGTGCCGGCACAAAGACAGACCTATGGGACAATGAGAGAGCACAGAGCCCCCAGGAGCAAACCCGCACACCGACAGTCAACTAATCTTCCACGGTGGGAGCGAGAAGATATGGGGCTAGCCACAAATTTCACTCCGATTTTTCTATAAGATGTTGTGGAAAAGCTCGAAGAAACATTTTAGACAACCCAATGAAAGGGGAAGAAGACAATTTCCTCAGTAAGCAGTGTTGGGAAAGTTGTAGGGCCACATCCTAATCATTGAAATTAAAACCCACCAGCACACCACTCAACAAAAAGTGACTCAAAATGCCTTGAAGCCTTAAATAAGACACATCACACCATAAACCCCTGGAGAAAAATGTAGGCAAAGATTAGCGGTACAGTTCTTGTCTTAGGTTAGTCTCCCAAGGCAATAGAAAATGATTCAATGATACAAAAATGAGACCTAATCAAACTTATGACCTTTTGCACAGCAAGGAAACCAGTAACAAAATAAAAAGACAATGCATTTATGAGACAAAATAGTTGCAAACGATGTGATACACAAGCCACCTATCTGGAAAAGACAAAAACAGCTTGTTCATGTCAATATCAAAACACTAATAACTAAAAACCATCAGAAGATTTACAAGGGCATTTCTCCAGAGTACACCTACTGGCAGCTAAAGGCGAAGGACCAGATGTTCAACATGAATAATTCTTTAATGAAATGCACATGAAAACCACAGTCAGCTATCACCATCAGAATTTCCAGAATTAAAGTATCTACAAATAAAAATGCTGGACAGGGTGTGAAAGAAAAAAGGAACTCTCCTACACTGTTGGTGGGAATGTAAACTGGTACAGCTACTATGTGTTCTTGCCTGGAGAATCCCAGGGATGGCGGAGCCTGGTGGGCTGCCGTCTCTGGGGTCGCACAGAGTCGGACACAACTGAAGCAACTTAGCAGCAGCAGCAGCAGCAGCAGCACGGCTACCATGGAGAACGAGGCCTGCAAAGTTGTTTCCGTTGTGTCTGACACTTTGCAACCCTCTGGATTGTAGCCCACCAGGCTCTTCTGTCCATGGGATTCTCCAGCAAGAATACTGGATGTGTTGCCATTTCTGTCTCCAGGGGATCTTCCTGACGCAGGGATCAAACCTGAATCTCCTGTATCTCCTGCATTGCAGGTGGATTCTTTACCACCAAGCCACCTGGGCAGCCCCATGGAGAACAGTAAGGAGGTTCCTTAACAATTAAATGATCTTTATCACATCAAAAGAGACTTACAAACTCAGAGACTGAGGGAAAACTTATGCTTGGGAAGAAGGACTGGTGGGGGGCAGGGATAACTTAGAAGCTTGAGGTTAACATATACACACTACTATGCACAAATACATATTTGTGTATAAATATATAAAGAGGGAACTCGACTAAATGTACCGTATAGCCTATGGAGAGAAGATCTGAAAAGAGGACAGATATAAATAAATTACTGTGCTGTTACAACTAAATCTAACATAGCATTGTAAATCAACTTCATTCCAATATAAAATTAAAGTTGCTAAAATTCAGTTCAGTTCAGTCGCTCATTTGTGTATGAGTCTTTGCGACCCCATAAACCGCAGCACGCTAGGCCTCCCTGTTCATCATCAACTCCTGGAGTCTACCCAAACCCTTGCCCATCGAGTCGATGATGCCATCCAACCATCTCATCCTCTGTTGTCCCCTTCTCCTCCTGCCCTCAATCTTTCCCAGCATCAGGGTCTTTTCCAATGAGTCAGTTCTTCACATCAGGTGACTAAAGTTTCAGCTTGAGTTCAGCTTCAACATCAGTCCCTCCAATGAACACCCAGGACTGATCTCCTTTAGGATGGACTGGCTGGATCTCCTTGCAGTCCAAGGGACTCTCAAGAATCTTCTCCAACACCACAGTTCAAAAGCATCAATTCTTCTGCACTCAGCCTTCTTCACAGTCTGACTCTCACATCCATACATGACCACTGGAAAAACCATAGTCTTGACTAGAGGGGCCTTTGTTGGCAAAGTAATGTCTTTGCTTTTTAATATGCTGTCTACGGTGGTCATAACTTTCCTTCCGAGGAGCAAGCGTCTTTTAATTTCATGGCTGCAGTCACCATCTGCAGTGATTTTGGGGCCCAGAAATACAAAGTCAGCCACTGTTTCCCCATCTATCTGCATGAAGTGATGGGACCAGATGCCATGATCTTAGTTTTCTGAATGTTGAGCTTTAAGCCAACTTTTCCACTCTCCTCTTTCACTTTCATTAAGAGACCCTTTAGTTTCTCTTCACTTTCTGCCATAAGCGGGATGTCATCTGCATATCTGAGGTTATTGATATTTCTCCCAGCAATCTTGCTTCCAGCTTGTGCTTCCTCCAGCCCAGCGTTTCTCATGATGTACTCTGCATAGAAGTTAAATAAGCAGGGTGACAATATACAGCTTTGACGTTCTCCTTTTCCTATTTGGAACCAGTCTGTTGTTTCGTGTCCAGTTCTAACTGTTGCTTCCTGAGCTGCATACAGATTTCTCAAGAGGCAGGTCAGGTGGTCTGGTATGCCCATCTCTTTCAGAATTTTCCAGTTTATTGTGATCCACACAGTCAAAGGCTTTGGCATAGTCAATAAAGCAGAAAGAGATGTTTTTCTGGAACTCTCTTGCTTTTTCAATGATCCAGCGGATGTTGGCAATTTGATCTCTGGTTCCTCTGCCTTTTCTAAAACCAGCTTGAACATCTGGAAGTTCACGGTTCACATATTGCTGAAGCCTGCCTTGGAGAATTTTGAGCATTACTTTGCTAGTGTGTGAAATGAGTGCAATTGTGCGGTAGTTTGAGCATTCTTTGGTATTGCCTTTCTTAGGGACAGGAATGAAAACTGACCTTTTCCAGTCCTGTGGCCCCTGCTGAGTTTTCCAAATTTGTTGGCATATTGAGTGCAGCACTTTCACAGCATCATCTTTCAGTATTTGAAATAGCTTAACTGGAATTTCATCACCTCCACTAGCTTTGTTCATAGTGATGCTTTTCTAAGGCCCACTTGACTTCACATTCCACGATATCTGACTCTAGTTGAGTGATCACACCATCGTGATTATCTGGGTCATGAAGATCTTTTTGGTGCAGTTCTGAGTATTCTTGCCACCTCTTCTTAATATCTTCTGCTTCTGTTAGGTCCATATCATTTCTGTCCTTTATTGTGCCCATCTTTGCATGAAATATTCCCTTGGTATCTCTAATCTTCCTGAAGAGATCTCTAATCTTTCCCATTATATTGTTTTTCTCTATTGCTTTGCACTGATCACTGAGGAAGGCTCTCTTATCTCTCCTTGATATTCTTTGGAACTCTGCACTCAAATGGGTATATCTTTCCTTTTCTCCTTTGCTTTTTACTTCTCTTCATTCCACAGCTATTTGTAAGGGCTCCTCAGACAGCCATTTGGCTTTTTTGCATTTCTTTTTCTTGGGGATGGTCTTGATCCCTGTCTCCTGTACAATGTCATGAACCTCTGTCCATAGTTCTTCAGACACTCTGTGTATCAGATCTAGTCCCTTAAATCTATTTCTCACTTCCACTGTGTAATTGTAAGGCATTTGATATAGGTCATACCTGAATCGTCTACTGGTTTTCCCTACTTTCTTCAATTTAAGTCTGAATTTGGCAATAAGGAGTTCATGATTCGACCCATAGTCCGCTCCCAGTCTTGTTTTTGCTGACTGTATAGAGCTTCTCCGTCTTTGGCTACAAAGAATATAATCAATCTGATTTCAATGTTGGCCATCTGGTGATGTCTATGTAGAGCTGAAAAGGCACAGTATGGTAATAAAAAAGTCACATCAAAATGAATACAGTACTGAGGTATTAACCTAAGGAGGTGAAAGATTATATGCTGAGAATGATAAAACATTAAAAACAAAATTGAAGGTGAATCAAAGAAATGGAAAGGTATCCCACGCTTCTGGATTGATAGGCATTATACTGTTGAAATGACCATACTACCCAAAGCAATCTACAGATTTAATGCAATCGCTATCAAATTCCCCGTGACATGTTCACAGAATTAGAACCAATGATCCTAAAACTTACATGGAACTATACATGACAAGAATTGCCAAAGATATCCTGAGGACCAAGAACAAAGCAGGAGGCATAACCCTCCCAGACTTCACACAACACTAGAGCTACAGTCTTCAAAACAAGGGGGTCCTGACACAGAAACAGACCTAGGAGACAATGGAAAAGCACAGAGACCCCAGGCACAAACCCTCACATCTACAATCCATTAATCTTCCACCATGGAAGCAAGAATATATCGGTTGGCCAAAATTTCCTTGGTATATTTCTGTAAGATGTTATGGGAAAACATGAAGGAACATTTTAGCCAACCCAAGGGGAAGAAGACATTGTCCTCAGCAAGTGGTGTTTGGGGAACTCATACAGATATAGGTGAATCACTGAAATTAGGATCCATGTGCCCACCAGTCAACAAAAAGGAACAAAAAATGTTTTGGGGACTGAAATAAGAGACATCACACCATGAACTCCCAGAGAAAAATGCAGGCAAAGCATTCTCTCACAAAAATCGGAATCTTCTTAAGCCAGTCTCCCAAGGCAATAGAAAATAAACCAAAGATATACAATGGGACCTAATGAAGCTTTTGACATTTGCACACCAAAGGAAACCATAAACTAAATGAAAAGTCAGCCCACTGAACAGGAGAAAATAGTTGCAAATTATGTGACCCACAAGACACTGATCTCGAAAAGATACAAACAGCTCATTCATCTCACCATCTAAACACTAGCAACTCAATCAAAAAACAGGCAGAAGATCTACATAGATGGTTCTCCAGAGTAGACCTATGGATGGCCAAAAAGCACAGAATAGATGCTCAATATTAATAAAGTTCAACAAAATGCAAATCTAAGCCACAAAGAAGTATCACAACAAGGATCAGAATTTCCAGAGTTAAAATGTCTGCCAACAGAAAATGCTGGAAAGGGTGTGGTGAAAAGGAACCCTTCTACACTGCTGGTGGGATGCAAAGTGGTACAGCTACAATGGAGAACAGTAAGGAGGTTCCTGAAAAAATTAAATGATCTTATTTACAAAACAGAAAGAGACAAACTCGGAGCCTGAGAAAGCAAACTTACTCCTAGGAAGGGGGACTGGTGGTGGGTAGGGATAAATTAGGAGTTTGGGATTAATATATACACACTACTATATGCACAATATATATTCAACAAGTACCTAACGTACTTGTTGAACTCAACTAAATATACTGTATAGTCTATACGGGGAAAGACTCTGAAAAGAGGATAGATACAAGTAAATTATTGTGCTGTTACAACTGAATCTAATACAGTTTTCTAAGTCAAGTCTATTACAAAAAAATTAAAAGTATTAAAAATTAAGATCACAAAGGTTAAGCTATGCCTACTGTACCACAATATGAACATTTGAAAAAGGAAATACAATAAAAAAATTACAGTGTCACAACAAAATATATACAGTAGTGAGGAGTTAACCTGACTCAGGAGGTGGACGGCTTATATATTGAGAACCATAAAGCACTGAAAATATAATTGAAGGTGACTCAAAGAATAGAAAGATATTCTATGCTTTTAGACTGATAGCAGTAATATTTTATACATGGGCATACTATGCAAAGCAATCTACAGATTTAAGGCAATCCCTGTCAAATTACCTGTGATAATTTTCCCAGGATTAGAAACAATAATCCTAAAATTAAAAATAATAGGTTTTAATTGCCAACGCGATCTTAAGGACCAAGAACAAAGCAGAAGCATAACCCTCCCAGACTCCACACAAGACTACAGAGCTACAGTGTTCAGAACAAGGGGGTCCTGGCACAGAAACAGACCTAGGAGACAATGAGAAAGCAGAGCCCCGGGCACAAACTTGCACGCCTACAATTAATCTGCAACAGAGGAAGGAAGAATTCACAATGAGGAACAGACAGCCTCCTCATCAAGTGGCAAGGGGAAAGTTGGAGAGCTTAATAGGATACATCACACCATGGAATTCTAGAGAAAAAAAAACTAGGCAAAATTCTCAGAAATTGTACTGTTCTTTTCTTAGGTCAGTCTCCCAAGCCAATATAAATGAACCAAAGATATACAAATGGGACCTAATCAAGCTTATGATGTTTTGGCACAGCAAAGGAAACCTTGAAAAAAAAAAAAAATGAAGAGACAGTCTTCTGAATGGGAGAAAATTAGTTGCAAATGGTCTGATCCACAAGACACTGATCTCAAAAGTACACAAACATCTTATTCATCTCAATATCATAATACTCGCAATGGAATAAAAAAAATGGGCAGAAGATCTCAGTAGGCATTTCTCTAGAGTCGATCTACACATTCCCCGAGAGTACAGGACAAAACGCTCAGCATCAGTAATGTTTCAACAAAATTCAAATCGAAACCACGATGAGGTAGCACCACAACAGTCAGAACTTCCAGAATTAAAAAGTCTACAGATAAGAAATGTTGCACTGAGTGTGGAGAAAAAGGAACACTTCTACACTGTTGGTGAGAACGTGAAGGGGTACTGCCACTGTGGAGAACAGTAAGGAGGGCCCTTAAAAATCCAGTGAACTTACCTACCAAAGAGAAACAGACTCACAGAATCAGCAGAGATTTATGGTTACCAAAGGGAAAGGAGATGGGCAAGACTGATTTAGGAGTCTGGGTATAATTTATACACAGCACTCTCTACAAAATACATAATTAATAAGGACCACAGGGAACTTTAACTCAATACTCTTTATATTATATTTGAGAAAAAGTGAAAAATAATATACATATATATAAATAAATGCCTACACTCTACAAGTAAAAGCAACACAGCATTGTAAATCAACAGTATTTTATTATCAATGCAAATCATATTAAGATGGTGTATGTTATGTTATGCATATTGTACCACATTAAAAAAGTCGGAATGAAAGTGAAATGAAATAAAATGGTAGCAAAATATTAAATACATAGAAGTCAGCCTGACAAAAGAAATGAAATACTTATACCCTGAGTACTATAAAATATTAATAAGAATTTTTGAAATGGAAGAATATCACATGCTGTTTTATTGGAAGCATTAAATTGTTAAAATAGCCACAACCCCAAGAAATCTACAGGTTTAATGCAATCTTTATCATCATATGCACGGACATTTTTTTTTATAGAGCTAGAACCATTAATATTGAAATTTATATGGACCATAAATGACCCAGTATTGCCAAAGAAATCCTGAGGATAAGAACAAATTGAGAGGCATAACCCTCCCCAGACTTCAGGCAATACTACAGAGCAACAGTCTTCAAAACAATGTGGTCCTGGCTCAAAAACAGACCTATCAATCAATGGAACAAAAGAGAGCCCAGTTAGTAAATCCACCCACCCACAGTCCATCTTGTTTGGGAAAGTTGGACAGCCACATGGAAATCAATGAAATTAGAACACACCCTCACACCATACACAACAATGAACTCAAAATACTTAAGGACTTAAATCCAGACATCACACCATATAAGTTTTAGAGGGAATCATAGGCAAAACATTCTGTGCCACAAATCATACCAGCATTTTCTTAGGCTAGCTTCCCAAAGCAATGAAAACAAAAACAAACAGGGCTTCCCTGGAGGCTCAGTGGTAGAGAATCCACCTGCGAATGCAGTAGACAGTGGACACAGGTTCAGTCCCTGGCTCAGGAAGATGCCACGTGGGGCAGAGCAACAAAGCCCCTGTGCCCCAGAGCCGGGGTACCAGGACTCCCGGCGCGCTCGAGCCCTGGAGCCTGTGCTCTGCAAAAAGAGGAGCCACTGCAATGAGAAGCCCAGGCACTGCAACCAGAGAGAGCCAGCTCAGCCAGAAGACCCAATACAGCCACAAAGAAAGAGAGAAAGCTATATAAGAAAAAACATGGCATTCTAACATGTATACTATCATGTAAGAATTGAATCACCAATCTATGTCTGACGCAGGATACAGCATGCTTGGGGCTGGTGCATGGGGATGACCCAGAGAGATGTTATGGGGAGGGAGGTGGGAGGGGGGTTCATGTTTGGGAACGCATGTAAGAATTAAAGATTTTAAAATTAAAAAAACAAAAAACAATAAAAATAAATAAATAAAATTTAAAAAAAAGAAAAGAAAAAAGAAAAAACAAATGTGACTCATGAGCTTTTGCCCAGCAAGGTACCATAAACAGCAAGACAGCACGTGGGATGGAAGGCAATATTTGCAAACAGTGGGACGAACTAGGGACTAATCTCCAAAACACACAAACAGCTCATTCAACTCAATATTAAGAAAACAAAGAACCCACTGAAAGAATGGGCAGATCTACATAGACGTTTCTCCAAAGACAGAGGACCCAAGCACATGTGCTCAACATTGAAAATTATTAGAGAAATGCAAATCAAATCTACAATCAGTGATCAGCACGCCAAGCATCAGGATTTCCATAATGAAAATGTCTACAAATAACAAATTCTGGGGAGACGGTGGAGAAAAAGGAACCCTTCTACCCTACTGTTCAGAATGTATATTGGTTCAGCCAGTATGGAGAACAGAATGGAGTTTCCTTACAAACTAAAGATTCAGAGACTAAGAAAACTTATCCTTAACAAAGAGGAAAGGGGTTGGGGAGGGACGAATTAGCAGTTTGGGATTAACATATGCACATCACTACATACAAAATAGATAATCAACGGGACTGACTGCATAGCACAGGGGCTGCTAATCAATATCCCGTATAACTTACATGGGAAAAGAATCTAAAAAAAATAGATTTCTGTGTGAGCACATCTGTAGGTTGTACAAATGAGATTAACACAATATTGTACAGCAAAATGAATCAGTCATATGTATACACATACCCCCTTTTTTTGGAATTTCCGTCCCAGTTGGGTCACTTGCTTCTCAGTTTATCACCAAGATCGTTGCATGTCAAACACAGCCCTGATTCCTCTGTGAAACCAGCTGCAAAATGGGAGGTGACTTTGTAAGTTAACTGTATTCCAACATGGGGTTTCCCTCATAGCTCAGTTGGTAGAGAATCTGGCTGCAATGCAGGAGACCCTGGTTCGATTCCTCGGTTGGGAAGATTCCCTGGAGAAGGGAAAGGTTATCCACTCCAGTATTCTGGCTTGGAGAATTCCATGGACTATACAGTCTGTGGGGTCGCAAAGAGTCAGACACGACTGAACGACTTTCACTTCAACATAAAAGAAAAATTTTTTTCCATGATTAATATTATAAATGTTATGCATATATCACCACAATAAGGAATTTTCTTAAAATAGAAAAATAAAATCAGATCAAAACAAACAAAATACTTAGAAATAAACCTGACTAAGGAGATGAAAAGATTTATATGCTGAGAATGATGAAACACTACAGGAAAACTGAAGATGACTCTAAGAAATGGCAAGATAGCCCATGCTTTTGGACTGATAGCAATAACAGTTTTGAGATGGCCATACTACCCAAAGAAATATACATATTTCATACAATCCCTATCAAATTCCCCAGGACATTTTTCACAGAACTAGGACCAATAATCCTAAAATTTACATGGAACCATACATGACCCAGAATTGCCAAAACAATCCCGAGGACCAAGGACAAAGGAGGCATAACCCTCCCATACTTCACACAGCACTACAGAGCTGCAAACTCAAAAGAAGGAGGTCCTGGCACAAAACAGACCTATGGGACAACGGACAAGAACAGACACTCCAGGAACAAATCCACACACCCATGGCCAATTAATCTTCCACATGGAAACAAGAAAATCCGTAGACAAATATTTCTTTGAGCCCCTGTTTTGGGGTGGGGGAGGCAAGAATACTGGAGTGGGTTGCCATTCCCTTCACCAGGAGATCTTCCCGACCCAGGGATTGAACTCAGGGCTCCCACATTGTAGGCAGACGCTTTACCGTCTGAGCCACCAGGGAAGTCCATATGACCAAAAGGCACATATAAATATATTCGACACTGATAATTATTAGAGAAATGCTAATGAAAGCTATAATCAGTGATCACCACACAAGTATCAGAATTTCCATACTTAAAATGTCTCCAAATAAACTCTGGAGAGGTTGTGGAGAAAAAGGAGCCCTTCTACACAGTTAGTCAAAATATATATTTGTTCAGCCACTATGAAAACAGTATGGAGGTTCCTTAAAAATTAATTTATTTAGGGCTTCCCTGGTGGCTCAGTGATAAGGAATCCCCTGCCAAAGTAGGAGACATGGTTTGATTCCTGATCCAGGAAGATCCCGCAGGCCAAGCTGCAGCTAAGCCCATGCCCTACGACTGCTGAGCCTGTGCTCTAGAGCCCGGGAACCTCGACTACTGAGCCCATGTGCCGCAAAGACTGCGGCCTGCAGGCCCCAGCGCCTGTGCTCCGCCACAAGAGAAGCCACAGCAACGAGAGGCCCACGCACCAACCTGACGACTGCAACTAGATAGAGGCTCACGCAGCAACGAAGACCCAGCACGGGAAAAAGTAAATAAGGTTACATGTTTCAAAGAAGAACTTATTTATGAAACAGAAACACACAGATTTAGAGACTGAGAAAACAAACTTATCCTTACCAAGGGGAAAGGTGGTGGGAAGGGATGAATTAGGAGAATGGTATTAACATATGCACACAACTATACAATGGCACCCCACTCTAGTACTCTTGCCTGGAAAATCCCATGGATAGAGGAGCCTGATAGGCTGCAGTCTACGGGGTCGCAAAGGGTCGGACACGACTGAGCGACTTCACTTTCACTTTTCGCTTTCATGCATTGGAGAGGGAAATGGCAACCCACTCCAGTGTTCTTGCCTGGAGAGTCCCAGGGATGGCGGAGCCTGGTGGGCTGTTGTCTTTGGGTTCGCACAGAGGCGGACACGACTGAAGCGACTTAGCAGCAGCAGCATACACAAGACAGAAAATCGACAGGACCTAATGCATAGCACCGGCAAATCTGATCAATACACTGTATAACCTATATAGAAAAAGAATCTGAAAAAAAAAAAAAAAGATTTAAGTATAAGCACACTCTAGGCTATACAAATAAACCTAATACAAAAAAGCAAATTAACTCTACTCCAATACAAAAGAAAAACTTAAGAAATGATTAAAATGATAAATGTTCTGTTATGCATATTTTACCATAATATAGAAATTTGAAAAAATAAATAAATAAAATTGCATCAAAATAAATAAAACACTTAGGAACAAAGCTGGCCAAAGAGGCAAAAGACTTATATACTATGAACCATAAAATATTGAGAAAGGAAACTGTAGGTGATGCAAAAAATTGGAAAGATAGCCCATGCTCTTGAATTGTAAACATTAATGTTGCTAAAATGGTCATACTATGAAAGCAGTCCAAAGATTTAATGCAGTCCCTGTCAAATTACCCATGATGTTTTTCACAGAATTCAAAACAATAATCCTAAAATTGACATAGAACCATACATGACCCAGAATTGCTAAAGCGATCCAGAAGACCAAGGACAAAGCAGGAGGCATAACCCTCCCAAAATTCACAAAACAGTAAAAAGCTACAGTATTCAAAACAAGGAGGTCCTGGCACAGAAACAGGCCTATCGGACAATGGAACTGAACACAGACCCCAGGCACAAACCCACAAGTCTATGGTCAATTAATCTTTGACAGAGGAATAAGAATACGCAATGGGGAAAAGACAGTCTCCACAGCAAGTGGGGATAAGGAAGTTGGACAGCCACAAATAACCACTGAAGTTAGTTAAATAATCACACACCTACCCAAAAAAGGAATTCAAAATGGCTTGAGTACTTACATAGGAGATATCACACCACAAACACCTAGAGAAAAATGAAGGGAAAACATACTCTGTTAGAAATCCTCCCATTGTTTTCTTATGTCAGGCTCCCAAGGCAATAGAAAAAAAAAAGGCCTAATCAAATTAATGGCTTTTTGCACAACAAAAAGCAGATAAAATAACAGAGTATGGGAGAAAATAATTGCAAAGGATGTTATCCATAAGACACTAATCTCCAAAATGTACAAAAAGCTCACTCACCTCAATCTCAAAACACTAGCAACCATTTCAAAAACTGGATGGAAGATCCACAGAGACATTTCTCCAGAGAAGACCTTCGGATGGCCAAAATCACAGGAATAGATGTTCAACATCAATAATTTTTTCACAAAATGAAAATCAAGACCATGGTAAGGTATCACCACAACTATCAGAATTTCCGTAATTAAAATGCTCACAAATAAGAATTATTGGACAGAGAGTGGAGCAAAGGGAACCTTGCTAACTGCTGGTGGGAATGCAAAGTGGTGCCACCACTAGAGAGAACAGTAAGGGACTTCCTTGAAAATTAAATGAACTTACTTACAAAAGAGAGACAGAGACACGGACTCACAGGGTGCGTAAAGGGAGTTATGGTCACCAAAGTGTAAGAGATGGGTAGGAATAGTTTAGGTCTTTGGGTATAATTTATACACACTACCCTCTACAAGACACATAATTAACAAGGACCACAGTGAACTTTATTCAACACTTTCTATATCATATTTTAAAAAGAAAAAAAGAATAGACACATATATCAATAAATCTGTAGGCTCTACAACTGAAACTAACATAGCATTAAATCAATGCTATTTTAGTATAAATAAAAATCTTTAAAAAATGATCAAATGGTAATTATGTTGTACATCTTATATCACAAGAAATTTGAATAACATTGAAATGAAAATAAAATGGTTGCAAAATATTATATAAATAGAAAATACTTAGAAACCAACCTGACAAAAGAAGTGAAAACTAAAAAG
This sequence comes from Capra hircus, assembly GCF_001704415.2. Lineage (NCBI taxonomy): Eukaryota > Metazoa > Chordata > Mammalia > Artiodactyla > Bovidae > Capra > Capra hircus. The sequence goes on from NC_030818.1 coordinate 6,880,279, forward strand.
TATTAATAAAGGAATTTGAAATGGAAGAATATCACAAGCTCCTTTATTGGAAGCATTAAATTGTTAATATGGTCATGCTGCTGCTGCTAAGTTGCTTCAGTCGTGTCCGACTCTGTGCGACCCCATAGACGGCAGCCCACCAGGCTCCTGCGTCCCTGAGATTCTCCAGGCAAGAACACTGGAGTGGGTTGCCATTGCCTCCTCCAGTGCATGAAAGTGAAAAGTGAAAGTGAAGTCGCGCAGTCGTGTCCAACTCTTAGTGACCTCATGGACTGCAGCCCACCAGGCTCCTCTGTCCATGGGAATTTCCAGGCAAGAGTACTGGAGTGGGGTGCCATTGCCTTCTCCGTAAAATGGCCATACTACCCCATGAAATCTACAGATTTAATGCAATCTCTATCAAAATATCCGTGAACATGTTTTTATAGAGTTAGAACCAATAATACTGAAATTTATATGGAAGCATTAATGACCCAATATTGTCCAAAAAAATCCTCAGGACAAAGAACAGATCAGGAGGCATAGCCCTCTCCAGACATCAGGCAATACAGCAGAGCAACAGTCATCAAAACAACGTGGTACTGGCACAAAAACAGACCTATGGATCAATGCAACAGAAGAGAGAGCCCAGGAGCAAACCCACACACCTACAGTCAACTAATCTTGCACAAAGGAAACAAGGATATGCAATGGGGACAAGAGAATCTCCTCAGCAAGGGATGGGAAAGTTGGAGAGCTGCATGGAAATCAATGGAATCAGAACACACCCCTCACATCATACATGGCAGTGAACTCAAAATACTAAAGGACTTAAATCCAGGCATCACACCATATAAGTTTTAGAGGAAATCATAGGCAAAACATTCTCTGACATAAAATGTATGAGTGTTTCCTTAGGCTACTCTCTCAATACAATAAAAATAAAAGCAAAAAGAAACAAATGCTACCTAATCGACAGTTAAGTCCACTCAGTTGTGTCCGACTCTTTGCGACCCCATGGACTGCAGCACACTAGGCCTCCTTATCCATCACCAACTCCTGGAATTTACTCAAACTCATGTCCACTGAGTTGGTGATGCCATCCAACTTTCTCATCCTCTGTCATCCCCTTCTCCTCCTGCCTTCAATCTTTCCCAGCATCAGGGTCTTTTCCAATGAGTCAGCTCTTCGCATCAGGTGGACAAAGTATTGGAGTTTCAGTTTCAGCATCAGTCCTTCCAATGGATATTCAGGATTTATTTCCTTTAGGATGGACTGATTGGATCTCTTTGCAGTCCAAGGGACTCTCAAGAGTCTTCTCCAACACCACAGTTCAAAAGCATCAATTCTTTGGCGCTCAGCTTTCTTTACAGTCAAACTCACACATCCATACATGACTAATGGAAAAACCATTGCTTTGACTAGATGGACCTCTGTTGGCAAAGTAATGTCTCTGCTTTTTAATATGCTGTCTAGGTTGGTCACAGCTTTTCTTCCAATGACTAAGTGTCTTTTAATTTCATGGCTGCAGTCACCATCTGCAGTGATCTTGGAGCCCCAAAAAACAAAGTCTGCCACTGTTTCCCCATCTATTTGCCATGAAGTGAAGGGACTGGATACCATGATCTTAGTTTTCTGAATGTTGAGCTTTCCGCCAACTTTTCATTCTCCTCTTTCACTTTCATCAAGAAGCTCTTTAGTTCTTCTTCACTTTCTGCCATAACAGTGGTGTCATCTGCATATCTGAGGTTATTGATATTTCTCCTGGCAATCTTGATTCCAGCTTGTGCTTCATCCAGCCCACTGTTTCACATGATGTATTCTGCATATAAGTCAAATAAGCAGGGTGACAATATACAGTCTTGACGTACTTCTTTTCCTATTTGGAACCAGTCTGTTGTTCCATGTCCAGTTCTAACTGTTGCTTCTTGACCGGCATACAGATTTCTCAAGAGGCAGGTCAGGTGGTCTGGAATTACCACCTCATTCAGAATTTTCCACAGTTTGTTGTGATCCACACGGTGAAAGGCTTTGGCATAGTCAATAAAGCAGAAGTAGATGTTTTTTTGGAACTCTCTTGCTTTTTTGATGATCCAATGGAGGTTGGCAATTTGATCTCTGGTTCCTCTGCCTTTTCTAAATCCAGCCTGAACATCTGGAAGTTCACAGTTCATGTACTGTTGAAGCCTGGCTTGGAGAATTTTGAGCATTACTTTGCTAGTGTGTGAGATGAGTGCAATTGTGCAGAAGTTTGAACATTTTTTGGCATTGCCTTTCTTTGGGATTGCAATGAAAACTGACTTTTTCCAGTCCTGTGGCCACTGCTGAGTTTCCCATATTCACTGGCATATTGAGTGCAGCACTTTCACAGCATCATCTTTCGGGATTTGAAATAGCTCAACTAGAATTTCATCACCTCCACTAGCTTTGTTCGTAGTGATGCTTCTTCCTAAGGCCCACTTGACTTCACATTCCCAGGATGTCTGGCTCTAGGGGAGCGATCACACCATCGTGATTACCTGCGTTGTGAAGATGTTTTTTGTTCAGTTCTTCTGTGTATTCTTGCCACCTCTTCTTAATATCTTCTGCTTCTGTTAGGTCCATACCATTTCTGTCCTTTATTGTGCCCATCTTTGCATGAAATGTTCCCTTGGTATCTCTAATTTTCTTGAAGAGATCTCCAGTCTCTCCCATTCTCTTGTTTTCCTCTATTTCTTTGCACTGATTACTGAGGAAGGCTTTCTTATCTCTCCTTGCTATTCTTTGGAACTCTGTATTCAGATGGATATATCTTTCCTTTTCTTCTTTGCTTTTCACTTCTCTTCATTTCATAGCTATTTGTAAGGGCTCCTTAGACAGCCATTTGGATTTTTTGCATTTCTTTTTCTTGGGAATGGTCTTGATCCCTGACTCCTGTACAATGTCATGAACCTCTGTCCATAGTTCTTCAGGCACTCTGTGTATCAGATCTAGTCCCTTAAATCTATTTCTCACTTCCAGTGTATAATCATAAGGGATCTGATTTAGGTCATACCTGAATGGTCTAGTGGTTTTCCCCACTTTCTTCAATTTAAGTCTGAATTTGGCAATAAGGAGTTCATGATCTGAGCCATAGTCAGCTCCTGGTCTTGTTTTTGCTGACTGTATAGAGCTAATCTTACTCATGAGCTTTTGAACAGCAAGATAACCACAAACAAAATGAAAAGACAATCCATAGAATGGCAGAAAATATTTGTAAACAATGGGACAGACTGGGGACTAATCTCCAAAATATACAAACAGCTCATTCACCTAAATATTCAAAAAATATAACTCATTCACTTCAATATTCACAAAGTGTTTTGAACCCATTCAAAAAATGGGCAGAAGATCTACATAGACATTTCTCCAAAGACGACACGTGTGTGTGTGTGTTAATCACTCAATTGTGTCTAATTCTCTGTGACTCTATGGACTGTACCCTGCCAGACTCCTCTGACTGTGGAATTCTCCAGGCTCGTTAAGAATACTGAAGTAGGAAGACTTTCCCTTCTCCAGGGGATCTTCCAAACCTGGGGATCAAACCCAGGCCTCTTGCATTACAGGCCGATTCTTTACTGTCTGAGGAACGAGGGAAGGAAAAAGACATACAGATGGCCAAAGATCACATATAAATATGTGCGACATTAATATTTGAGAAATGCAAATAAAATCTACAATCAAGGATCACTACCCAAGTATCCACATAATGCTCAAAATTCTCCAAGCCAGGCTTCAACAGTATGTGAACTGTGAACTTCCAGATGTTCAAGCTGGTTTGAGAAAAGGCAGAGGAACCAGAGATCAAATTGCCAACTTCCACTGGATCATCGAAAAAGCAAGAGAGTTCCAGAAAAACATCTACTTCTGCTTTATTGACTATGCCAAAGCCTTTGACTGTGTGGATCACAACAAACTGTGGAAAATTCTGAATGAGGTGGGAATTCCAGACCACCTGACCTGCCTCTTGAGAAATCTGTATGCCGGTCAAGAAGCAACAGTTAGAACTGGACATGGAACAAGAGACTGGCTCCAAATCGAGAAAGGAGTTTGTCAAGGCTGTATATCATCATCTTGCTTATTTAACTTATAAGCAGAATACATCATGAGAAACGGTGGGCTGGATGAAGCACAAGCTGGAATCAAGATTGCCAGGAGAAATATTAATAACCTCAGATATGCAGATGACACCACCCTTATGGCAGAAAGTGGAGAAGAACTAAAGAGCCTCTTGATGGAAGTGAAAGAGGAGAATGGAAAGTGGCGTAAAGCTCAACATTCAGAAAACTAAGATCATGGCATCTGGTCCCATCACTCCATGGCAAATAGATGAAGAAACAATGGAGACAGACTTTATATTTTTGGGCTCCAAGATCACTGCAGATGGTGACTGCAGTCATGAAATTAAAAGACACTTGCTCCTTGGGAGAAAAGCTATGACCAACCTAAATAGCATATTAAAAAGCAGAGACATTACTTTGCCAACCAAAGTCTGTCTAGTCAAAGCTATGGTTTTTCCATTAGTCATGTATGGATGTGAGAGTTTGACTGTAAAGAAAGCTGAGCGCCAAAGAATTGATGCTTTTGAACTGTGGTGTTGGAGAAGACTCTTGAGAGTCCCTTGGACTACAAGGAGAACCAGTCAATTCTAAAGGAAATCAGCCCTAAATATTCATTGGAAGGACTGATCCTGAAGCTGAAACTCCAATACTTTGACCACCTGACACAAAGAATCGACTCATTTGAAAAGACCCTGATGCTGGGAAAGATTGAAGGCAGGAGGAGAAGGGGATGACAGAGGATAACATGGTTGGATGGCATCACCAACTCAATGGACATGAGTTTGAGCAAGTTCCAGGAGTTGGTGATGGACGGGGAAGCCTGGCAATGCTGCAGTACATGGGGTCTCAAAGAGTCAGACATGACTGAGAGATTGAGCTGAACTGAACCCAACTCTCAGAATGTTCATAATTAAAATGTCTACAAAGAAATTCTGGAGAGGTCATAGATTAAAAGGAACCCTTCTATACTGTTTTGAGAATGTACATTCATTCACCCACTATGCAGTACAGTATAGAAGTTCCTTAAAAATTAAATGAAGTTATTTACAAAACAGAAACACACTCACAGATGCAGAGACTGAGAAAACAAACTTATCTTCACCAAAGTGGAAAAGTGGTGGGAGAGAATGAATAAGTTTCAGATTAACATATACACACTACTATATACAAAATATATGATCAATAAGGACCTACTGTATAGCACAGGGAACTCTATTTAAAACTCTGTACATTCTATATGAGCAAAGAATCTGAAAAAAAAAAGAACTTGTATATAAGCACATCACTAGGGTGTACAAGTGAAATTAACACAACATTGTAAATTAACTCTACTCCAATATAAAAGAAAAAGTTTTAATGATTAAGATGATAAATGTTTTGTTATGCATATTGTACCACATTAAAAAAGTGTTAAAAGTATAAAATAAAATTACATCAAAATAAAATACTTAGGAATAAACCTGACTAAGGAGATGAAAGACTTACATGCTGAGAGTCATAATACGCTAAAAGTAAAATTGAAGAGGACTCAAAGAAATGGAAGATACCTCATGCTTTTGGATTGACAGCAGTAATATTTTCACAATGACTATACTACCCAAAGCAATCTACAGATTTAATGCAATCCCTGTCAAATTACCCATGCCATTTTACACAGAACTAGAACCAATATTCCTAAAATACACAGGAAATCATACGTGACCCAGAACTGCCAAAGCAATCCTGAGAATGAAGAACAAAGCAGGAGACATAACCCTCAGACATCACACAATACACTGTAAGTTACAGAATTCAAAGCAAAGAGGTCCTGGCTCAAAAACAGATGCATAAAACAATGGAAAAGGACAGAAACCCCAGTCCCCAACCCAACACACCTATGGTCTACCCCCATGGCCAATCTCTGACAGAGGAAGCAGGAATACACAAGGGGGAAAAGATAGGTTCCTCAGCACGTGGTGCTGGCCAGCCACAGTAAATTCCTGAAAGTAGATCCACATACACACCCTTCAATGAAAAGCAACCCAAAACAGCTTGAGGACTTAAACCGGAAACATCATACCCTGCACTCACAGAGAAAAACACAGGCAAAACATTCTCTGACAGCAATCGTTACCTATTTTTTCTTACATCAATTCTCCCAATAGAAAACAAATAAATAAACAAATGCAACCTAATCAACTCATGAGCTTTTTGCACAGCAAAGGAAGCCATAAACAAAATGAAAAGGTATCTATGGAATGGCAGGAGACGTCTGGAAATGATGTGGCAGATAAGGCACTCATCTCCAGCTCATTCAGCTCAAATGCAAAAAGCACAAACAACTGAATCAAAAGTTGGGCAGAAGATGTAACAACATAATTCCCCAAAGACTTACAGCTGGCCAACATGGAAAGATGCTCAACATCGATACTGATTAGAGAAATGCAAACCAAAGCCATAATGTGGTTTTGATCTGTAACACCTCACACCCATCAGAATGGCCCTCATGAAAAAGTCTACACAAATAATACATGTGGACATGAAAAAATCTACACAAATAATAAACTCTGGAGAGGGTGTGGAAAAAAGGGACCCCTCCTACACTGTTGGTGTGTGCCTGCTAAGTTGCTTCAGTCATGTCTGACTCTGTGACCCATGGACAAAGGAACCTGGCAGGCTACAGGATTCCTGAACAATCCCCATGGACAGAGAAGGCTGGTGGGCTGCAGTCCATGGGGATTCTCCAGGCCAGAATACTGGAGTGGGTAGCCTTTCCCTTCTCCAGGGGATCTTCCCAACCCAAGGATCAAACTCAGGTCTCCTGCATTGCAGGTGGATTCTTTACCAGCTGAGCTACCAGGGAAGCCCAAGAATACTGGAGTGGGTAGCCTATCCCTTCTCCAGGGGATCTCCCCAACCTAGAATCAAACTGGGGTCTCCTTCACTGCATGTGGATTCTTTATCTGCTGAGTTTCCCGGAAAGCCCTAAAATGATAATAGCATCTATTTAACCCAACTTTAGCAGAATGTTTGTTTTACACATCTGTTTTTGTGCCAGGATCTCTTTGTTTTGAGTTCTGTAGCTCACAATGTATTGTGTGATGTCTGGGAGGGTTATGTCTCCTACTTTGTTCTTCGTTGCCACGATTGCTTTGGGAATTCTGGGTCATGTATGATTTCGTGTATATTTTAGGATTATTGGTTCTAGGTTTGGGGATCTGGCTTGGTGTTTTTGATACAGTAGGTTTCCAAAACATTAATTGAGGCCTAATTATAAATAGCATACAGTTAGGAAATCAAAGATTTCCATAGGTAATTTTATCAGAAGGAAATCTTTTTAATGTTGAGGCAAGAATCTTTGTGTGTGTGTTGAGTTTGACTTACTGTGGAGGCCCCAGAGAGGGTAGCATGTGGGAAAGAGAAGGATCTGAGATTCAAAGGGGAATTTCATTTTTACTAAAATAAAATGCACGAGTGAATCATGAGAGCAGCAAGAATTTAAAAGATAGGGAAAAACAGATAATGCATGAAAAAAATGTTCATGAGGAGACATCTGAGAAGGACATTTTTGGTATGAAAAGTGAAAGTCCATCAGTCCTGTCGGACTCTCTGTGACCCCACGGACTGTAGTCCATGGAATTCTCTAGGCCAGAATACTGGAGTGGGTAGCCTTTCACTTCTCCAGGGGATCCTCCCAACCAGGGTTTGAACCCAGGTCTCCCACATTGCAGGTGGATTCTTTACCAGCTGAGCCACAGGGGAAGCTGAGCTTGGACCACCTGAATCAGCAAGACTAACAGAATCCTGTTGACTTACTTCAGGCTCAACCAGTGGGGAGATTCATTTCAGTTCACTTCAGTTCAGTCGCTCAGTCATGGCCAACTCTTTGCAACCCCATGGACTGCAGCACGCTAGGCCTCCCTTTCCATCACCAACTCCCGGAGTTTGCTCAAACTCATGTCCATTGAGTCAGTGATGCCATCCAACCATCTCATCCTCTGTCGTTGCCTTCTCCTTCTGCCTTCAATCTTTCCCAGCATCAGGGTCTTTCCAATGAGTCAGTTCTTCACATCAGGTGGCCAAAGTAATGGAGTTTCAGCTTCAGGATCAGTCCTTCCAATGAATATTCAGGACTGATTTCCTTTAGGATGCACTGGTTCAATCTCCTTGCAGTCCAAGGGACTCGCAAGAGTCTTCTCCAACATCACAGTTCAAAAGCATCAATTCCTCAGCACTCAGCTTACTTGATTTCTCACATCCATGCACGACTACTGGAAAAACCATAGCTTTGATTAGATGGACATTTGTTGGCAAAGTAATGCCTCTGCTTTTAAATATGCTTTCTAGGTTAGTCATAACTTTCCTTCCAAGGAGCAAGCTTCTTTTAATTTCATGGCTGCAGTCACCATCTGCAATGGTTTTGGAGCCTAAAAATATAAAGTCTGTCACTGTTTCCCCATCTATTTGCCATGGAGTGATGGGACCATAAGCCATGATCTTAGCTTTCTGAATGTTGAGCTTTAAGCCAACTTTTCCACTCTCCTCTTTCACTTTCATCAAGAAGCTCTTTAGTTCTTCTTCACTTTCTGCCGTAAGGGTGGTGTCATCTGCATATCTGAGGTTATCAATATTTCTCCTGGCAATCTTGATTCCAGCTTGTGCTTCATCCAGCCCAGTATTTCATATGATGTATTCAGCATATACATTAAATAAGCAGGGTGATGATATACAGCCTTAAATACTCCTTTCCCAATTTGGAACCAGTCTGTTGTTCCATGTCCAGTTCTAACTGTTGCTTCCTGACCAGCATACAGATTTCTCAAGAGGCAGGTCAGGTGGTCTGGTTTTCCTATCTCTTTCAGAATTTTCCACAGTTTATTGTGATCCACACAGTCAAAGACTTTGGCATAGTCAAGAAAGCAGAAATAGATGTTTTTCTGGAACTCTCTTGCTTTTTCCATGATCCAGAGGATGTTGGCAATTTGATCTCTGGTTCCTCTGCCTTTTCTAAAACCAGCTTGAACATCAGGAAGTCCATGGTTCACGTATTGCTGAAGCCTGGCTTGGAGAATTTTGAGCATTACTTTACTAGTGTGTGAGATGAGTGCAATTGTGCGGCAGTTTGAACATTCTTTGGCGTTGCCTTTCTTTGGGATTGCAATGAAAACTGACCTTCTCCAGTCCTGTGGCCACTGCTGAGTTTTCCTAATTTGCTGGCATACTGAGTGCAGCACTTTCACAGCATCATCTTTCAGGATTTGAAATAGCTCAACTGGAATTCCATCACCTCCACTAGCTTTGTTCGTAGTGATGCTTCCTAAGGCCCACTTGACTTCACATTCCTGGATGTCTGGTTCTACGTGAGTGATTACACCATTGTGATTACCTTGGTGATGAAGGTCTTTTTTGTACAGTTCTTTTGTGTATTCTTGCCACCTCTTCTTAATATCTTCTGCTTCTGTTAGGTCCATACCATTTCTGTCCTTTATCGAGCCCATCTTTGCATGAAATGTTCCCTTGGTATCTCTAATTTTCTTGAAGATATCTCTAGTCTTTCCCATTCTATTGTTTTCCTCTATTTCTTTGCATTGATCACTAAAGAAGGCTTTCTTATCTCTCCTTGCTATTCTTTGGAACTCTGCATTCAGATGCTTATATCTTTCCTTTTCTCCTTTGCTTTTCACTTCTCTTCTTTTCACAGCTATTTGTAAGGCCTCCCCAGACAGCCATTTTGCTTTTTTTGCATTTCTTTTTCTTGGGGATGGTCTTGATCCCTGTCTCCTGTAGTGTCATGAACCTCTGTCCATAGTTCCCTTGGTATCTCTAATTTTCTTGAAGAGATCTCTAGTCTTTCTTATTCTATTGTTTTCCTTTATTTCTTTGCACTGATCACTGAGGAAGGCTTTCTTATCTCTCCTTGGAACTCTGCATTCAAATGGGTGTATCATTCCTTTTCTCCTTTGCTTTTTGCTTCTCTTCATTTCACAGCTATTTGTAAGGCCTCCCCAGACAGCCATTTGGCGTTTTTGCATTTGTTTTTCTTGGGGATGGCCTTGATCCCTGTCCCCTGTACAATGTCATGAACCTCTGTCCATAGTTTTTCAGGCACTCTGTTATCAGATCTAATCCCTTAAATCTATTTGTTACTTCCACTGTATAATCATAAAGGATTTGATTTAGGTCATGCCTGATGGTCTAGTGGTTCTCCCTACTTTTTCAATTTAATTCTGAATTTGGGAATAAGGAGTTCATGATCTGAGCCACAGTCAGCTCCCAGTCTTGTTTTTGCTGACCTTATAAAGCTTCGCCATCTTTGGCTGCTAAGAATATAATCAATCCGATTTTAGTATTGACCATCTGGTGATATCCATGTGTAGAGTCTTCTCTTGTGTTGTTGGAAGAGAGTGTTTGCTATGACCTGTGTGTTCTCTTGGCAAAACTCTACTAGCCTTTGCCCTGCTTCATTTTGTACTCCAAAGCCAAAATTTCCTGTCATCCCAGGTGTTTCTTGACTTCCTACTTTTGCATTCCAGTCCCCTATAATGAAAAGGACATTGGGTGTTAGTTCTAGAAAGTTTCATAGGTCTTCATAGAACTGTTCAACTTCAGCTGCTTCAGCATTACTGATTGGGAGATTTGGATTACTGTGATATTGAATGGTTTGCCGTGGAAATGACAGAAATCATTCTGTTGTTTTTGAGATTGCATCCAAATACTGCATTTCAGACTCTTTTGTTGACTCTGATGGCTACTCCATTTCTTCTAAGGGCTTCTTGCCCATAAGAGTAGATATAATGGTCATCTGAGTTAAACTCACCCATTCCGGTCCATTTTAGTTTGCTGATTCCTAGAATGTCGATGTTCAAAGAGTCTGTCTGCCAGTGCAGGAGACATGTGTTCAATCCCTGGGTCAGGAAGATCCCCTGGAGAAGGAAGTGGCAACCCACTCCAGTATTCTTGCCTGGAGAATCCCACAGACAGAGGAGTCTAGTGGGCTACAGTCCCTGGTATTGGTTCATGGTATCGCAAGAGTCGGACATGACTAAGCAACTTCACTCACTCACTCACTACAAATCAATGCTGCTGCTGCTAAGTTGCTTCAGTCATGTCCAACTCTGTGTGACCCCATAGACGGCGGCCCATGAGGCTCCCCTGTCCCTGGGATTCTCCAGGCAAGAACACTGGAGTGGGTTGCCATTTCCTTCCCCAATGCATGAAAGTGAAAAGTGAAAGTGAAAAGTGAAAGCGAAGTAGCTCGGTCATGTCCGACTCTTCGCGACCCCATGGACTGCGGCCCACCAGGCTCCTCCGTCCATGGGATTTTCCAGGCAAGAGTGCTGGAGTGGGGTGCCATCGCCTTGAGAGGAAGACAAACAGCCAGGTGAGTAAAATGAAAAAACAAAAACAAAAACAAAAACATGAGAAAGAAGGAATTTCACACAGAGGACACAGGATGAACACGGGCAAGGATATCCCACCTTCCTAGTAATTAGAAAATGTAAAATAAAACCATGTGATAGCCTTTATATCACTGGACTGGCAAAAAGTGGCACAATGTAAAATGTCCCAGATGTTGGTAGGAACATGAAGCAAGAAATGCTTACCCTGTAAAGCAGTGGTCCCTAAATTTTTTTGGCAGCAGAGACTGGTTTCATGGAGACAAATTTTCCATGGACTGGGGTGGGAAAGATGGTTTCAGGATCTTTCAAGCACATTACATTTATTGTGCACTCTACCTCTCTTATTATTACATCAGTCCCACCTCAGATCATCAGGCTTTAGACTCCGGAGGTTGGGGACCCCTGCTCTAAAAGATACTAACGTGGAGAAAGCTAGGGATCACCTAATACAGTTGAAGATGTGTCTACCCAGTGATCCAGTGCTGTCCCCTCACTAGAGAAGCTCTCCAGTGGGTTTGCAAGAGAATTCTGGCAAGATGATACTGTAGTAGAAGACCTTGAGCTCACCTCCTCTTATGAGCACAGCAAAACCACAACGGCTCAACCATCAATAAAACAGACTGGAACCTAGCAAACAAGTTGTTGTTATTCAGTCACCTAAGTTGAGCGACACTCTTTGCGACACCATGGATGGCAGCACGCTAAGCTTCCTTGTCCTTCACTAGCTTCTGGGGTTTGCTCAAGTTCATATCCATTGAGTCGCTGATGCTATCTAACCATCTCATCTTCTGTCATCCTCTGCTGCAAAGAAGATATTCTACTCCCAAAGACAAAGAAGAAACCACAATGAGATGGTAGGAGGTGATACACTGCCTAGATAATCAAATCTCCTACCACGTGGGTCAGTGACTCATAAACTGGAGAATAATTATTTTGCAGAGATTCTCCCACACAAGTGAGAGTTCTGAGTCCCACACCAGCCTGGGAGTTTGGCATTGGGAGGAGAAGCCCCCAGAGCATTTGATTTGAAGGCCAGCAGGGCTTGACAGAGGGTGCCCCATGGGACTGGGGGAAACAGACACTACGGCCATGGAAGGGGCCCATGATCCAAGGCAGAAGTAGCGGCTTCTTAGAGGGCTGGGCCATGCCTACCTGCTGGTCTGCAGGGTCTCCTAAGGATGTGGGGGGGTGGGGTGACTGTGGCTCATTCTGGCGGAAGGACACTGGGGGCAGAAGTATCAGGGAGCATTCATCAGCATGAGCTCTCCTGGACAGCTGCATTTTGGCACCAAGACCTGACCCCACCAACATCCTATAGGCTCCAGTGACGCAATGCCTCAGGCCAAGCAACCAACAGGGAGGGAACCCAGTCCTGACCGTGAGCAGACAGGCCTGAAGACTTCCTGAGCCCACAGCACCCACCTCTAGATGCACCACTTGACAGGACTCTACCCACCAAAGCGCCAAGACCCAGCTCTACCCACGGGTGGGCCAGTACCAGCACCCTCCCACCAGGACACCCAAACAAGCCTCTAGACAGTCTCATGCACTAGGGTGTAGATACCAGAAGCAAGAAAATTACAGTCCTACAGCCTGCAGAGATGAGTCTGCTAACACAGATCAGAACCTACCCTGGGACCAGCTGGCCCCTGGGTGATGAGAGGGAGGTGTTACTGATGGGGCAACAGGACGTTCCCTACAGAGGCCACTTCTCCAAGGTCAAGAAACTTAACTAACCTTCCACATGCATAAAAATACACATAGAAATTGACACAAAATGAGATAGCAAAGGAATACATTTCAGTGGTGGTTTAGTTACTACGTCATGTCCAACTCTTGTGACCCCATGGACTGTAGCCCCCTAGGCTCCTCTGTCCATGGGATTCTCCAGGCAAGAATCCTAGAGTGGGTTACCATACCCTTCTTGAGGGGATCTTTCTGACCCAGGCATTGAACCCAAGTCTCCTGCATTACAGGGAAATTCTTTACTGACTGAGCCACCAGGGAAACCCAATGTTTTACAAGATGGAACAAAATAAAATCCCAGAAGAATAAGTGGAGAAGGCAATTTACCTAAGAGAGGGTTCAGAGCAACGATTGTAAAGATGATCCAAGAACTCAGGAATAGAATGGAGAAACAGCAAGAGAAATTAAAGGAACTTTTAAAAAAGAGTTAGAAATTATAAAGAACCACCCAGCAGAGCTGAAGCCTACAACTACTGAAATGAAAATACATGAGAAGAAATCAACAGCAGAAAAACTAGGCAGAAGTTAAGTGAGAAGACAGAGTGGTGGATATCACTGCCATGGAATGGGGGGAAAAAAAAGAATGAAAGAAAATGAGGACAGTTCAAGAGACCTATGGAATAACATCAAATACACCAATGTTTGCATTACTGGTGCAATAATGGGGTTCCAGAAGAAGAAAGAAAGGCCTGGAGAAATGGCACACCCCTATGGATAACAGTATGAAAATTCCTTTAAAAAATTACAGCTATCATATGATCCTACAATCCCACTCGTGGACATATATCCAGCCAGGAAAGACAAAAATTCTAACTCAAAAAGATACATGCACCCCAGAGTTCACAGTAGCACTGTTTACAAACAGCCAAGGCATGGACGCAACCTAAATGTCCATCGACAGACAAATGGATGAAGATGTGGTGTATAGATACAATAGAATACTACTTAGCCATAGAAAAGAATGAAACAATGCCAATTGCTGCAGCATGGATGGACCTAGAGAAGTGAAGCCAGACAAAGAAAAATATCATATGATATCATTTATATGTTGAATCTAAAAGAAATTATGCAAATAAACCTATGTACAAAGCAGAAATATACTCATATAGAAAACCAACTTCCAGTTAACACAGGGGAAAGTGAGGAGGGGTAAATTAAGAATTTTTGATTAACAGGTACACACTGCTATATATAAAATAGATTACAAGGATCTCATGTATAGCGCAGGGAACTCTACCATTTTGTAATAACCTATAAGAGAAACAATGGAAACAGTGGCTGACTTTTTTGGGCTCCAAAATCACTGCAGATGGTGATTGCAGCCACAAAATTAAAAGACGCTTACTCCTTGGAAGGAAAGTTATGACCAACCTAGACAGCATATTAAAAAGCAGAGACATTCCTTTGTCAACAAAGGTTCATCTAGTCAAGGCTATGGTTTTTCCAGTGGTCATGTATGGATGTGAGAGCTGGACTATAAAGAAAGCTGAGCACCAAAGAATTGATGCTTTTGAACTGTGGTGTTGGAGAAGACTCTTGAGAGTCCCTTGGACTGCAAGGAGATCTAACCAGTCCATCCTGAAGGAAATCAGTCCTGGTTGTTCTTTGGAAGGGCTGATGTTGAAGCTGAAACTCCAATACTTTGGCCACCTGATGTGAAGAGCTGACTCATTGGAAAAGACCCTGATGCTGGGAAAGATAGAGGGCAGGAGGAGAAGGGGACAACAGAGGATGAGATGGTTGGATGGCGTCACCGCCTCAATGGGCATGGGTTTGGGTGGACTCCAGGAGTTGGTGATGGACAGGGAGGCCTGGTGTGCTGCGGTTCATGGGGTCGCAAAGAGTTGGACACGACTGAGCAATTGAACTGATAAGGGAAAAGAATCCAAAAAAGAGTAGATATAGAAGTGTATAACTGAATCACTTTGCTGTACACCTGAAACACCATATTGTAAATAAACTATACTTCAATAAAAAATAAAAGGTTTAATATCAAGATTCTTTGTGGAAATCTCTGGCAGGTCTAGATTGAAGGAGCCTAGAACCGAACTGAACTGAACATGATAACTATGAGGTCATAACCCCCAGAATAAATGCTAAATCCCTGTCAAACTTCTTAGACTTTTTTTCCCATTTCTGGTAGGTAACCCCTTTAAACATCTGAAACTAACATTGACTGAGTCAAGGAGGGCTAATGAGATTTCCCCGAATAGTGCTTTGTTGTTTAAAACAAAGTAACCAAAAAGAGTACGTTTAAAAAAAAAACAAAAAAACAAAAACAAAAAAAGAGCCTATGTGAAAAAGAACCAGAGCTCATTTTGGGAAAAAAAAAAAAAAAGCTTAATCTTTATTTGGCTATATTTGGTAGAAGTGTAGTTTTAGAGAGAAAAAGAATGTTTCAGAAGATATTAAATTCTAGTTTTGTTAATTGAGGTGTATTGACTAAGGCTGAGTTCCCAGATAGTTCTTTGCTGTTATGTTATACTGTTTCAATGTTTAACTAATTTATTAAAAGGATACTGAGTTTCTAATGCTTATTTCAGTAATCATTAGGATAGAGATCAGATGCCCCATGACCTACAACCAGAAGATCATGCGTAATTAAAAGGCCTGTCTCCAGTTAAGATGGAAAGGCCTTTATTAGCTCCTCTGAACTATCTCCTCTACAGCAAAAGTGATG
Organism: Capra hircus; assembly: GCF_001704415.2. Classification (NCBI taxonomy): domain Eukaryota; kingdom Metazoa; phylum Chordata; class Mammalia; order Artiodactyla; family Bovidae; genus Capra; species Capra hircus. The sequence goes on from NC_030818.1 coordinate 6,896,142, forward strand.
GGAATTGACTCTTGGATGAATATTTCCACTTAGGGCACTGCACTTGTCTATATAGAGGACTATTGACCTCAAAATCATCGTAAAACACTACTCAGAGAAAAAGCTACCAGATCAGGTTAAGGAGAAGACGACATCTGAAGTGAGAGCTGACCCAAGACGCTGGACCAGACATGCATACCAACCACTTTGATAACTGCTTACATGTTTGCTTAGGAACCAACTGTATTTCACGCTTTTATGCAGAGTTAAGTTAACCCAACGGCTTGGTTTATGGTCAGTTACCTATACACAGTGGGCTTCCCTGATGGCTCAGACGGTAAAGAATCTGCCTGCAATGTGAGAGACCTGGGTTCAATCCCTGGGTTGGGAAGATCCCCTGGAGCAGGGAATGGCTACCCACTCCAGGATTCTTGCCTGGAGAATTCCATGGATAGAAGAGGCTGGTGGGCTACAGTCCACGGTATCACAAAGAGTCGAACGCAACTGAGCTACTAATACACACACCTGTACCCAATATTCTTGGGTTACTTTGGTGGATTTCTCCACTCCGTGGCCCTTATTGGTTGGCTCTTAGGACATTTATTCTAGAGGAAAGAAATCATTGTCTGTTTCGGAGACTATTGACATTACTAGGTGGATTTCCCTCACTTAGCCAATCATTAATATTGCTCTGACCTTGACCATAAATATGAATTTTCCTCTAAAGTTACTCAAGCTCAATCAAGGAAACAAGAAAAAATTTAGCCAAAATTTTATGGATGGATTCTTGTGATTAACATCAGGCTATTGGTCATTTAAGCTTAAAAACTCCCTTTTTGGGGAAACAATTAAATACTAAGCCTAGTAACATTGGGAAATTGGGCTGGGTGTCTTATGGACAATGCCAATAGATAATTTCCCTTGAAGATAAGGATTGGTATAGACTAAGTCAGATGACCTGGGGTATACTGGGCTGCACCTTGTGGAACTTTATAACTTGTTACTTATGACCTTACTGGGGCTTCCCAGGTGGCTCATGGCAAAGAACCCACCTGCCAGTGCAGGAGGTGCAAGTTCGATCCCTGGGTTGGGAAGATCCCCCAGAGAAGGAAAAGGCAACTTACTCCAGTATTCTTTCCTGGAAAATCCAATGGACAGAGGAGCCTGGCAGGCTACAATCTATGGGGTCTCATCGGACATGACTGAGCAACTAAGTGAACACACATATGACCTTACTGATCCTGCTATTAATAGCTGTATTACTTCTAGATCCCCTTTCAGTAATCTCACGAACAAACTGTGTTAACAAGATAGTATCTAAAGAAAAAAGATCACCAGACACTCAGAAGGCTGCATACGAGCCTACACACACTTCTGGTCTTTTCATCGACCTTCAGTGGGGATGGAGCTGTGTCTCCTTGGCTGGGGTGTTCATGAGCACCATCTGCAGGCTGCAACCATGTTCTGGTGAAAAACTTCAGGGTGAGGTCTATCAGAAAGTTCACCAGCTCATTCCCCTCACTGTCACCTTTTACCTGGGTTCCTGTGGGGAATTAGGCACCTCAGGTCCGTGGGAGCCCCTGGACTCCCTGTTCACTCTTCTTTCTACCAAGTGTTCCCTTCTTTCTACCATGATAGAGGCTCTCCTCTTTTGCTGTGTCAACTACAAATCGGCATTTGCCATCTTCCTCTACAAGGATTAAATCAGGTGCTGCTGCAGCTACTGATTTTCAACGCTCCCTAAAAGGAGTTCAGGGTGGAGGGCAGAAATGCAGCATTCTGTGCTCAGGTGAGGAGGGAGAGCCCAAACTCCTCATATCTGTTGTTGCTTAGTCACTCAGTTCAGTTCAGTTGCTCAGTCGTGTCCGACTCTTTGCGACCCCATGAATTGCAGCACGCCAGGCCTCCCTGTCCATCACCAACTCCCAGAGTTCACTCAGACTCACATCCATCGACTCAGTGATGCCATCTAGCCTTCTCATCCTCGGTCGTCCCCTTCTCCTCCTGCCCCCAATCCCTCCCAGCATCACAGTCTTTTCCAATGAGTCAACTCTTCACATGAGGTGTCCAAAGTACTGGAGTTTCAGCTTTAGCATCATTCCTTCCAAAGAAATCCCAGGGCTGATCTCCTTCAGAATGGACTGGTTGGATCTCCTTGCAGTCCAAGCGACTCTCAAGAGTCTTCTCCAACACCACAGTTCAAACGCATCAATTCTTCGGTGCTCAGCCTTCTTCACAGTCCAACTCTCACATCCATACATGACCACAGGAAAAACCATAGCCTTGACTAGACGGACCTTAGTCGGCAAAGTAACTCAGTCATGTCCAACTCTTTGCACCCCCATGGACTGTAGCCAGCCAGCCTCCTGTGTCCATGGGATTCCCAAGGCAAGAATACTGGAGGGGGTTGCTATTTCCTTCTTCAGGGGATCTTCCCTACCCAGGGATCAAACCTGAGTCTCCTGCATTGGCAGGCAGGTTCTTCACTGACTGAGCCACCAGGGAAGCCCCTCCTATTTAGAAAAACACTAAAATCCTTCATAGTGACGACTGCTCCTCTTGACTAGTAGAAACCTTATGTGAAAATATATGTGCAGACGGCATGCACTTCTTCACCAAAATCACATATATACTGACGTTCCCCCTGCATCTTTGGAGTATTTTCTCAGAACTATCTGACATGCCGTCCCTTGGACCACAGAATCCTCATTTTGCTCCAAATAAAACTTAATTCGTAACTCTCACATTGTGCATTTAGAAAAATTTTTCCTCTTAAGTTTTAGCTTAGTGCAACCTGTTTTCCTTGGACTGCAAGGAGATCAAAACCGTCAACCCTAAAGGAAATCAACCCTGAATATTCATTGGAAGGACTGATGCTGAAGCTTCAGTACTTTGGCCACCTGATTCAAAGAGCTGACTCACTGGAAAAGACCCTGATGCTGGGAAAGGTTGAAAGCAGGAGAGGAAGAGGATGACAGAGGGTGAGATGGTTGGATGGCATCACTGAGTCAATGAACATGAGTTTGAGCAAGTTGGGGAGTTGGTGATGGACAAGTCTGGTGTGCTGCAGTCCATGGGGTCCCAAAGAGTTGGACACGACTTAGTGACTGAACAACATTCTGCGTTCCAATGTTATTCCTCCTGACAGTAGGGCATTGTTCCTTCCCCAGTGGTGGCTTAATTTCTTCGGGTTACTTGCCTTCCAGGAATCCAATGCCACTGCCAAAAAAATGGCATTTTTGTTTTTCATATTTATCTTCTGTGTTTGTTCTCCAAAACTGAACACTTTAGGAGCAACATCTACCAATTCAGAAAGTGCATTAGGTTCATTCCAAATGCACTCATTTTGGCAATATTTCTCCTAATATGAGGCACTTTGTACCCTGTCTCTTCAAAAAAGGCCAAATTTACCATTCTAATATTTCCAGGGGCCTTGGGACCTGCATTAGTATGTCTGTAGGCCCTATAAAGCTTTTCCAAGAATTCAAAGGAGTATTTATTATGAATTTCTTGTATTTGTTCAAGTTGCTTTGCTTTCATTCCCTTTTTCAAAGACCCCCATCAGCTTGCACCTTTGCGAGTGCTCTGATAAGGGCACCCTTCCCTCACCGGGGTCCCAGTGTGGTGCATCTGCGGGTGCTGCCAAGAGGGCTTCAGGTGGAACAGATCCTCTCTGTAAGGAGGGTTGCAGTCTTTCCAATTAAAGGAGTCTGAGAAACCCACCTGGCTGGTTGTTTGCATTTAGGTCCCCTAAAAGCTGATTGTGGGGCGAGTGGTAAAGAACCCACCGGCCAATGAAGGACACATAAGAGGCGCAGGTTTGATCCCTGAGTTAAGAAGATCCTCTGGAGGAAGGCATGACAACCCACTCGAATATTCTCTCCTGGAGAATCCCATGCACAGAGGAACCTCCTGGGTTACAGTCCAGAGGGTCACAGAAAGTCAGACATGACTGAAGCAACACAGTACATCACTGATTACATAAGAGAAATTGCCTGCCTTGGGAGTGGTTTTCAAATTAGGGGCCCTGTTGGGTCTTAGATGGCAATACCAGGCCAAGTTCCTGTGCCCCAAGAACTAACACTGGATTTTCTAATTGATTCCTACGAGGAGGGATAGTCCTGGGCTTCCCTACTGGCTTAGTGGGTTCAGAATCCACCTACCAATGCAGGAGACACAGGTTCGATTCCTGGTCCTGGAAGATCCCACATGCCGTGGCACGACTAAGGACAATGACTAAGCCTGTGCTCTAGAGCCTGGGAGCCACAACTTTTATAGCCAAATGCCCCGGGAAGCAAACTCATTCAGAAGGACAGTGTGGATAGTGGAGTGCAATTTATTACACCGGTGGGTCCGAGGCAGAGCTCCCTCTCTAGCCAGGGACCCTGATTTTTTGTGACAACCTTTTATACCCAAAGCATACATGCCCAAGCCCACAACCCCCAAATTCTTTAAAGGCCACCCTGGACAATGTTAGTACAAGATACAATCAGGTAACAGCCATAAATTTACATTCTTGGTCATGCAGTCTAACTTACATCAATGGGTATTATTAAGATTACAGATAGTGAATGATTACATAGAGGTCACTGCATTCCTTTTGGCTCTGGGAGGTCTAGGTATGGGGTCAGCCTGGTCTGGTTTCCAGGTTCCCGGGAGGCCTGCTAGTTGTTGGTGTTTTATCTCCATGGCCTCCCAGATATATAGTCCAAAGTTCACCAAGAGTGTAAGATGGAGTTCCCTTTCTTTTAAAATGGAGTCACTCCAGTCACTGTAACCTGCTTCTTTCCTTCCTCACAGTTACTGAACCCTGTGTACCCTAGCGCCTGTGCTCCGCAGCATGAGAAGCTGCAAGGAAAAGCCTGCATACCACGACTAGAGGGTAGCCCCTGCTCACCGCTAGAGAAAGCTCTCGATGCAACAAAGACCCAGCACAGCCGAAGGAATAAATCTTTAAAAAGGAGGAGTAGTCCTAAGCACGTCAGGAATCGCAGCTGGATAGACACAGAAATTGGGTTAAAAAACGTCTAGGGATTCTTCCCTCTAACAGGGTGCTCCACTCACAAAACAAACACAAAACAAACTGGCTTACTCCACAGAAGAAAAAACAAAAAAGCTCCAAACAAAAGGAAATGAAGTTTCTGGCTGTACAGACCAGAGGGACTACCTTATCTATGGGGACAGCACTTCAGCTCCTAAATGTTGATTCCTTGCTTCAGCTTCCCGGTGCTGAGGCAGCCAGAACTCTGAGGAGAAGCTCCTTGGCCAAGTGGTCCTGGCAACTGTCAGTGCCTTTTCCGAATATTCCCCAACCAGGATGGCTGGCCGTGAGCCCGAAGGTTCCTGGCAGGTTTCATCAAAACTTGTTACCAAGTCTAATTTTATACTCCTCGCCACACAATAGACCAGAGGCAAGTCGCTGGGGAAAGGAATAAGGACTTTATTGAGAAAGCCAGCAGACCAAACATAAAACAGACTACCACCCCCTGAGGGAGCCATCTTGCCTGAGTTAGAATTCTGGCTTCCTTTATACTAAGGGGGGCGGGGCAGGGAGGCGGGGAAGGGAGGGCGGAAATAAGTCAAACACTTCCTGGTTCACCTCCGCCTCTGGAGGGGACCTGTGAATTTCTTCCTCTCTGCAGTCAGTCACAGGTGAACCTCATCTGGCTCTCTCCTGGGAGCTAATCTGAGGTCGTTTTGGCTTAATGATCATTACTTGGGCTGGAGGGTTCTCAGAGATAGGCCATTATGTCGAATTAAAGCTTACAGGCAACATCCCTTTAGTGATTAGCTTGTAACAGAATTCAAAGATTTTCCCTACTACAAAAAGTTTTTGTCAGTATCTGAGATGGGATCCAATGGCACCCCACTCCAGTACTCTTGCCTGGAAAATCCCATGGACGGAGTCTGGTAGGTTGTAGTCCATGGGGTCTCGCAGAGTCGGACACGACTGAGCAACTTCACTTTCACTTTTCACTTTCATGCTTTGAAGAAGGAAATGGCAACGGACTCCAGTGTTCTTGCCTGGAGAATCCCAGGGACAGGGGAGCCTGGTGGGCTGCCATCTATGGGGTCGCACACAGTCGGACACAACTGAAGCGACTTAGCAACAGCAGAGATGGAGACCCAAAATATATGTTCTTAATTATATCTTTTGATCTGTACAAATAAAAGAACATATTTATTTAATCAAGAATGAATCTTTTTCAAATTCTCAGGTTTGGAAGAGCGAAGGAAAAGGAGGGTATATAATTTTGGTGTCAGCTGCTTAAAATGATAATGTGGTGGTGTTTGTTGTTTAGTCGCTACTTTGTGTCCCACTCTTTGCTCTTAATACAGAGGAACCTCACTTAATGCTGATGCCAGGGGAAAAGTAATAAAGATCTCCACTTCTGGCTTACCTAGGGGACCTTGGAGCAGAGAGCCCCAGGGCATCCCCAAGAGCCTTTAAAAAGATCTCTGAAGTCAGTCATTTGCATTGTAATATTAAGACTTTCTTTGTCTTTTTATACTTGTTCTCTGACTTGTGGACAGTAGACATTCTCAGAGGTTATATGACATGTTACATCACAAGAGACTGGATGCTGCTACTGCTAAGTTGCTTCAGTCATGTCCGACTCTGTGCGACCCCATAGACGGCAGCCCGCCAGGCTCCCGTGTCCCTGGGATTCTCCAGGCAAGAACACTGGAGTGGGTTGCCATTTCTTTCTCCAATGCATGAAGGTGAAAAGTAAAAGTTAAGTCGCTCAGTCGTGTCTGACTCTTCGTGACCCCATGGACTGCAGCCCACCAGGCTCCTCCGTCCACGGGATTTTCCAGGCGAGAGTACTAGAGTGGGGTGCCATTGCTTTCTCCTAAGAGACTGGATATGAGAATTCAACTCTCTTGTTAAGTTAGACATTTCCAAACTCTAAGTATGGATATGTAGTGCTATATACAATAATACCACTGTTCTCAATATGTCTGTTTGTTTTGGAAAGTGGAGTTATTTTCCATAAAATATATGGTATTTATATTAATACATAGACAGTTTATTGTCATTATTTAAAATAAGAAGAGACACTTTGCCTTTCCAAGGCAGGGAGGTGCGAATTAGATCCCTGGTTGGGGGGCTGGTATCCCACGTGTCTTGCAGCCAAAATAACAAAAAATAGAACAGAAACAATATTATAACAGGTTCAATAGTCTTTTAAAAAATGGTCCACATGAAATCTTTAACAAGAAAATAAACAAGAAAATAAATGTTTAAAACACTCACCATCTTAATTTCTAACATAGTAAATACCGACAGACATAACTAAAAGCACTTTGGAATCCTTAATCACTTTTTAAAAATGTAGACGTTTGCAAACTGCCGGCTCCCAGTTTATGACAGAAAGCTTTGCCGGCATCCCCCTTTGCTACCATGGTATCTGTCTCCCTGGAATGGCAAAAGGACTTCGCATGAGGTGGCCAAAGTACTGGAGTTTCAGCTTTAGCATCATTCCTTCCAAAGAAATCCCAGGGTTGATCTCCTTCAGAATGGACTGGTTGGATCTCCTTGCAGTCCAAGGGACTCTCAAGGGTCTTCTCCAACACCACAGTTCAAAAGCATCAATTCTTACATTTTATATATTTTTTCTAAGTCTCAGCGCCCTCAGGGATGTGTCTGGGTATCTCCTGATGATCAGGGCAACGAGTCCCTGTGGATATCATTATTTGTTGTTGTTCAGTCCCTAAGTTGTATCCAACTCTTTGCAACCCCATGGATTGCAGCACACCAGGCACTTCTCTCCTTCATTATCTCCTGGAGTTTGCTCAAACTTATGTCCATTGAGTCTATGATGCTATCTAACCATCTCATCCTCATATCATCATAGTTGGAAGTTTCAGACTGGAGCAGTCTAACTTGCTTGTGGTATCTAGAATTCCGGAGGTGTTGCAGGGAAAAGCCAATTCTGACTCCACCTTGGAACTGTTTCTTTGACTTGCTTTCAATTGCTTTTATTACACATAATTGTACATAAATATATATTGATGATATATATCCCATCACAAACAGAGTTTGCTCAAACTCATGTCCATTGAGTTGATGCCATCCAACCATTTTGTCCTCTGTTGCCCAGTTTTTCTCCCGCCCTCAATCTTTCCCAGCATCAAGATCTTTTCCAATGAGTTGGCTCTTCCCCTGCCCATCTCCCTGAGTTTTAAAGTGCCTTTTTTCAGGATTCTGTCCACCTATAGATGGCAGGAAGGAGGAAATAAACACACCCCCCTGCTTGAGGCAGGTCATTCTAGGAGGTATGTGCAAGATTAATGTCCTTTTTACTTTGTTTCCTGACCTCCCCTGCCCATTTCTGAGCCATAAAATAACCTGGCATCCAGACCCCGAACGAGATGATTATTTCAAGACATTAGTCTGCCATTTTCTCAGTCAGCTTTCCAAATGAAGTCATATTCCTTGTCTCGGCACCTTGTGTCTCAGATTCATTCACCTGTCCTGCACCTATCAAATCAGCCTGAACTAGGCAACAGTGGGATGTCTGCTTTACAAAAGTTAACCAACATGATTCAGAAAGATATTAATAAATGATGTTCCTTAAAAGCCATCTGAGTTGGCTCCCACTTTGGGAGCATCCTACACAGGCCAGTGCATGTAATAATTGCTCAAATGGAGCTCAGAAAGGAAGGAAAAGTTCATTTGCTGGAATAATTTAGAATAGATTTCAGCAGACATTTCTGGGGATGGGGATTCTTCCCTGGTGTCTCAAATGGTGAAGAATCCACCTGTAATGCCGGAGACCTGGATTTGGTCCCTGAGTCAGGAAGATCCCCTGGAGAAGAGAATGGCTACCCACTCCAGTGTTCTTGCCTGGAGAATCCCACGGACAGAGGAACCTGGTGGGCTACAGTCCATGGGGTCACAGAGAGTCAGACATGACTAAGCGACTAACACTGCTGGATATGGAGAACTTCTCAGCTGCCAGACAATCTGGCCAAAACCCTTCAAAGCCACTTCCTAGTGTGATGGTAGTCTTCTCCTTAAGCTCCCATTGGGAAGGCAGGCCTGCCCCGCCCACGGTAGTGAGGAACTAGCCTGGTATGGAAATGCCACCACAGGGCTCAACCCCGGGCTGTCAGTCTGCACTTTCTGTGTGATCCCGCGCGCCCATCCAGTCGGGCAGGTACACACCCAGTTGAGGTCGGCGGTGAGCAGCGCGCAGGCGGGGCGCCAGGCACTGGAAAGGTGCTCAGGGAAGGAGGTGGCGAAAATGCGCTCGACTGGGGCGGGGGGCGGCGATCTGCACTCCCGGGCGGCCCCTGTCAGGCTGGGCGACCTTGGGGGAGACAACTCCGTCTCTGGACGAAGGTGTGGAGCATCCGTCCACTGCCCGTGCGTCTTCCTGCCTTTGTTCCTGCCGGCCTTTGCCAAGTAGGCCTAAGTTGGCTCCTCCGGAGTGAGTGGGTGTTTGGAGTTTCCGTGCAGACTGCCCGGCCCAGAAGGATCCCCGAGGTCAAGGGCCCGCAGGGGAGTCTTCGCGCGACGCGCGGGTGGGGACCCGGGCGCCACCACGGGAAGCAGGGGCCGAGGGCTGGGTGACAGAGGGGATGTCGCTGAGCCCCCAAGGGAGGACTGGGCAGCCTGGAAGAAGGGACCCGCCCCGAGGCCCCCACGGCTCCTCCCGGGGCGTGGAGGCTCCCACTGATGCCGGATTCTGGAGATGCCCGCTCAGAGCGGGAACGGGGCCGGGGAGGGAGCAGTCTTGGGTGACACGTCCGGGTACACGGGGGTGCCAGAGTTGGAGGGCTCCGGGTGAAGAAGGGAAGGTGGGTGGCCCGGCTGGGATCTCTGAGATTCAAAGGTCTCACTACCCAGGCTCTGTGCCAGAGGAGCGCGCGCCGTGCCCGCTGCGCCCCTTCCCGTGCCATCTCTCGCAGCTGATAGGGGAATGCTGTCCTTGCTCCTCTGCGTCGTGTCCATCGCTCTTCCGCGCTTTATCAGAGCAGGTACGTCCGGTTAGTTCGGGTCTCATCGGCTGCCCTCCCTCCCGATCTCCCCGCCGCTCTGTGCGAGCCCCCTCTCGAGCCCTGGAGCATCGCGTGCGGTGACTGTTGCCCCAGTGGTCCAGGCAGAATCCCGTGGGATGGGGAAACTGCAGGTTTCAGCTCCCAGTGTCTGATGCCCTGCGGGGAATGTCACCTTTGAGCTTTGAGGTGACTTGAAGCGGGGAGGAGTTGGGCAAAGTTGCAAGTCAAGACTCGAGTTAAAACGCACCAAGAGATTGTGATGCCTCTGTTTTATATGTCAAAGGGACGTTTTAGACCAAGGTAAAAAGCAAAGAAACTAGCAATGGAACAAATTACTTCTAAAGAAAAGCTAAGCAATGTGTTAGAAACGAACTTTAACGTGAGGGAATTGTTCAACAATCCTTTGTGGGACAAAATACTTATAGGTTTTATTTGGGACAGATTGAATTAACTGGAAGGCAGTGCTGAAGAAAAACAGGTCAAATGGGGCTCATAATAGGAACGTTTTCTCTGAAGGAGGAGGATGACGGAGTTAGGGTCTTAGAATAGAAGAAAGTGAAAGTTGCTCAGTCGAGTCCTACTCTTTGAGACCCCATGAACTATACAGTCCATGGACTTCACCAGGCCAGAATACTGGAGTGGGTAGCCTTTCCCTTCTCCAGGGGATCCTCCCAACCCAGGGATTGAACCCAGGTCTCCCGCATTGCAGGCAGATTCTTTACTAGCTGAGCCACAAGGGAATAGTAGGGAAAGAGACAATCATTCCAAATGGGAAAGATGATTTGGGGATGGGGGGAGGATTGGACTCAGTAAATTCCCTCTTAGGAACAGATGGAAGGAGTTTGGGTTATACTTCCACATCAGCAGACTGTTTTTAGAAAACTCTCATGCTGAGAAAATTTGTAAATAAAATTTCAAATTAGCAAGACAATTGAGGTATTTGTGCAAACAAATAAAAACCAACACCAGCACTCAGTGATGATTATTTTTTCCCTTTCCTTCCCTAGATGCTTGCGAGGACTTGACTCTGCAAGAGATGGCATCAGTAGACCAGCCTACAGCTTTTAATTGCATCTACTCTCTGCCAACCTCGGGGAAAGCAGATGCAACATGGTATAAATATCCTAGCAAAATCCCAATATCTAAAAACACACAGTCTAGAATTTACCAGAACCAAAATTGGATTTTGTTTCTCCCAGTGAAAGGGGAGGACTCTGGGATCTACCAGTGTCTTACAAAGTAAGTTCCTCATTCAAAATAGAGCTCTCTCTTACTCATATATGTATATGTATATACGCTGCTGTTGTGTAGTCGCTAAATTGTGTACGACTCTTTTGCAACTTCATGAGCTGTAGCCCACAAGACTCCTCTGTCCATGGGATTTCCTAGGCAAGAATACTGCAGTGGGCAGCCATCTCCTTCTCCAGGAGATCTTCCCGACCCAGGGATTGGACCCAAGTGTCATGCATTGGCAGACATATTCCGTACCACTGAGCCATCGGGGAAACTCTATGTATATATGTGTATATACATATGGGTATAATTCTTTTAGAAAAATTCTTGATAAACTCTTAATCAATGTAGAAAACTCAATGAGAACAATATAGTTTTCGTGATTGTTATGAGATGGTTTCAATGAACAGGCTTTTAAACAGAAGAGATTTGTAAATCAGCTGCTGAAACAGGAAATGCATCTTTTCTCATTGAAATGCTGCCCAAGATCAGCCCAGCTTATAAAGCCTATTTGTCCAATATGATCGCTGCCTTCTTTCTTGAAATAAAAGTTTTTGTGACTGGAAGCTCATCCAGATAGGTATATGCCTTCTTTAAGCCCTTTTTTGTAAGGAATCTGTTGTAGGAATTTAACAGTGTCCAAGCATCAGGTGTGTTCCAGACCTCACACTAAGGCTTGTGTGCTAGGAAGTAATGTGAGTGAGTGATCTGGTAGGAGGTAACTGAGTCTGGCGGGGACTGCAGTGAACAGGAAAACATATGCCTCACCAAAATCGGCAAGCTGTTCAGTTCAGTGGTGGCACAGGCAGTAAAAAATCCACTTGCAATGCAGGAGACCCAGATCCCTGAATTGGGAAGATCACTTGGAGAAGGGAATGGCAACCCACTCCAGTATTCTTGCCCGGAGGATCCCATGAACAGAGGAGCCTGGCAGGCTATAGTCCTTGGGATCGCAAAGAGTCAGACACAACTGAGTGACTAACACACATACTCATTCACTTCAAGGACATCTTCCAAATTGTCAAGGTAACCTGGAAATTAGAATGAGTGTGTATGCGGTTACCTTTCCAATAAGCTTTGTGTGTGTGTCCTAATTAAAACACTTCTGCAGACCTAATTTTGGCTGAGGGTCCCATTTTGTTGTCCTCCTTAGCCGACGGGCCAGAGAAGGCAATGGCACCCCACTCCAGTGCTCTTGCCTGGAAAATCCCATGGACGGAGGAGCCTGGTGGGCTGAGTCCATGGGGTTGCGAAGAGTCGGACACGACTGAGCGACTTCACTTTCATTTTTCGCTTTCATGCATTGGAGAAGGAAATGACAACCCACTTCAGTGTTCTTGCCTGAAGAATCCCAGGGATGGGGCAGCCTGGTGGGCTGCCGTCTATGGGGTCCCACAGAGTCGGACATGACTGAAGTGACTTAGCAGCAGCAGCAGCAGCAGCCAATGGGCATGACCTGCATGAATTATTTGACCTCCACGAGCTTGGCTTTCTTCTCTGTAAAGTGGAAATCAGACCAGTCAGATAGGATTGAAGCAAAAGTTACCCCAGATCCCATGTGAAGTACCCCAGAAATGCAGTTGCATCTTTCCTCTCTCATGGTCCCTAGGGTCTCTAGGTCCTTTTCTGTGTTTCCAGATGACCACATGCCTCTCTGATTCCTGCCAGATTTCTCATTTCTGTGTGATTGACTCAGGGTATGCTGTTACTCAGTGACACACGTGCAAGCACCGGTAGTCTCATCCCCACAGTTTCACTCTCTGCAGACCAGCCGCCCATGTCTTATGGGGTCTGATTTCTGGTTTCCTCTAGGTTATTAATTAACTGGAGTTGGAGATTTTATGTCACGTGAATCTGGCTGTGCAGTCTGGATTTATTCATTTTCTACTCTAACTGGGGCTTTATTTTTCTTTATTTTTGTTGGAGGATAATTGATTCACAATGTTGTGTTAGTCTCAGGTATAGGGCAAAGTGATTCAGTTATACATACACATATGAAAAGTGAAAGTTTTATTTGCTCAGTCGTGTCTGACTTTTTGCGACCCCATGGACTGTAACCCGTCAGGTTCCTCTGGCAAGAATACTGGAGTGGGTTGCCGTTCCCTTTTCCAGGGGATCTTCCTGACCCAGGGATCAAATCCTGGTCTCCTGCATTACAGGCAGATTCTTTACCTTCTGAGACATCAGGGACCCTGATGTATTTCTCTCATTTCAATATGTATTTTCTCTCAACAAGAGTATTTTCTTACATTGTCACCAAATAGTTATCACATTCAGGAAATTTAACCAACACAATGCTTTTATCTACTCCCCGATTCATATAGTAGTTTTATGTATCTTCTACAGGATGACTTTTATAAATGTTTTTCTTCCTTTCCTGTAGAGGATCCAATTCAGGATCATTGCGTTGCATTTAGCTGTATTTTTTTTTTTTTTTTTTAAATTGGAGGATAATTGGTTTACAGTGTTGTGTTGGTGGGCTTTCTTGCTGGCTCAGTGGGTAAAGAATCCACCCACAATGCCCGAGACGACCGCAGGCAGACACGGGTTCCATCCCTGGGAAGGGAAAATTCCCAAGAGGAGAGCATGGCAACCCACTCCAGTATTTTTGCCTGTAGAATCCCACGGACAGAGAAGCCTGATGGGCTACAGTCTGTGGGGTCATGAAGAGTCAGACATGACTGAAGCAACTGAGCACGCACACATACTGTGTTGGTTTCTGCTGTACAACAGTGTGAATCAGCTATAAGTATACATGTGTCCCCTCCTGGTAAGCCTCGCTCCCACAACGCCACATCCTACCCCTCTTGATCATCACAGAGCCCCGAGCTGAGCTCCTGGTGCTATAGAGCTGCTTCGTGCTAGCTGTCTATTTCACACATGGTAGTGTGAATATGTCAATATTACTCTTTCAATTCGTCCCACCCTCTCCTTCCCCACTATGTCCAGAAGTGAAATCAGAAAAAGAAAAATGAATATTGTATATTAATGCATGCATATGGAATCTAGTGGAGAAGGCAATGGCACCCCACTCCAGCACTCTTGCCTGGAAAATCCCATGGACGGAGGAGCCTGGTAGGCTGCAGTCCATGGGGTCTCGAAGAGTTGGACGCAACTGAGCAACTTCACTTTTGCTTTTCACTTTCATGCATTGGAGAAGGAAATGGCAACCCACTCCAGTGTTCTTGCCTGGAGAATCCCAGGGATGGGGGAGCCTGGTGAGCTGCCATCTGTGGGGTCGCACAGAGTCGGACACAACTGAAATGACTCGGCAGCAGCAGCAGCAGCAGCATGGAATCTAGAAAAACAGTATTGATGAATCTATTTGTGGAAGAGAGACTCAGATGAATAGAATAGACTTGTTTATTTTAAATCTCTTTTCATTGGGAAAAGATCTTCAGCTTGGGGTGTGTGTGTGTGTGTGTGAGTGTGAGTGTGTGTGAGTGTGTGTGAGACGTTGACATTCTTAAGGAGTATAGGCAATTATTTTATATTGCATCTCTTAGTTTGGGTTTGACAGATATTTCTTCCTCAGTCGGTGCAGGCTGAGCCTCCTTGGCTGGAACGCTATGGAAGTGGTTTGCATTCTTTTCAGACAGCATACTCAGAGGTGTCTTTTGTTTACATGCTGTTCTTGGGGATGTTCATTTGATTATTTGGATAAGATGTCCTCCCATGTTTCCACAATCCAAATACTTTTTTTTTTTCCTTCTGTAATGAATGACTTGTGAGACGTATGTTGTCTTGTTGAGGTAAAGGGTTGGGCACAGTGCCTGGAAGAGGATCAGGAAATTTTAGGAGATGGACGGAATCATTTGGTTCTGCGACTGTTTGAGTTCCTGAAGTTACAATCTGTTGTTTTCTTACAGTGATACGGACATCTGTCCCAGAATGCGAGTCAACCTCACTGTGTTTGAAAAATATTGGTGTGGTGCTTCCGGAAACAGTCAACTGAACGTGCCTCATGAGTACAAGCAGATTCTGCAGGTCGGAAGAGATGACATCCTTATGTGTCATCTCAACTTCCCAAACAATTTTTATTTGGATTCAGTAAAGTGGTATAAGGTAAAAAAAAAAAAAAAATCCTAATGATATTTTCCTTCCTGTTCTTTGAAACCTTGGGGTTTTTTTTTGTTTTTTTAAAGTTACCTTTTTTTCTTTAATAACTTTATTCGTTGGCTGTCCTCGGTCTTTGCCACTGCGTGGGCTTTTCTCTGCTTGTGGCTACAGGGGATACACTCTCAGTGTGGTCCTCAGGCTTCCCATTGCGGTGGCTTCTCTTGTTGATGAGCATGGACTCTGGGGTGTGTGGGCTCAGTAGCTGGGGTGCTCTGGCTTAGTTGCCCTGTGGCATGTGGGGTCTTCCCAGACCAGGGACTGAACCCATGTCTCCTGCGTCGGCAGGTGGATTCTTTACCACTGAGCCACCAGGGAAGCCCCGTGTTGTGCTGTACTTAGTCACTTAGTTGTGTCTGACTCTCGTCGACCCCATAGACTGTAGCCACCAGGCTCCTCTGTCCATGGGGAATCTCCAAGAAAGAATACTGGAGTGGATTGCTCTGCCCTTCTCCAGGTCTTCCCAACCCAAGGATCGAACCCAGGTCTTCCCTCCAGGGAAACCCTACGCTGTACCTTCTAAAGCGAAATTGCTAAAGAGAGAGATTTGTGACCTAATTGCAATTGATAATTTAACCCTGCAAATTACTTATTTTTAATTTATAGTTATTAGAGCTTTGTAATTGCTTATTTGTATCCACTCCTCCCCCAGTTATTCTGGCTTTTCAGACTATCCTTCATTATTCTTTTTCATTTAAGATTAATTAAGTAGTTTCACTGAACGGATAATGGTTTCTTTGCATGCACAGTTCACGCACAGGATTCAAGAATCACAAAGTATCGGAAGGCACACCCTGAAAAGTCTCCTTCTCAGTTCTGATCCATATTTCCTGGGCCCCGTTGGCTGCTATCATTAGTTCCTTGCAGGCTTTGCATCATCCTTGTATAATTCCATACAAGCATACTGGTAGCAGCTGTCCTGGGAGGCTCAGCATGCTGGCATAAGTCCTTTTGGAGAAGGTCGCTATATGTCCTAGTCTTTCCTTTTTTATGGAAATGGGGCATCATATACTCACCCTTCTACACCTTGCGTTTTTACCTTTAGACTTTCTCCTTTCTTGACCGTATCAGCAGATAATAATGTATAAGGCATAATCCTGGGCCAGCAGGAGCACAGGCTAGCATAGTATTTAATATTTGAACTAGTTTTTCCCCGCCACTGCCCATTAGCCCTTGCCAGTACAACCACCTGGGTCATAAGTTCTCTCTGTGGGAATGTTTCCATCTACTGACTCCATTTATTTAATGGCCATAGGATTATACAAATTTCTTGCTTATTCTTGAATGGGTTTTGGTAAGATTTTGTTTTCTAGCAAGTTGTTCTTTTCATTAGATGTTACAGATGCTCTGGTGTGAAATTACTAAACAATTTCAATGCTCTGCTTTTCACGTCTCCTTCTATAGTAAGGGTTACCTTTGCTCCCTACTTCGCTGTGTTTCTCTGCATCTCTGTCTGTCTCTCTCACACACTCTCTCTCTCTTATTCAGTCTCGTAAGAGATTTGTCAGTTCTGTTACTCCTTTCGAAGAACCAGTCTTCGCCTTTATTGATCGTCTCTGTTGTACATTTGGCATTCATTGAGTTTGTTTCTGTTTTCTTCTCTCACAGGAATGTGGCGATGAATGTCCTTTTCCCTGCCTTTTATCTTATTTTTTCTTTTCCATTATGGTTTCTTACAAAATCTTGACTATAGTTCCCAATGCTGTGTAGTAGGTCTTTGTTGTTTGTTTTATATATGGTAGTCTATATCTGCTAGTCCCAAACTCCTGATTTATTCCTCCATCCCTTCCTTTGGCAATCATATATCTTGAATCTGTTTTTGTAAATAAGTAGTTGTATCACGTTTTAGATTCCATATATAAGTCATATCATATGATGTTTGTCTTTCTCCGTCTGACTTACTTCATTCAGTACGATAATCTCTAGGTCCATCCATGTTGCTTCAGATGGCATTATTTCATTCTTTTTTATGTCTGAGTATTATTGAGATATAGATAGATAGTTGCAGATATATACCTCAGATCTCCTTTATCCATTCATTTGTTGATGCCCGCTTTTTCAGTCAAGTCCTCACTTGGTGAATCAATCAGAAGGACTTGAGTATATGAGGGGGCATTCCTTACTCACCTGGGCTTGCAGCCTTACTTGGTGCCATTGGATGGTGGTGCACTGGGGGACTTGGGCTCTTGTGGGTGGAGGACATTCTTGCTTGATCACATCCTCCTACCAGACTCCTTTATGGAGCAGGTGTAATCCTTCCCCGTGAAGTCTTACTTCCTGTCTATGCAGGCTTCTTTTCTCTCAACTCATGTTTATAACACTCACTCTAGCCTGTAGAATACTCTTTGTCAAATTTTCTGGGGATATATGTTTCATATATATATATGTATATACATATACTGTTATACTCAGTCGTGGCCAACTCTTTGTGACCTCATGAACTGTAACACCAGGCTCCTCTGTCCATGGAATTTTTCAGGCAAGAATACTGGAGTGGGTTGCCATTCCCTTCTCCAGGAGATAATATATATGTATCTTATAAAATATATATCTTATATAAATATATAAATATCTGGTGGCTCAGACAATAGAATGTCTGTCTGCCTGCAAGGCAGGAGACCCAGGTTCCATCCCTGGGTCAGGAAGATCCCTTAGAGAAGAAATCTGGTAGGCTGTACAGTCCATGGGGTCGCAAAGAGTCAAACACGCCTGACCTGCTTCACTATATAAATATGTATGTCTTCAATTAGCTTATACATTGCCTAAGGTCTAGAGATCACATAGATTTCTTGTCTCCCCATGGTTCATGGACTGATGCTAATTAGGAATGTAACTGATACCCTAAGATACTCTTTGAATTGAAAAAAAGTGTTTTGTTTTGTTTTTTTAAGGACTGTATAGAGATAGAAGGAGAACGGTTTATTTCTCGGGGAAAAAAGCTCTTAGTGAAGAATGTCTCAGTGGAGGACAGAGGGAACTATGAATGTCAAGCCAGCCTCACACATGCAAAGAAACAGCACACTGTTTTCAACAGCATCTCTGTGACTGTCAGTAAGTACGCGCTTACCCTTCACCTTGACTGCTCGTGGGTTTGCTCGAGATGAGTGGTTTTGGGCAGAAGGTTTCTCCATCTGATTTTCCTGAGGACTAACAGGCTCTCAAATATGTCTTTATTAGGATCAGAGGTTAGGGATAGTGGGTGAAAGGCCATGAGCAGTTTAATTTTCTCATCTGAAAAAATAGAAGACTCAAAACTCCTGGTTTGTGCATGAAAATTAAATGAGATTGTGTCTATAGAAAAGCTCATGGGGTGCCTGAAAAAGTATAGATAGTCAGTAAAGGTGAGAGTTGGACTGTAAAGAAGGCAGAGCGCCAAAGATTTGATGTTTTCAAGCTGTGGTGCTGGAGAAGACTCTCTCTTGAGAATCTCTTGGACAACAAGCAGATCAAACCAGTCAATTTTTAAGGAAATTAACCCTAAATATTCATTGGAAGGACTGATGCTAAAGCTGAAGCTCTAATATTTTGGCCACCTGCTGTGAAGAACCAACTCATTAGAAAAGACCCTGTTGCTGGGAAAGATTGAAAGCAAGAGGAGAAGGGGGCGGCAGAGGATCAGATGGTTGGATGGCATCACCAACTCAATGGACATGAGTTTGAGCAAACTCAGAGAGAGAGTGACGGACAGGGAAGCCTGGTGTGCTGCAGTCCACGGGATCTCCAAGAGTGAGACATGACAGCAACTGAACAACAGCAAATACGTCTCCCCAGAACAAGGCACCATCCTTGTCTTGTCCAGCACTGAATTCCCAACATGTACTCCAGAGCCTGACTTAGACTACACACAAATCTATCAATGAACTGAATGATTGACTACTCTTATGCTTTAGTATTACATTGGGAGTTCTTTATCAGGTGAAATTTCAAAGGCAAAATGAAGAATACCTGAAGGAATCGTTGAGTCCAATCATCCATATGCACATCTTTGCAATAAACTTTTACTTGTAATCTGTTATGTGCCAGAACTTGTTAAAATGTGATAATAGGAAAAACTTTAAAATTCTTTCTTCTGCTGAGGAGCTATCAGCCCAGTTGTAGTGGAGCTGGAGATATACATGGATTGTCTTAACATTATGTGGCAAAGAGAGAGTTATAGACAGGGTCTGGGGAAGCAGGAAAAAATCAAAAGTAGATGCATGCGTGGCAAATAAATAAATGGTCTTGGAAGGCTTCCAAGAGGAAGTATCTTCTCTACTGAAGTTTGAAGGATGAGCAGGATTTACAGAAGTAAAGAAGAGAGGGGAAAGGCAGAGATGAGAGCCTCAGACAATGCATAGAAATGTGTACCATCATAGTTCATGTTGGCTTTAAGAGTAATCTTGCTAGGGCATATAGAAGTGTGAGCTGAGGAGTGATGGGAGTTGAGGTCGTGGAGTTAAAGAGGGGCAAGGTCAAGGGGGCCGATTATACACTGGCTTTATCAAGTTGCCACTGAGGAGGCCTTGAACGCATGCAAGTGCAGAGCCCCAAGGCTGCACTCGTGATGAACAAGATCAGTTATGAGATGGTTTGAGGAGTTGAAGAGGGTCTTGAGATCTAGAGACCGCTTGGGAAGCTGCCATAGCACCTTCTGGGTGTGGTCATCCACACTTGGCTGCAAGTGGTGGGAGACTGCTCTTCAGGCAGTCATGGATGGACCCTTTACTGGGTGCTCATCAAGGTCAGGTCCGGTGCTGGGCAGGGAGATCATGATGATGGGAAGAGCCGTGACCGCTGCTCTGACCGAGCCCTGAAGTCTGAGTGGGAAAGAGGCAGAGATGAATCACACGATTCACAAATGAGACGGGTGATTTTTTCACTTCTTTCGTTTTGGCCGTGCTGGGGCTTTGT
This sequence comes from Capra hircus, assembly GCF_001704415.2. Lineage (NCBI taxonomy): Eukaryota > Metazoa > Chordata > Mammalia > Artiodactyla > Bovidae > Capra > Capra hircus. The sequence continues at coordinate 6,916,368 of NC_030818.1, forward strand.
TGCGCGCGGGCTTTTCTCCAGTTGTGGGGAGTGGCACTACTCTCTAGGTGCGGTGTGCAGGCTTCTCGTTGCACTGGCTTCTCTCGTGGCACACAGGCTCTCGGATGTGCAGGCTTTGGCAGTTACGGCTGCTGCAGCACAGGCTCAGCAGCTGTGGCGCACTTCCTTAGTTGCTCCAAGGCATGTGCAATTTTCCTGGACCTGGGATCCAAATCTATGTCTCCTGCCTCAGCAGGAGAATTCTTTAGCACTGAGGCCCACTTGCCAAATATTGGTAGACAAATGGAGAAGGGAAGACATGGAGAAAGTCAAAGGGTTGGGGAGTCAACACAAGGAAGACGGTTATAACGTGAGGGAGAGGGATGAAAAAGGTGAGGGACACAGGGGACAAACGGCGTGAAGAATACAGGAGGGCAGAGTTGGAGAATGGAAGAATGGAATTAGCAATAGATTGTTAGGGTTACTATTTCTCTCTGTCTAGGACTCAAGTCAGAACTTCACTTATTGCCACTGCTTAGGAAGTATATTGGATGACTAGGCAGTGAGAATTTATCACACAATCTCATCCGTTTATATTTACGTCCTTTGGTGACATGCCTTTGGTAGCCCAGCTTTCAGATTTTTCCCTTAGCAATTCAGTGATAACCTGGTTGAAAAATATGCATTTATGGAGTGATATTTTGTCGCACTACGAGTTTTGTTTTTCTCTTGACCAGTGTTTATTGAAGGTCTACCATATTTTATGTTATGATTGCATTCAAGTAGTTGAGTATGTTTCTAACACAATCTCACGTGTTATGATGTTTTTAGCAGAAAAAGTGGGGAGTGGAGGAAGAATCCCTAAGATCATTTATCCAAAAAACAATTCAATTGAAGTAAAACTTGGTGAGTAAACTTATCGGAGCCTCTGAAGTTGCTAAGGGCCGAAGGCTCGGGGCAGGTGCCGGGCAGAATAAAAGAGGGAGAGGAAGCTCCAGCCAAGTGAGTCTCTCAAATGCAGAGAAACTCAGACATTAAAGACAGAGGTGAGAAAGCTTATAAAGCAAAATAGGAAATCAGATGTGTGTGTGCTCTCGGTCATGGCCAACTCCTTGTGGTCCCATGCACCACAGTCCACCGGGTTCCTCTGCCCATGGGATCCTCCAGACCAGAATACTGGAGTGGTTTGCCATTCCCTTCTCCAGGGGATCTTCCCGACCCAGGGATCAAACTGAGGTCTCTCGCACTGCGGGCAGATTCTTTACCATCTCAGTGACCAGGGAAGCCCATTTGCTTAAAAGCCTCTGGACCCACACGTTTTAAGGAGGGTTCTTTAGTTCTTTCGAATTTTCAAGGAAAGTTCAATAATAATAATAACAATTAGGATATTTGTTTACAAATCACTCACCATGTGAATACTCTTGCAGATTTCATAAACACCTAGACAAGATAAGTATAGTTGTTATTAACTCTCAATTAACTTTGTTCTCCTCTCCTGTCTTTGAAAATTCTAGTCATTGTGCTTAGATAATTAAGAAAGAAAAGATAAGCGTTGGCAGAGCAAAATAGTCATATAAGTTAATTTAAAATCTTCCCTCAAACAGAAATCGGGGTTTATTTGGCTTTCCTGGTGAATTCTGAAAAACATTTAATAAAGAATTAATACCAATTTTCAACAAATTGTTTAAGAGAGAAGAAAAAGAGGAAATAATCCTTATTGCATTTTATAAGGTCAGGAAAACCTTGACACCCAAACCCAAAAAGGACATCATTACAAACGAAAATTTCAGACCAAATCATTCATAAATACAGATGAAAAACGTTAAGCAAATTGCTAGCAAATTTATTTTAACAATGTACGTAAAGGGCAAAACTGGGGTTACATGGAGCAATGCAAACTTGTTTAATGTTAGATAATTCATCTTTTGCATAAACTAGCTTAAGGAGAAAAAAAAATGATACACTTACTGCATAGATACTGAAAAGTTATTTAGAAAACTTGAACTAGGAATTCATCATTTTAAAATAAAAATCTTTTAAAATTAGAAATGAAATGTAATGTGCTTAATCTGACTGGATTTGGAATTAGAAAACCAGAGTTCATGTCTTGCTCCTTCCTCTAATGTGTGACCTTGAGCAAGTCACTTGATCTATCTGGACCTCAATGTTCTCATCTGTAAGATGGACATAATAGCACCACTTCTTTTCTCCTCTGTAGGAGTGTTTTAGAGATGAAGACCAAAACATGTGTGAAATACTTTTTAAATTGTAATGTTCTTTGCTAAGAGTAGAAGTAGTATCTGCGCCCCTGATGTCGTGACAAACACTGGCCCCAACCTGGTGGCGTCTGGCTGCTTGTTCTTGTCTGTGCAATACGCATCCTGTGTGGTTTCATGTCCTCCTCATCTCTGTCCAGGGAGAGAATAAAGCAGATGGATGTTGACCTCAGGGAGGATATTTTTGGTAATTGAAAGCGATTCAAGGTTCAGAAGCAAGGTGCCTTTATGATGCAGGTCACCTTGGTTGGGATCTCACGAAGTGTTTCTGAATTTGATTGTACAGGCTCCATGCTCATTGTCAACTGCAACATAACAGACACGCGGGACAACACAAACCCACGCTGCTGGAGGGTCAACAATACCCTGGTCGATGACTACTACGGGGAATCCAAGCGCATTCAGGAAGGAATTGAGTGAGTGTCTTGCTCTCGTGGCTTCTCTACAACCTAGCGCGAATTTCCCCATCTGAATGACACTGGTGCCGGTACTGCTTGTGACTCTCACAGCCTCTCCCTCACTCCTTGTGGTGGTATGCTTCAGAGAGCCAAGCATCTGGGTCAGAGAAGATGCTCAGAGACTTTGCTGGTGGTCCAGTGGTTAAGACCCCAAGCTTCCACCGAAGGGGGCACGGGCTCCATCCCTGGTCAGGGAACTAAGATCCCTCATGTCCCGCAGGGCTGCCAATCAATCAATCAGTAGTAAAAAATCATTTTTAAAAAGATGCTCATGCTACCAATCCTGCTTACATCTTAGAGAAAGGAGGCAAAAAATTAAGCATGGCTTAAAGCATCCTTAGCTAGGCCTTACAATCAGTCTCCTTCATTCCTGCTTAGTTATATTATGAGCCATGGGCCTTCAAGGCTTAAACAGTGAAGTGGACAGTGACATGGGGATTCTTGGGGGAGACAGTGCATGATCATTAGCTAATAGAGCAGTACAAACCCAACTGATGATGGTTTAAGCCGAGCGGTAGAAAAGAAGGCGCATGAAGTCAGAGGACAGACCGATGTGTATTGGGTGTTGCAGTGTAAATAAGTTAGAACGGGTGGAGAGGAACAGGGGAGGACCCCTTAGGGCTGAGGACGGTGTCTCGAATGAGAAGGAGCGCACTTTTGTGTCACTGTCTGAAAGAAAATGCACGTTACATTTGGAGCTACATAATCCATTGCCTCATTGAGCCAGCGGGGTATTCTCAGGGTAAAATAATGGTTCCAAGTGTACTCCAAGAGAGAACTTTATCCTCCAGACAAAAGTTCACAAAAACCTGGTGGGTAAAGACAGCTCATGTACGTATTAATGATGGGCTCTTTTCTTTTATAGAAACTACACTATTTTTCCAGAACATATTTTTTACACAGTGAACATAACCTTCTTAGAAGTGAAAATGGAAGATTATGGCCGCCCTTTCATGTGCCATGCTGGAGTGTCTGCTGCTTTCTTTATACTGAAGCTCCCAGGTAATGTCCTGCTGGGGGGTGACTGCCCAGAGAGTTCCAGATGATGGCAAGAAAGCACACAGGAAAAGAGCATTAAATGCTTGCTGTGAGACAGCAGAGCGGTTCTGAGTAAGGAGACTCAATATGAAATCTAATTAAAAACTGATACCCTGTCTGAATTTGCTCTCGGGGTCAGGCTGTTTTTTCACTGCAATGTCCTTAGAAAGCTCCTTCTGAGCATACATTGAGATTTTATGCATCAGCACTCCAGGAAGCAGAGGTACTCCTTTATTACACCTGATTTGCTCAACTGGTAAAATCATGTGCTTGTGATGTTCAGCTTTTTGGTTGTTTATTAGAAGTCATGTGATGTAAAATGCCAATGTATATTTTCATCACGTAGCTTTGTAAAATTACCGACAGAGGCCAAATTCCGGTGTTCGAGCAGGAAGCACCCTTGTCTTCTCTTGTGTCGTCAGCAGGGGTGAATTGCTAACATCGTTAGCTGCCCGGAGCCTGGACTTTGCCTCCCTGGGTGTGCAGATAGTACACTTAGCGGCGTACAGAGTGTGCTCATTATCTGATGGAGGCAACGGGATCCGAGAGTGGAAAGTGAAGGGTGAAATCATCTGGAGAAAAGTCAGAGGCAGGGTTTGAAGTTCCTTGTAGGAGACTGGCCTGTGGTTTCCCAAGACAGCTTTTTGAAAATAATTCTATTAACATCAACTCTTTACTTTTCGGATCGCTTCGCACAAGAGAGAAGGCTTTGATTTGCAGCAGTACTCTTGGAGAAGCGTTTCTCTGTGGTTCATCATCAGGAGTAGAATTGCTGGACAGTGTACCTCAGCGTCCAGCCCAGAGGAAAGAGGGGACTCTGACTGTGGGAAACCCTGGAGCTCGCTCAAGACCTGAAATGGCTATAACTGAAATCTGCCTCAGCTAGACTGAGGATGAGCAGTGAGAGTTCTGTGTCAATACTGGCTTATAGATACTGATCGTGCAAGCACTGTGTTCAGAAGGATTCTGAGGCTCAAAACAAATGAACGGTGCTAGCTGTGAACATCTGCTTGATCATACAGGAGAAGGAAAGGGTCCTTTGTCCACTCTGTTTTCGGTTAGTTAAGAAACCTACGCTTACTGAATTCATCACTGTTCCTGTTAGCGCTTATTTCATATCTCACATGCAAGGTATTTCTGGACAGGTGCACTCTGGTTTGTTTTCCCTAAATTCTTAGGAACTTAAATTCAAGCCTCATCTTCGTTTACTTGAAACCAGAGGTAAGATCACAGCTTCTCCGTTAGACTTCCTGATTTTTCTTAAAGACACCTATAGGTGTGAATCTGATTTTGTTTATGAGAAGTAGGATCTCCAGAGAGTTGTTTGGATTGGGTGTGCCCTTCTGTAAATTTCTTTTAATCACTTGTTCTTGGCTTGCCATCTCAGCTTAAGGCTGGTGGTGGCCATGGGGACCCAAATGAGAAATCCCACCTTAAATAGAGTTTTCACTCGGATACCTGATGTCTCAACAGAGAGTTTCCCACTTATTTCAGTTTCAAAGCCAGTACTCCCTTTGAACGTATTCATTAGTTTCCTGTTTTGAATGTCATCGTCTTTTACTTCATTTATAGAGCAGAGGGAATCGACACTCCTCAATGCAGTGAATGATCAATCCAAGAATTTCGGGGCATCACTCCTGTCTACTTTACCGGGGGCTTTTTGAATCTCATAAATATTGTGGGCCTGATCTCTTTATCATGATCGTTTATAATGCCAATATCCCTGACGTATACAGTGAAGGTCCCCAGACGCAGTGTTCCTAAAGAGACAGGTGGTACAGTTGGTCCAAGAGCTGGTAAAGGGTGAAGAAATCAGGGGTGGTGGGAGGGAGGAGGAGGAGAATCCATCAAATAGTTAGGAGCTAGAGGCTCAGACAAGAGGTCAGGACCAACGGCACCAGCGTGCAGAGCAGCTCCAGTTGGCAGGGCTGGGACTTCATCAGTGGATTGATTTTAGGGTACAGAAGGTGTTTTTATTTATCATGCTTTATTGTGCCATGTATTTGAAGACATACAAGTGTGCATAAGGATTTCTTTGCAAAATGTTTGCAACATGGTGTGGCCCGGTGCAGGTTGTGATTGACTCTTTAGTAAGCTCCCCTTCCCCCACCCCTACTCCCTACCCACGCACACTTTCCAGTGGGGACCTGAGGTCCAGGGAGGATGAAGGAAGTGGTAGACATGCGGTGGATTCTAAGAATGGACAGAATTTCTCTTCCCCTCTCCTGGTTCCTCTTTTCTGATTCTCTCCCTCCTGGAGCCTCCTTCTTTGGCAACACAACTTTGGGCCCTGGTAAGGCAGAAAGCTGTGGGCTGTTCCTCTTCTCAGATGCGTAGAAGCATGTTCTCAGGGACTTGGAGTTCCAGAGAAACTGGTTCTGCTCCTAGGACATCTGCCCACTGCTTTTTGCCTTAATTGCTCAGCAAGGTGCTCACAAAACACAACCAGGTGTAAACGCCCTTCCTGAGCTAGTGCCTTGCAGACAAGTGCCTCCCCGGCTGCTGCTGGTGAACAGGGCAGATGAGGCTGGACTTTGGCTCTTGGCCAGTCTTGTGCAGCCATGGGGATGGCTTCCAGGGGCAGCAACTGGTGGTTCTTTATCTATGATGGGGGCGTGTGCGTGCATACTAAGTTACTTCAGTCATGTCCGACTCTGTGCTACCCCATGGACTGTAGCCAACCAGGCTCCTCTGTCCATGGGATTCTCCAGGCAAGAATACTGCAGTGGGTTGCCATTTCCTTCTCCAGGGGGATCTTCCCGACCCAGGGATCGAACCCGCATCTCTTATGTCTCCTGCATTGCAAGCGAGTTCTTTACCACTAGTACCACCTGGGAAGCCCCACGATGGGGGTCCTGCTGCTCAATTCTGAGTCACTGGGAAGGTGATTATAACAGTAATAGAACAGAATCAAGACTGTGCTCAATATTACGTAGCAACCTAAATGGGAAAAGAATTTGAAGAAGAATAGATACATGTGGATGTGTAACTGAATCCTTTTGCTGTACACCTGAAGCTAATACAACATTGCTAATCAGCTGTAGATGGATAGATAGATAGATGTGCTCCGTGTTGTCTGACTCTCTGCTGCCTCATGGACTGTAGATGACCAGGCTTTTCTGCCCATGGAATTTTCCAGGCAAGATTGCTAGAGTGGGCTGCCATTTCCTGCTCCAGGGCGTCTTCCCCACCCAGGATCGAACCCATGTCTCTTATGTCTCCTGCATTGGCAGGCAGACCCTTTCCCACCAGTGGCACCTGTTGTGGTTCGGCCGCTAAGTGGTGTCTGACTCTTTCTGACCCCATGAACGGCAGCACGCCAGGTTTCCCTGTTCTTCACCTGAGAAGCCCACTGATCAACTATGCTCCAATATAAAATAAAAAGTTAAATTAAAAAACAATAAGTAAAGATGGTCAATAGCAGCTAAAAGAAAAAAAAAAAATAATGACGAATGTGCAAGAAGGGATGTCCCTGGCAGTCCAGTGGCTAAGACTTCGCCTTCCAATGCAGGAGGTGAGGGTTCTACCCCTGGTCAGGGAGCTAAAATCCCACTTGCCTTGCGGCCAAAGAACCGACACATAAAGCAGAAGCAATACTGTAACAAATTCAATAAAAACTTTAAAGATAGTTCGCATTAAAAAAAATCATTTTCTTTAAAAATAAAAAATTGTGCAACAGAATCACCTGGAGAACATTGCCAATAAATGTGCTCAGGCTCTGCCTCTGGAGAGTCTAGCGATGAGTAAGGAGTTACTTGCCCAGGTGTGCTTTGACAGGTGAGCAGTCTTCTGCAGTCAGAGCCGTACGGCATCTACCATCCGGAGCTAGGCGTCTACAGAGTTTCCCTCTCCAAGTTCCCAGGAGCACATTTATTCCTCAGATTCATGGCCAAGACCAGGTTAATCTGCTCCCCACACCTATAATTTAACTGTGAAGAGATTTTTCAGCTTCCCAGGTGGCTCAGTGGTAAAGAATCCTCCTGCCAATGCAGGAGACGTGGGCTTGATCCCTCGCTTGGGAAGCTCCTCTGGAGGAGGAAATGGCAACTCACTCCAGTGTTCTTGCCTGGGAAATGCCATGGACAGGGGAGCCTGGTGGGCTACAGTCAAGCCCACAGGTCGCAGAGAGTCAGGCATGACAAGTGACTAAACAGCAATCACAAAAACCTATTATTTAACTGTAAAGAAGTCTTTGTGTTATTCTCAATAACATTCAATACATTTCTATTTGGCATATGTAATGAGATCCGTATAAGTAAAGTGGGTAATTGACTCTTTGTAGTATTATTATTTATTTATTTTTGCTGTCATTTGCAGTTCCAGATTTTCAAGCTTACTTGATAGGAGGGCTTCTCATCTTGACTGGTGCAGTGGTGTCTGCCATGTGTATCTACAACATTTTTAAGATCGACATTGTACTTTGGTATCGAAGTTCCTTCCATTCTGCAGGGCCCATAGAAGGTGAGTGTACTTGCTGTTGTTCAGTCGCCAAGTCATGTCCAATTCTTTGCAACTCCATGGACTGCAGCACGCCAGGCTTCCCTGTTCTTCACTGTCTCCCAGAGTTTGCTCAAACTCATGTCCATTGAGTCGGTGATGCCTTCCAACCATCTCATCCTCTACTGCCTTCTTCTCCTTTTGCCTTCAGTCTTTCCCAGCATCAGGGCCATCAGATGGCCAAAGTACTGGAGCTTCAGCTTCATCATCATTAAATCTGCTTTAATCTCTCTTAATTGGATAGAAAAAGGCATACACGGCTGAGAGAGGTCTGTCTGTGCAGCTTTCTGCACGGAGATCCATGGAGGCATCACTTTCAGGTCCACAGACTTGCAATGCTGATGGGAACTCGGGGGCTGGGGTGTCCAGGCACGCGTTAAGAATCCTTGTTGCACAGAAGGGCGATATTCACACGAAGTGCCTGCCTTTGCATAGAAAAAAACACATGCTTGTGCACAGGTTTGATGAAGCATAGGTGTCCTAACTTGGAGTTTAAATGAAATTTCAGAATTCAACATCAGCAGCCATTGAGCAACCTGGGAAACAATGAATTCTTTTTTGAGAGCAAAATTCACTTGTGGAAATTGGCTGTGTGTGACCAGTGCAACCTGAAGCTCTTTTTTCTTAAGATTTTTTTTAAATGTATTTTTCATTGGAGGTTAATTTCTTTACAGTATTGTGTTGTTTTCTGCCATATATTAGCATGAATCAGCCACAGGCAGACATATATCCCCTCCCTCTTGAACCTCCCTCCCACCTCTGACTCCGTCCCACCCCTCGAGGTTGTCACAGGGCACTGGGTTGAGCCTCCTGTGTCACACAGCAGTTTCCCACTGGCTATCTGTTTTACACATGGTAACGTGCATGTTTGCATGTTCATCCCACCCTCTCCTTCCCTGGCTCTGTGCACACGGCTGTTCCCTATGTATGCCCTGAAACTCTTTTAGTGCTATGGGCAGTGGGCTGGGCTGAGCTGGGCTGTGGTCCCTGGAGAGCCTGTTCCGTGTCAGCCCATCTCTGCCCGTGATCTTCCTGCATCCATCTGAGAAGAGGCTTCAGGGCAGCAAAGCTGTTTGTCTTTCCTGATACAGAGCTGCTTCATGCGTTGATGGACAGGGCCCTGCTGGGGTGTACCCAGAGCTCTGTCTCTCTGACTCACTGGGATTCCAGGGAGCGTGAGTGCAAAGTGCATGGTGAAGCTGCCGCGGGTGAAGTCAGATGTAGCAGGAAGAGGAAAAGGAATTGCATGGTGTTTCATCCCAAGCGGGGGAAGCTGGACAGACAAGCAACTCAGGGAGCCCCGCCCTCTGTTCAGACCGGGCTGCTGACCAGGATCAGAGCCAGCGGGCTGAGGACTTGAGACGGGAACGGCCAGTCAGCCAGGGGTTCTCTTCTTCTCCTTTAAGTCAGCAAAGTGCACGCGTCCTTTGTGGCTACATTTCCTCCAGCTCAGTCGCTGATTCCCCTCTGAGTGTGGCTTGAACATTGATGAGACTCTTGAGGTGAACCCAGATGCTCTTCCCAGCTTTGTGTCCTTTGAGGACATTCTCTGGTTATTTGGGAACATACGGAGTCAGCAGCAGCAAAAACCAATGAAGAAGAGAAAGTGTGTCCTTCTCCTGATAAGTTTATTCCAACCAGATTAGTCAGGCTGCAGAAGTGATTCATAGTGAGGTGTGTCTAATTCAGAGTTTTATTAAGTAGTTCTGGATGGCCTTGGCCAAAGTCCATAAGTTCTATGTATTGTCTGTTAAAAAAAAATTTTTTTTTGGGCATGTAGTTGCTTAGCAGCGTTGTGTTCGTTTTTACTGTACAGCAAAGTGATTCAGCTATATGTGTATATACATCCCCGCTTTTTTGGATTTCCTTCCCATTTAGGGTCTGTCACCACAGAGCGTTAAGTAGAGATCTCTGTGCTTTAGAGTAGGTTCTCATTGGTTATTGGTCAATATTTTATGCATGCCTGCTCAGTCCCTTCAGTTGTGTCTGATTCTTTGCGACCCCATGGTCTCTAGCCCACCAGGCTCCTCTGTCCATGGGATTTTCCCAGCAAGATACTGGAGTGAGCTCTGAAGTGCTCAGGCTTCTCGCTGCGGTGGTTTCTCCTCTTACGGAGCCTGGGAGCAGTAGTTGTGGCCCACAGGCACACAGGTGTAGGTGCCCTGCAGCACGTGGAATATTCCTGGACCAGGGATTGAATCCGTGTCCTCTGCATCAGCAGGCGGATTCTTAACCACTGGACTACCAGGGAAGCCCTCCCCTCTCACCCACATAGTTTTTAAAATGACTCAGACCTTGGATTCCTAGTGTCAGTTCTACCATGTTCACGCATCAAGGCGGCTGCAGAGTCTTACCCAATGCTAAGGGAGGGGAAATTGAATTGAATCCTTCTCTTTATGGGTGTGGCGAAGTTTGAAAAGAGCCTGCGGGACTGGAAATACTTCTGGGGCTATTTTTGGAAAATACAATCTGACCCAGTTGCCCATAATGACTCAGGGATGAACTTTGTGAAGCTTCCCTTTCCTAATTTCATCAAAAGAATCTATATAACAAACCCTCCATACAAACCCTAAAGGACAGGGTTTGGAGAGCTTCTGGGCTGGTGACCAGGTAGAGTCTAGGGAGAACGGGGCCCTGGAGAGGGCATTGAGCCTCTGCATTCTTTGCCCTGTGCATCTTCTCATCTGCCTTTTGATTCATGTCCTTTAAAAATCCTTTTATAATAAATCAATGATGTAGTTATTAATAGTTGCATATTTCTCTGAGTCTGTGCGTTATTCTAGCAAAATATCAAACCCAAGGCAGGGGTCATGGGAATCTCCAGTTTATAGCTGGGTGGTCAGGAGCAAAGGGCACACTCTGGACTTGTGACTGGTAGCCTGTTATTGTGTTGTGTTAGTCTCTCAGTCGTGTCTGACTCTGCGACCCCATGGACTGTAGCCCTCCAGGCTCCTCTGTCCTTGGAATTCTCCAGGCAAGAACACTGGAGTGGGTAGCCATTCCGTTCTCCAGGGGATCTTCCCAATCCAGGGACTGAACCCGGGTCTCCCGTGCTGCGGACAGATTCTTTACTGTCTCAGCCACCGGAGAAGCCCTAGTAGCAAACGTTACCAAACTCAGCTCCAACTGCTCACCTCTCAAAAGCCACTATTCGGGAGACGGGGATTGGTTGGAAAATGAAAGGCTACTTTATTCAGGAGGCCGGCAACCTGGGAGAGGGTGGACTAATGTCCCAGAACTACTCCCTGAGATTCTGCTTGGCCGGGAATGTTTTTAAAGGGAAAAGGAGAAGTAATTTTAGTTAATCGTCAAGATAGGGGCCAGGCTGGTTGCCATCTCCCACTGCAGGCAGGCTCCTTGACTCCTTGGGGTCTTTCTTTAGGAGCTCTCTTGTTCACACAGTGAGCCTGTGAGCTGACTGAAGGGGAGGCTGGGGGAGAGATCTGGTCATCGCAAATTACTTATTCTTCATTTTAGCTTCTTTAAGAAAGGAGTCAACAGGTTAGGCAAGGTATTATGTGATCAAAATATTTGAAAGGTGTGCTTCAGACAGAGATGAGTTAAGGATGGAGGCGCCTGATGTAAAAGGTTAAATTGAAATATAGCTTTGCTGAGTGACAAGACAAAAGGGCCTCCTGCAAGATTTTTGGATTTCCTTCCCATTGAGGTCACCACAGAGCATTGAGTAGAGTTCCCTGTGCCATACAGTGGGTTCTCATTAGTCATCTATCAATATTTTATATCTTCAAGAAGCTGCTTGCATTAGGGAGGTGTCCCCGGTGGCTCAGTGGTAAAGAACCTGCCTGCCGATGCAGGAGACAGGGGTTTTATCCCTGTGTCAGGAAGAGCCCCTGGAGGACGAAATGGCAACCCACTCCAGTATTCTTGCCTGGAGAAGTCCATGGACAGAGGAGGCTGGTGGGCTCTAGTCCATGGAATTGCAAAGAGCTGGACAGAACTGAGCGACTCACATAGACACAATTTGGTAAGAATAATTCCACGAGCTTGCCCTGTTTCCTTTTCAGATGGGAAGCTGTACGATGCTTATGTTTTATATCCCAAGCCTCAGAGAGAAAGCCAGAGTCATGATGTGGACACGCTGGTGTTGAAAATTCTTCCTGAGGTGCTGGAGAAGCAGTGTGGATACAAGTTATTCATATTTGGCAGGGATGAGTTTCCGGGACAAGGTATGTTTTCGGTGAGGTATAAAAATAAGAAATGAAGAAAATGAAAAGGAATCAGAATTCCCTGGTGGTCCAGGGGTTAGCATTCCTTACTTCCACTGCAAGGGGGCATAGGTTCTATCCCTGGTCCAGGAACTAAGATCCATCATGCTGAGACTCAATTAGAAAAAAAAAGAAACAGAAAATGGAAAGGGATCTCTCTCTTCCTTCACTTCGCAAATGGCGGGAAGTATGATTGCCTTCTGTATGGAACCACAGGGAGCCCTTCACCTCCTCCGCCCACAGCCCCCAAGCTGAGGAGGTGAGGATCAATCTCTTTTCTTTCCTTAGGCTCATTCCTCTGACAGGAAAACTGTGATCCTGGTTGGGTATGGATATGGTTGACGCATTTGTATGACCAGCCGGTCGATCAGATACCTAGCCTTGACCAAGAGACCCAGAACAGACAACTGGTCATTGGCTGTGGAATCCTTGAGCCTAATCACTGAGTACTTTCTGTTGGTTTGAATATGTAAATGAATACATGTTTAAAGCCGGTTTTTATGAGCTTCAGTCACCTCCAGTCCTCTCCTTGTCATTCAGTCAATAAGTTGTGTTCAACTCTGACACCATGGGCTGCATCACGCCAGGCTCCTCTCTCCTCCACTGTCTTTCAGAGTTTGCTCAGATCCATGTCCATCGAGTCGGTGATGCTATCTAACCATCTCATCCTCTGCTGCCCCTTTCTCCTTTCTCCCTCAGTCTTTCCCAGCATCCAGGTCTTTTCTAGTGGGTTGGCTCTTCGCATCAGGCTGCCAGAGTATTGGAGCTTCAGCTTCAGCAGCAGTCTTTTCAATGAATATCCAGGGTTGGTTTCCTTTAGGATCAAATAGTTTGTCTCAACTAAAAGTCCTGCATGTGAGAACAAATATCAAATATCCGATGTGCCACAGCTAAGACCTGGCACAGCCAAATAAATAAATAATTGGATAAAAAATGAATAGGGCTTCCCTGTTGGCTCAGTGGTAGAAGAATCCACCTGCGATGTAGGAGGCACAGCTCGATCCCTGGTCTGGGAAGATCCCGCATGCCACCGAGCCGCTGTGCCCATGTGCCACAACCACTGGGCCTGTGCCCTGCTGCCCGTGCCCCGCAATAAGAGCAACCCCCGAATTGAGAAGCCCAGGCCCCGCAACTAGACAGTAGCCCCCGCTTGCTGCAACCAGAGGAAAACCCCTGCAGCAACAAAGACCTAGCCCAGCCAAAAATATGTAATACAATTTAAAGAAATGAAGAAAAGGTGTCTAAGTACCTTGGTTTCGTAGGCTGCTCCTATCCACACCTTATCACATCTTTTCAAGTTATGAAATCCTTCTCCAGAAAGAAATGAAAGTGTGATCCAGGGCTTGTTACAAACATGCAGAAGAGCTCATGTTTCAATAACGGTTCATTCATTCACTTCTTCAACAAACATTTATTGAGCCCCTGCTGTGTGCCAGGCAATGTCGTAGGCACTAGAAATATTAGAATAAACCAAAGAGAAGAAGGACATGCTCTTGGGGAGGTTACAGTCTGTTCTTATATCCTAAGGATAAGAGTGGTATAAAACTTGGTCTTTATTTTTTAAAGACCCCAAGTTTATCTCCCTTCCCTAAGTCAGCAGAATATGTTATTTGGTTTCAAGTTAGTCCTGTAAGTCTTGGGCATTTAAATAGCCACACAAGAAGCACAAGAGGGAAACACAAATAAGATTAGTACATTTGAACTGAGTACATATGTCCTATCCTTTAAAAGTCTGTTATTTAAAAAAAGAAAAGCATTTATCCTCTAATATATACCAGACTTTTAGCTAAGTTTCGATATACAAAGTTAGACATGATAAAAATGGGAATTATAACAAATACTGAATATTTACACATATGCAAGTAAATTATATACTATGAGCTTAATAAGTTTTGCATTAATCCAGAATGATTTACCATAAAACAGATAATAATAGACTTTTCACTAGAATAGTTAATTCAGACAGTGGATTCTAGATATTATGGATCTTAGTCAATAAAGAAAATGCTTTACTAAAAATTTATTTATTCAGGTGGAGAAAATTCTAGAAGCCCTGTACTTCCCATAGGAATTCTGTTTTGGGGAAATAAAAAAGACAGAAACCTTAAAAAAAATGATTAGATATAATAAGATCCTTGTTCTGAGTATTTCATAACCAGTGGCTGTTTTTTTTCATTTATTATTTTATTATTATTTCTAAAATTTATTGATTTGGCTGCATTTGGTCATATGGGATCTTCTGTTAAAGTGCATGGACTCTCGAGTTGTGGCTTGAGGACCTAGTTGCTCCAGGCATTTGGGATCTTAGTTCACCAAGCAGGCATTGAACCCGTGTTCCCCGCATTGCAAAGCAGATTCTCACAGGACCACCAGGGAAGTCCCTGTGGGGCTGTTTCCATTGTGAGCTGTTTCACATCTTCTTCCTTAATTTCCAGCTGTGGTCAATGTCATCGATGAAAATATTAGGCTGTGCAGAAGACTGATCATCATTATCGATCCCGATGAGCTGAGCTTTGACCTATTAAAGAACCTGTCAGAAGAACAGATTGCGGTCTACAGTGCCCTCATCCAGGACGGGATAAAGGTCATCCTGATTGAACTGGGGAAGGTCAAGGACTACACTGCCTTGCCGGAGTCCATTCAGTATATCAAACAGAAGCATGGGGCTGTCCAGTGGAGTGGAGACTTCACAGAACAGTCCCAGTGCGCGAAGACCAAGTTCTGGAAAAAAGTGAGATATCACATGCCTCCCAAGAGGTGGCCACCTTCTTGTCCAGCTGCTGAAGTACACGCCCTTTGACCTCACAGCCAGCAAGTGGGAGGCCCGTGTGGGGTTCATCTCCCCTGATGGAAAGAATATCATCCCAAGGGTTGTGCACAGTTAGACAAGGAAGCCTTGCATCGGGGCTGTTTGCTTGAAGCTTACTGTTTCTTGTTGTGTCCTTATGGAAGGACCTGGGTTTATCTGCTGCCTTTGCTCAGAGCTATTTCTTTAGGGGAAGACAGCACCTCTCGAGAAGCCCTCATTAACTGGCTGGCTCTGAGCACTCATGAAGACTTGTGAACATGGAGGAGTAGCCTTTGAGCCCCTGGAGAGGAGCCTTGGAGGGTTTGAGAGTTGTGGTTCAGCTGTCAGGAGGTTTTGCACATGGTCTGACCCCCATGGGGCTAGAGATGGGAGCCTGGGTGGTCAGATCCACAGGAGGACCCTGTGGGCTTGGGTAGGGCTGGCAGAAGCCACGCCTGACCAGCCTGCTGGGGCCCTGTCCTCAGCCCCTCTCACTCCTCTCATGCAAATAAACAGTTGTGATGCTGCAGTCTGGGCACCTTGGCATTGGAAGCAACTTGGAAGTCACCTAGACCTGTGGGGACCAACTCTGGTTGCCAGTGAATCCCCCCGCTGGTGGGCCTCCTGCTTTGCCTGTCCAACCAAAACAAGTCATGAGGCCCTTATTTTTCCCAGTTGGCCTCTGGCAGCCAGAATTCTGAGCCACCTGTGGTAGACACGGTCACCACACCAAGAGGATGGAGCTCCATTCTGAGCAGACAGTCACCCACCTAGGGACCTGCCTTCTTCACAGGTCAGTTCATGAGTGAACAACTCAGAAGGGTCGTCGGCATTAAAATCAACTATAAAACCTTATCAGTAGTTTCAAACCCTGACATGGAGGAGCTTAGATACAGTCCGGCTCTTATTCTGTGATTGACAACTGCTAAGCTGCTAAGTCACTTCAGTCATGTCTGACTCTGTGTGACCCCATAGACAGCAGCCCACCAGGCTCCCCCATCCCTGGCATTCTCCAGGCAAGAACACTGGAGTGGGTTGCTATTTCCTTCTCCAATGCACGAAAGTAAAAAGTGAAAGTGAAGTCGCTCAGCCGTGTCCGACTCTTCGCGATCCCATGGACTGCAGCCCACCAGGCTCCTCCATCCATGGGATTTTCCAGGCAAGAGTACTGGAGTGGGGTGCCATTGCCTTCTCCAGGCTGTGGTTGACAACAGCAGCCTGCGAAGGTGGCTGCTGTCCTTGGAGAGTTCCTGTCCCCAAAAGTCATATATTTGAATGCTAACACCTGAACTACGGTGTTGGAGAAGACTCTTGAGAGTCCCTTAGACAGCAAGGAGATCAAACCAGTCAGTCCTAAAGGAAACCAACCCTGAATATTCATTGGAAAGACTGATGCTGAAGCTCCAGTCTTTGGCCACCTAACTCGAAGAGCTGACTCATTGGAAAAGATCCTGATGCTGGGAAAGATTGAGGGCAGGAGGAGAAGGGGATGACAGAGGATGCCCTGGTTGGATGGCATCACCGACTCAACGAACATGAGTTTGAGCAAGCTCTAGGAGATAATGAAGGACAGGGAAGCCTAGTGTGCTGCAGTCCATGGGCTTGCAAAGACTCGGACATGACTGAGCGATTGAAAAACAGCAACTCCTGGCATCATACTTTTAGGAGGTGGAGCCTTTGAGAGGTGACTGGGTCCTGAGGGTGGAGCCTGGGTGGATAGAATCAGCGCTCAAAATAAGAGACCCCAGACAGCTCCTTTGCCCCTTCTGCCACGTGAGAATATAAGAAATCTGCCACCTGGAAAGGGGACCCCCCCACTCAGCCATGCTGGCACCCTGGTCTCAGACTCCCAGCCTCCAGAACACTGAGAAATAAATTACTGTTGCTTATAAGCCTCCCAGTCTATAGCATTTTGTTACAGCAGCCAAGGAGACTAGAGTATGGCCCTGATGAAGCATCATAGAGGCTGGAGGGGGTCGGCCTGTGGGCAGTCCTTAATGTGTGCATTTTCACTAGTTTGGGGGCATCCTTTAATATTTTATCTCAGCAGCTGAACACATCTCTAAGCTGCTAAAGATCACAAAGTGTAAACCTCAAGTGAAATATCTGCCATTGTGAATACCCAAGAATTCTCAAATTCTATTTTATTACTGCAGCACTTTCATTTTTAATTTCCACTCATTTTTTAATGAAATTGTAGGAAAGCAAAAGGTGAAAAGACAAATAATTCGGTTAGACTGGCTTTGCCCCTGAAATGTAGGTTGGCCGGTAAAGGGCTGAGAATGTTTGTTTGTCAGCTGACAAGGCGTGCGTGCGGCTGTATGCAGTCGCTCAGTCGTGTCGACTCTGCGACCCCATGGACTGTAGCCTCCAGGCTCCTCTGTCCATGGGATTTCCCTGGCAAGAATACTGAAGCGGGTTTCCATTTCCTACTGCAGGGGTTCTCCCTGACTCAGGGATTGAACCCTGCATTGCAGGTGGATTCTTTAACTCTGAGCCATCAGAGAAGCAACTCAGCTGACAAGGGCTCACACTCAATGGACATAAAACAGAAGGTTAAAAAAGGCAGGTTGTATTCACCCATTTCAGCGGCTGGGCTTGGTGAGGTGAAAGGCGCTGTGTCCCCCGGCCTTGGGGGTGGGTCCCATGTTGCCTGGGCAAACCTCAGGGGACAGAAGCTGGCCTGGAGGTAGGGGTGATGTTAACACAAGTTCATGCGCCTGGTGCACAGTGAGGTCAAACAAAGCTGAAACATCGGAGGCTGGGCAGAGAAAGGTGTATTTCAGGGCCATGCAAGGAGAATGGGTGGCTCGTGCCCTAAGAAGCCCCGAACTCCCTGAGGGTTTCAACAAAATCCTTTTAAAAGCCTGATGAGCGAGGAGGATCACAGATGTGTGATCAGCTCGAGCACGATTCTGATTGGCTGATGGTGAGGCAGCAGGTGATGTCATAGGGACAAGCATCATCAGTCCCAGGGCACGGGCCCCAGGGTTCAGTCCCTGGTCAGGGAACTGGATTCCATGTGCCACTGCAACTTAGAACCTGGGGCAGAAAAATAAATATTTAAAAACAAAACATTATCAGTCCTTAGGCTCCAAGAGGCCTGGGGCTGGTTGTCAAGTAGTTAACATTTTCCATTTGTTGAAGAGGGAGATTTTTATTTCATCTACAAAAAACCTCAGGAAATGTGCACCAAATACTGTCATCCAGGTGCTTCAGCGAGGAGGTAAAGCGGAGGAAGCAGGGGAAGGCCCCACGGGGTCCTGCTCCCTTACAGTGAGAGGTGAAGAGGTCAGTCAAGGTGACACGCAGGTGCTACACCCCTCTAGCTTCTGGTTCATTCCTGTAATGACTAAGTCGCCCACAAAACCCACTTCCTTTGGTCTCTCCCCTCGAACACCATGCATCTGTCCCTGAGAAAGGGCAGCCTCAAGGTTGAGTCATGTCAAACAAAGAGTCCAGAGAGGGCTGGTCTTTCCCCAAAAGACTGAGAAGCAGACACACACGTGAAAGTGCTTGGCACGCTCCGAGGTCGGACGACGAGCTGTCTGACCAACAGGGAGTGGGTGGCAGGGCTGGTTCCTCAGTGCCTCCTGGCACCCCCTCTGTCCCCCTGCCCCCCACAGTGACTCAGAGGCTTCCTGCTGGCCCCAGGCAGCTGACCTTTCCCCAGCGCTCCATCCCACTTCACAGTTATAAACTTTCCTTCCACGCTCACTCCTGTGGTTGATTTATCCAGGGTGTGTGTGTGTGCAAAGTTCAGAGAGTGGAAAATTCCTCCTTGGTTTCCTTCTTAGAGGCTTCTCTACAGATGATGAGCCCACAACATCTGGAATAGATAATGGGGGTTGGGGAGCCCTCAGAGTTACAGGACGTTGGGACGAAGTCCTGGAGGCCACACGTCTCGAACAGAATTCTCCTGGGGCCCTTGAGTGACGGAGGATGGAAACTCTGTGCCTCTGTCCCTCTTCCCCTGCCAAGCCCAGGCAGCTTCTAAGGGATGCTGGTGTCTGTTGCAGTCAAACTGAAACCTCACCCTCCTCTTCTTCTTCCTAGAGGAAGGCGGAAGCAGACTGTGAGCCCTGGCTCTTGCCCTTGTGAGTCACCTCTCCCCAGAGGCTCTTTTATTCTCCTTAATTTTAAAAATCAAATCCACAAAATTGAGAAAGCCAGTACAGTTCCTGCCTGTGAGTTGTAAAGGGAAACACAGATTCCGAAACCTGCACATTTGCCAATCTGTTTAGGTAGATTTTTCAGGAATGTGTCTGCTTTTCCCTAAATAATCTGTTGGTTGTGGTCTACCATTGACTCAAACTCTTGAAACAGAGCAGGACCTTATGGTCCTTCCCCCAGCAGGTCCTCTGCCTCTCCTCTGTCCGTGGAAAACTTTAGTCAAAGAATAAGTTTAATCAGAGAAATGAGAAACGCAGAAACAAAGGGAAACAGTCAGAGGAGAGTGAATAATGAGGCAGTCATTAAGCACAGTCAAGGACCTTTAGTTTCTTGTCAAGGGCTATAGATAATATTCTCGGCTGTATCCTGTGAGCTGTCTTATAGATACTAAAACACCAGATGGGGAAGTTAACTATATGAAGAAAAGATTGTACAGAGGACATAAGCTGCCACAAATCCAAGAACTGGCCTCAGAGAAATGGGAACAAATGGACCCTGGAACTGAAGATTAACTTCACCTAAAACAGTCAAGAAGACACTGGTGAGGCCACCAGTGACAATCTGAAGATGACTGTCAAGCTGACTCTGCTGTTCTGCATGTATCCCCAACCCCAGCCTATAAAAGTTCTGCGGAGGGAGTTGGCTTTCGGACAGATGTCTGCCCTTAGCCCCAAGTTGCTGGCATCTGAAATAAAGCAAACTTTCCTTTCCACCAACTTGGCCTGTTTATTGGCTTTTGGGCATCGAGCAGTCAGACCCACACCACGCCTTTCAGAAACAGTCTGACAAAACACAAAAATTAGCTTTTTGCTTCTTTGGCAGGATATAAACAAGCTGCTTTAATATGGCACGTGGTTGTTTGGTTTTCCCACCTTTCTCGACTGCTTTGGGAAGGTTTGCATTTTAAGCTGTCTTGATCAGAGGCTGTCTTATTAACAACAACTGCCAGGCCCCACCTCTGACGCTCTGATCTGACTGTTCCTAGGAGCACAGCAGATGTTGGTCTGCAAGGACCTCAGGACTTTACTGAAGGAGAAGGGCGAGCAGAAGAATGGAATCCACAGGGAGACTCATCAGAGGACTGGCCCTCAGGTGGTTTTCTTGTCTTTACCAGGAGGCTGCCCAGCCCCCACCTCCCAGCCCCTGGGAAGAGCAGAAAGCACATCTTTTCTGAATGCAGGTGCAGAATGGGGCCGTGGGGGACAGGGCTGCACTCGAGTCAGCTGAAACGGTGGCACTAAAATGTTTCAAAGGGCAGCTCCTGCTGTGGTTTGCTCTGTCTCCTCTTCCCTGCCTGCCTCCAGTTTCCTGATGCAGGAGGCACTGGGGTGGGATTCTTAGACCCACCTGAGCTCTGCCACAGAGGAGAGCTGGATGGGGTGAGAGCCAGCGGTCCCAGTGGACTCAAAGCCTGTGCCTGAAGACTGTGTACCCCTGACCCTGCTCTGTCCACAATGAAATACTGTGTTGTTCAGTCGCTCAGTTGTGCCCTACTCCGCGACCTCACGGACTGCAGCACACCAGGCTTCCCTGTCCTTCGCTATCTCCCAGAGCTTGCTCAAACTCATGACCATTGAGTCAGTGATACCATCCAACCATCTCATCCTCTCTCATCCCCTACCTGCCCTCAATCTTTCCCAGCATCAGGGTCTTTTCCAGTGAGTTAGCTCTTGCATCAGGTGGCCAAAGTACTGAAGCTTCAGCTTCAGCATCAGTCCTTCCAATGAATATTCAGGGTTGGTTTCCTTTAGGATTGACTGGTTTGATCTTACTGTTCAAGGGACTCTCAAGAGTCTTCTCCAGCATCGCAGTTCTAAAGCATCAATTCTTCGGTGCTCAGCCTTCTTTATGATCTAACTCACATCCATACATGACTACTGGAAACACCATAGCTTTGACTATACGGACCTTTGTTGGCAAAGTCACACCTCTGCTTTCTAATACACTGTCAAGGTTTACTATAGCTTTTCTTCCAAGGAGCAAGTGACTTTTAATTTCATGGCTGCAGTCACCATCTGCAAGGCTTTTCTGGTGGCTCAGACAGTGAAGAATTTGCCTGCGAATGCAGGAGGTATGAGTTTGATCCCTGGGTCAGGGCATGGCAACCCACTGCAGTATTCTTGCCTGGGGAAGGCTATGGACAGAGGAGCCTGGCAAGGCTACAGTTCATGGGGCCACAAAGAGTCAGACCTGACTGAGCAGCTAACACTTTCACTTTTCAGCCATTGTCCACAGAGATTCTGGGGACTAAAAAAAGTAAAATCTGTCCCTGTTTCCACCTTTCCCCCCTATTTGCCATGAAGTTATGGGACTGGATGCCATGATCTTCAGTTTTTGACTGTTGAGTTTTAAGCCAGCCTTTTCACTCTCCCCTTTCACCCCCATCAACAGGCTGTATCAAGCGGTGAGTCTGGCTCCTCTTGGGTTGCGTAACTTCTGGGTCAAAGGGCTTTGTTCTTCTGTGACCGCAGGGCGGCGGAAGTCTTCCCTATAGCCAAGTCTTGAGCCAACAGGACTTCCTGCCTGTGTAACAGGATGACATCAAGAGGGAAAGAAAGTAGCCCCGTGGGTGAAGGATCTTGTGAAAGAGAAAAGCATTTCCTCTCTTGAGACAGGGGGAACCGAGGTTAACGCCCCAGCTTGGAGACATCAAAGGTCTCCCCGAGGCGCTACTGCGCCCTCTGCTGGCGAATCCGAGTGAACGCGCCCCTTGTGTGGGAGCCTGCAGCATCCCGGACTGAGAACGCAGCATCCTTACCCTCGCAGGTGCCCGCGCAGCCTGTCGGGGTCTCCACCTTAAGGCCATTTTGTCTCCTTCTTAGGCTGTGGGAAAGGTTGAGAGAGGGCCATTTTCTAAGCCTGCCACTGAGTTTCTAACCCTCGGGCTTCCAAGCCTGCAGCCATCTGTCCACGAGTTGTGACGGGGACCAGGAGGCTGCGCTTTTATGCCCACAAGGCAGGGGTCTGAGGTGGTGATTCCTGAAAGATTGCCCCGCCGCATACTGCCTGGGTTCCAACCACACTCCACACCTACTAACTGAGTTCATTTGCTAAATCTGACTTCTTAGTCCCTCAAGGCAAGTATTCTGTTTTAGTTTCTTCCTCTGTAAAAAACAAAAGCAAAAACAAAAACAAGTGTCAATATTGCAGGACAACCAGCCAGTAAAACTGGTGCCTAGTGAGACCTCAGTGAACGCTGGCTTTTATTATTCTTACATTGTTACAGTAATTCATGGGCTTCCCTGGTAGCTCAGCTGGCAATGCATAAGGCGCAGGTTCCATCTCTGGGTCAGAGAGATCCCCTGGAGAGGGCATGGCACCCCACTCCAGTGTTCTTGCCTGGGAAATCCCGTGGACAGAGGAGCCTGGTGGGCTACAGTCCATGGGGTCACAAGAGAGTCGGACCTGACTCAGTGACTAAACACCACCAATAATAATTCATATTGTTTTTACTGTGGTGTCATTTTTACTATAGCTGTTATTTCACAGTTATTAATTTTGTTGCCGCACTAATGATAACAGCGATCAGTAACATTTACGCAGCGCTCACAACATTTCAGACATTTTCCTACATGCTTGTACTAATGGCTCATCATCAGTGCTGCGAGGAGGCACCCTAAGGATTTCCACTTTGCAAGTGAGGAAGGAGCCTTGGTCTGGTGTTAGAGGGGCTTGGGAGGCAGAGAACCTGGGTTCCGGGTGGCTAGTCTCTCTGTTCCATTAGCCCAGTGAGCCATCTCTAGAATCCAGGTAACAGTAATACTTTCTTGATAGAGAGTAGTAAATATTAAGTGCAATCTGTGGAAAGGGCTGGAAGTCCTACACACAACTGCTAATTAGTATTACTGTGAATATAGTTTACCCAAAACTAATGTATGTAACTGAGTTCAGAGTAGTTCCACCTTATGAAAAACCTGATTTTACATATATAAAAAATAAGCTCATGAATTCAGAGAGTGATTATAACGGGTTGTCCAAGACATTTGTTCAATGTTTTACATAACATCTTACAGGAAAAAACATGAGTGAGCTTTTGACCAACCCAATATTTTTGCTTTTTTAGTGAAACTAGATTATGGGGCTCATTTAGTGAGTGACTCTCAAAGTTTATATGAACCAAATAAAAAAAATGTAAAAACACAAAACACTGAAAAAATATAGATATATATTATATTGGATCCAAACAAAGGAAAGGAAGGATGTATTTTCCCACATAATTGTAAGTAAAATAGAAAAGCATAGAATAAACTGAAAAAAATGTGAGCAAGCATAAGAAAGATAAGGATTGCTATTCTTAATGCCCACTAGAAAAAGGGCCAGAAGATATGAATAGGAAATTCATAAAATAAGGGCAAATGCATAGAAGAGAAAGTGGGGAACATGGCAAGTCACCTGTCGCTACAAGTTCAGGACACTTACAATGTGCCAGACTCCCATACTAACCTTTTTAATATAATCTCTCATTTACTACTGTCAGTGACCTTATATTTTCTCCACATTAAAAATGAAGAAGTTAAGGATATAAGAGGTCACCCAGGAGTAAGCAGTTGCAAGAAATGGGCCTAGGGAAATGCATCACTAAGTGTTTAATGATACTGTAGCTTTGCCCTTAAATGTCTTGATGTGATAATAATAGCATTGTTATGCTTCCAAAAGAGTCCTTGCGTTTTGGATGGGATATAATCAAGCATTTATGGATGAAATACTAGGATGTCAGAGATTAGCCTCAAAATAATTCAGCATAGAGAGAGGAGGAACCCTTTAGAGAATGGGTGAAAAAAGATGACCGTGAACGATGTTCATGGGGGACCATGGTATTATTCTCTCTATTTTTGTATATATGTGAACTTTTCTCCAAAATAAGTTTGAACATTCCAGTAGGTTAAAAGGAGATTTTAAAAAAAACATCTATCTCTCAGACACTTGAGCAAATTTGCCTATGGAAAAGATTTGTTTTTCTAGCTAAGGGAAAAGGCATGTGGTTTTCTTTTATTTTCAAAAATATAAAGAGCTTTTCCTTTTCCTGATTATTTGCTCATTGGAAACATTTGTAAAAACATGAAAGTATTAAAAATGTTTACTAATATTTTTGTGTATATATGAATATTTACATAGATCTGATCTCACAATCTGTACCTAATTGTTCCCCAATAACAGACTAATATATCAGCATGCCAGCATATCGTGGACATAATTACAATCCAATAAGATAGAACTACATGGTTTTTGTTGAGATATAATTGACATATAACTATACTAGTTTCAGGTTACGACATAATGATTTGATATTTGTATTATTGTGACATGGTCCCCACAATAAGTCTGGTTAACATCCCTCATCATACATAGTTACCATTTTTCTTCCTGTAATGAGAATTTTCAAGATCTCCTTTCTTGGCACCTTTCAAATATACAACACAGGATTATTAACTATATTCCCCACCCACCAGTTTTAATGGTTGCCTAGCATCCTATAGGAATGCCCTCATTGCTCAAAGAGTAAAGAATCTACCTGCACTTCAGGAGACCTGGGTTTGATCCGTGGTCAGGAAGATCCCCTGGAGAAGGAAATGGCAACCCACTCCAGTGTTCTTGCCTGGGAATACCATGGACAGAGGAGCCTGGAGGGCCACAGTCCAGGGGGTCGCAAACAGTCGGACACAACTGAGCAACTAACACTAGCATCCCATTGGATGGAAGTATTATAATTTTTAAACTAATCCTTGATTTAAGGATCTTTCGGGACTTCCCTGGTGGTCCTGTGGTTAAGACTTCACCTCCCAGCGCAGGGGATTCGATTCCTGGTCGGGGAGCTAAGATTCTACATGTCTCATGGCTAAAAATCCAAAACATAAAACCAAAGCAATATTGTAACGCATTCAATAAAGACTTTTAAAAATGGTCCATAAAAAAATCTTTAAAAAAATTTTATAAAAAAAGGGTCTTTAGGTTTTTTCCAATTTGTTGCTTTTGCAAATGTGGTGCATTCATCTGGTGATTTGCCTTGGATAGGTGACTGGAAATAGAATTTCCAAGTTAAGACATCTGAAACACCCTTCCAAATTCCCCTTCAGAAAGCTTGTGGTTGTGACTCATACCATACTGGTTGAAGATACCAGAGAGTGAAATCTTTATTCATAGATGAAGAATTTCAGGCTCATGTTTGAATTGTTATTTTGGTCATAACAATGGAAAATTTCTTGTTTATACATTTGTGTATGCTTCAAAAGAGATGATCAACAAGATGGGGTGGGATATTTGGGGCTTGAAGAGCCAGGTTACACACTTCTCGGGGCGGGGGAAGCGTGTAACCTGTGTAAAGGAAGTGTGTAACCTGTGTAAAGGAGTTCAGTTCAGTCGCTCAGTCATGTCCGACACTGCGACCCCATGAATCGCAGCACGCCAGGCATCCCTGTCTGTCACCAACTCCCAGAGTTCACTCAGATTCACGTCCAACGAGTCAGTGATGCCATCCAGCCATCTCATCCTCTGTCGTCCCCTTCTCCTCCTGCCCCCAATCCCTCCCAGCATCAGAGTCTTTTCCAATGAGTCAGCTCTTCACATGAGGTGGCCAAATTACTGGAGTTTCAGCTTCAGCATCATTCCCTGCAAAGAAATCCCAGGGCTGGTCTGCTTCAGAGTGGCCCGGCCGGATCTCCTTGCAGTACGGCACAGGTCTGTCTCCGTGGTGCGTGCACCTGTGGGACCGTGTGTGCGCTGATGCTGGTGGCCCTGGGGGGCGCTGTCTCCAGCAGTACCTTGACTTGATGGCAGGGCCGCTCCTGCAGGTCTGGGCTCTCCTGCTGCCCCATCCAGTTGCATCCTAAAACCTGACAACCCATAGTACAGAGACGAGGAGAAGTGCAGGGCTCCAAACAAATGATGGGGAGGGTCAGCCAGGCATCTAGCCTGCCTGCTATCCACCTCGGTAGAGTAAGTTACTTACACAGCAGCCATGTCCCAGCTCTATTGTGTTCTCTCCTTTCCCTCCCCGCCCCAGGTGAAAGAGGCTGAGGCTTTTGGTTTTAAGAGAAGAGGACCAAGGTGAGTCAGATGGGCTGCCGTGGAGAGCTGCTTCCCTGCGAGGAGGAATGTAATCCCCTAAAATTAAGAGGAGGCTTGTGATTGGAGGATGTCCTTGCCCTGCTCCGATGTCACTCGCTCTGAGTTAATTTCACATAGCACAGGTGACAGGCACAGATATTCCTGAGAAGAGACGCTTGGGAAGGCTACAGGTCTTGTGAGTAGGTATTAACATCAGTTTGTTGGGAAGCTGGGTCACTCGTAGAAATGTGGCTGGACCTAGAGACTGTCATACAGAATGAAGTCAGAAAGAGAAAAAAAATATCTTATATTGACACACAGATGTGGAATCTAGAAAAATGGTACAGTTCAGTTCAGTTTAGTTCAGTCACTCAGTCATATCCAACTCTTTGCGACCCCATGAATCACAGCACACCAGGCCTCCCTGTCCGTCACCAACTCCCAGAGTTCACTCAGACTCACGTCCATCGAGTCCGTGATGCCATCCAGCCATCTCATCCTGGGTCGTCCCCTTCTCCTCCTGCCCCCAATCCCTCCCAGCATCAAAGTCTTTTCCAATGAGTCAACTCTTCTCATGAGGTGTCCAAAGTACTGGAGCTTCAGCTTTAGCATCATTCCTTCCAAAGAAATCCCAGGGCTGATTTCTTTCAGAATGGACAGGTTGGATCTCCTTGCAGTCCAAGGGACTCTCAAAAGTCTTCTCCAACACCACAGTTCAAAAGCATCAATTCTTCGGCGCTCAGCCTTCTTCACAGTCCAACTCTCACATCCATACATGACCACAGGAAAAACCATAGCCTTGACTAGACGGACCTTAGTCAGCAAAGTAATGTCTCTGCTTTTGAATATACTATCTAGGTTTCTCATAACTTTTCTTCCACGGAGTAAGCGTCTTTTAATTTCATGGCTGCAGTCACAATCTGCAGTGATTTTGGAGCCCCCCCAAAATAAAGTCTGACACTGTTTCCACTGTTTCCCCATCTATTTCCCATGAAGTGATGGGACCAGATGCCATGATCTTCGTTTTCTGAATGTTGAGCTTTAAGCCAACTTTTTCACTCTCCTCTTTCACTTTCATCAAGAGGCTTTTTAGCTCCTCTTCACTTTCTGCCATAAGGGTGGTGTCGAAGGTCAGGAGCGGTGGCGGTAAGGAGATACACCTCGTCCAAGGTAAGGAGCAGTGGCTGTGCTTTGCTGGAACAGCCGTGAAGAGATACCCCACGCCAAGGTAAGAGAAACCCAAGTAAGATGGTAAGTGTTGCAAGAGGGCATCAGAGGGCAGACACACTGAAACCATACTCACAGAAAACTAGTCAATCTAATCACACTAGGACCACAGCCTTGTCTAACTCAATGAAACCAAGCCATGCCTACGGGGCAACCCAAGACGGGCGGATCATGGTGGAGAGGCCTGACAGAATGTGGTCCACTGGAGAAGGGAATGGCAAGCCACTTCAGTATTCTTGCCTTGAGAACCCCATGAACAGTATGAAAAGAAAAATGGTACAGATGATCCTATTTGCAAAGCAGAAATAGACACACAGATATAGAAAACAAATGTTTGAACACCAAGTGGGAAAGAGGGATGGAAGGAACTGGGAGATTGGGATTCACACATATTCACTATTGATACTGTGTATACAATAGATAGGGCTTCCCAGGTAGCTCAGCGGTAAAACAAAGAAAAAGAAAAACAAAAAACAAAAAAGTCCATCTGCCAATGCAGAAGCCTCAGGAGAGGTGAGTTCAATCCCTGGGTCTGGAAGATCCCCTGGAAGAGGGCGTGGCAACCCGCTCCAGTGTTCTTGCCTGGAGCATCCCATGGACACAATGCATGGGGTCGCACAGAGTTGGACGCGACTGAAGTGACTTGGCACATACAGTAGGTGACTAATAGTAACATACTGTAGAGCACAGGGAACTCTGTTTAATGCTCCGTGGTGGCCTGAATGGGGAAGTCTGGACAGGAGGGCATATATTTGTATGTACGATTGATTCATTTTGCTGTACAGTAGAAACGTATAAACGTTGTAAAGCAAGTCTACTCCAATACAAATCAATTTTTAAAAATCTGCTTCTTTGAATAAGTCAACAGTGAAAAATCCTTTCCTGGGGTGGGTGGAAAACAGCAGGACGTGTACTCCTGGCCTCCGTGTTTGAAAACCATTCCCTTCTGAGGCTTCCATCTTTTCCGTCTCAAATAACATCAGTCAGCTGGGAAAATCCCCACACACGACTGAATGAACGAGAGGCAGGCTCTGTCCATCTCACTCAGGGTGAAAAGAAAGCATCCACACTCTGACTCGGATGGAGGGTGGTGGCGGCCCCAGATCGGGGGAAGGTTCTGCTTTGCTGACGACAGAGAGTCTGGAAGAGAACGACTTGTCGTCAGGGCTGCTGCCCCCATCCCAGGGCGACCCCCAGCCCCCTGCCCCGCCCCCAGTCATGGCTGGCAGGCCACTGGGGCACAGTCTCTCCAGGAACCTCCCTTGTCTGCCCTCAAGGACCAGAACTGACTTTAAACGCCCCTGTAGACGGACAATAGCAACCCACTCCAGTGTTCTTGCCTGGAGAATCCCAGGGACGGGGAAGCCTATTAGGCTGCCGTCTATGGGGTCGCACAGAGTCGGACACGACTGAGGCGACTTAGCAGCAGCAGCAGCAGACAGACAAGGGCTTTCCTGGTAGCTCAGCTGGAAAAGAATCCTCCTGCCGCGCATGAGACCCCAGTTCAATTCCTGGGTAGGGGAGATCCCCTGGAGGAGGGCATGGCAACCCACTCCAGTATTCTTGTCTGGAGAATCCCACGGACAGAGGAGCCTGGCGGGCTACAGTCCATGGAGTCACACGACTGAAGCGTCAGACACGACTGAAGTGCCTAAGCACAGGACAGCAGGCAGACAAGCCGCGGGAATACGCCCGCACCTCAAACCTGGGGCTGGTGCAGGCCGCCCTCGAGGCATCGATGGTTGCTCTACGCGTCCTGCAGGGGGAGCCCTGGCATTTTAAAAAATTCAGTTTCAAAGGGTTTCTGGGAAGAATTGCAACGTTGATTTGACACAAAGCAGTAAACATCTCATGCTTCTGTTGCTCAGTCGGGTCTGACAGTTCACTCAGGGACAATTCTCTCGGGCTTTGCCCCACCAGGAGAGCGGAGAAGGAATAGGGTCTTTCCATGAAACAAACACTCTTAGCAGAGGTGGCCCATGGAGTCTCTTCAGACTTGGGGAGGTTGCTCCTTGGGGTGGGGAGTGGGGAGGAAAGCGGCCGGGCTGTTGCAGTGAAAAGGAAAAAGGAAATTTTTTTAAAGAAGGAGTTTTTTTTTTCTTTCCCTTCCCCAAGAACAAAGAAGATAAAGAGAACATTGAACAGGCCTGACCGTTCCTAGGTTTTTTATTTTTATTTTTTTCACTTTAACTGCTCCTAACTCTCCCTGTCTGTAACTGAGTTTGCTTTTCTGCCCCTCAGCTCTGCGGGGGCTGCACTTCACCCCTATTATCCTTGGACTCTGTGTCTGATACATCCTGTATCTGGTGTTTACCTTTACAACGCCCTTCCCCTTGTAGTTACATATCAGAAAGTAGGCCCCAGAGCTACCGGACTGCCAGACTCAATTACTGGGTTACTGACTCCAGCCTATGACTGTCTTTGAAACAATGCAAGAGAAAAATCAAGATCCTATCACCTTTGTTCCTCATCACCAACACCTGACTGCAAGCCCTCATGTACACCCCTAGACTTCTCATGGGAGGGGCCCGGTTCTTGTAGCACGAGCCTACGTGTTCCCCTCTCTGCTGGCTGAGAAAGCCACCTTTCTATTTCCTCCAAACTCTGTCTCTGTATTTTTCATCTGGCTTTGGTGGGCAGAGGAGGCCAAGAGTTTGGCCAGCAACAAGGCTGCGTCCTCTGCAGCACCCCTGCCTCTCCGTGGTCCCGTGGCTGTAACTGTCTGCATTTAGGGTGAACTAAGCACATTCTTCCCTCCATCTCAGGCTCAGCTGAAAATCGGAGACAGGAGAAAAGATCCTGCTTAGATTCCCTTTGGCAGAGATTTTCAGACAAGGAAGATAAAAGGTTCAGGTGCCAAGGCCTCACCTAGGTCTCTTGATCCAGCGCTCTTTCCAGAATCACCACCCTCCCTCACCCCCGCCCCACTGCCCCGAGGCATGGAGCTGGAGGTAGCCCATTCCCTCTGTTCACTCAGCTCTGTGAATCAGTGTTGGGGGAAGAAAGGAGACAGAAAGGGTGGAGGGAAGGAGCGTGAGAGGCAAAGTCAGATCTGGGGTCTTCCTGACACAGATCGGAACAGGCTCAAATGGGAGAGAGCTCTTAAAAAGACAAAGTGAAGAGCTTGTGAATGACAAGCATCTGACTTTCAAGTTACAGAAACACAGTCTCGGATCTGTCTTCTGGGTGGTCACTTAGCATTGTGACCTTGGACAAATCATTTATCAAAACTGAGCACTGGTCTCCCCATCTGTAACAGCGGGACAAACGCGTCACCCTGCAGCGCCCTGGGAAGATTAGCTTTAGCACCCATAATTGAAAGGAGGAAGGACCCTTGGTGGAAAATGTTACTGATCTTTGTAACGTCATCCAAAGGAAAAGTCGACTTTCATAGAAAATTTCCCCAAAGTCCTTAAAATTAAAATTGCATTACAATATAAAATTATATTACAAAGTATATTAAAAATTACTGATCAGGAGGAAGACTTTTAAATGAAACATTTTAAAAATTTAACTGTCAAAGAAGATCCGTGTTTGTATGCTCGGTTGTGCCAGACTCTGCAACCCCAGGGACTGTAGCCCACCAGGCTCCTCTGTCCATGGGATTTCCCAGGCAAGAATACTGGAGTGGGGTGCCATTTCCTCCCTCAGGGGATCTTCCTGACCCACAGATCGAACCCACATCTGTTGTGTCTCCTGCATTGGCAGGCGGGTTCTACTTGCTCAAAATAACAGAAGATAAATATCTGAACTATGACAAGAAATCCTAAATATTAAAAAGAGAGAGAGGAAAAAAAATAGAAAGGTGATATAAACAGGAAAACCAAACCAGGACAGGAAACGAAATGGCCCAGACCCACAGGGAAGCCCAGTCTCAAGAGCAGTGAGGGAAACACACGAAATGGCGAGATGTTGCCACATAGCCAACAGGCTGGCAAAGCGCCAACAGTCTGCCAACACTGGCAAGACGCCGGGGCGAAGGGAGTGCTCCTCCACTTCTGACGACTCCGCAAACTGGTGAAGATCACTGTGGAGAGAGTTTGGCAAAAACCAGCATAGCTGTCTAAGGTCTGACCTAAAGAAATTCTCACATATGTGAACAAAGACCCACGTGTGAGAATGTTACCGAGTCCAAGGGTGCTCTGCTCAACGTGTGACAGGCCAATGAATCAGAGACAAGGGGTTGAGGCGAGGAAGAGCCTTTACTTGGGAAGCCAGCTGACTGAGAAGATGGCACCTCAAAATAACCACCTTGTCAGGGTCTGGTTGCCAGGCTCTTTTATGGATCAGAAATGGGAGGAGGGGAGGTGAGGAAACAATGTAAAAAAGCTATTCAATCTTGCAAATATCCCCTAGAACGGCACGCCTCAGACTGGGCGATGTGTTAGTTTCACTTCCTTACAGCCCTTCACAGGTGGGCAGCTCAGGTTATCTCCCCAAGGCAGGCCATTATGTATGCTTATAAAAACAAAAAAGGGTTAAAGGCACAGAAGTAAAGCCAGTGTAAAATTAACCCTTCCCTGTTAAAAGAATACTTACTGGTGCATTGTTTGTAAGAATGGAAAATCGGGAACAAACGAAGTATTCACACATAGAGGAGAACACCAAAGCTGTAGTATGTTCCCCAGATCAATTCTTATTCCCAGTTTAAAAAGAATGAACTTGGGCTTCTCTGGTGGCACAGTGGTTTAAGAATCTGCCAGACAATGCAGGAGACGTAAGAGGCGCAGGTTTGATCCCTGGGTCAGGAAGATCCCCTGGAGGAGAGCATGGCAAACCACTCCAGTATTCTTGCCTGGAGAATCCCATGGACAGAGGAGCCTGGTGGGCTATGGTCCATAGGGTCACAAAGAGTCGTTCACAACTGAAGTGACCTAGCATGCACCCACGCATGCAGTGTAAAGAAGAATGGTTCCTTAAAATGAGATGTCCCCAGGGGCTTTATTCACACACTTGCAGGGGCAAGTTAGCTGATTGTGTCACAGTGGGACGGTAGCTGAGAAGG
Source organism: Capra hircus (assembly GCF_001704415.2). NCBI lineage: Eukaryota > Metazoa > Chordata > Mammalia > Artiodactyla > Bovidae > Capra > Capra hircus. The sequence continues at coordinate 6,949,079 of NC_030818.1, forward strand.
AGCAGAGCTATCAAAGGGGAGATTTGCTCCTGGAAAGGGACAAGGGACCGACATTCAGTGTGGGCTGCTGTGGGGAGATGGCATCGTGGCCCCACTCTGGGGTGCAGTATACGCTGTTTGCAAAGAAGAGGAAGGGAAAAGTTAAAAGAATGTGGGTGTTTGTAAAAACACGTGAACATGTTGCAGGGCACACCTGGTAACTTCAGTGACTGTAGGGGTTAAGTTTCGTTGAGCATCTTCCATGTTCCAATCACTTAGCTCACACCATTCTTGTGAGGTACATTTTGCAGATGCTAAAACTGAGCTTCAAAGTTTAACTCTTTTTCCTAAATGCACAACAGTATTTGAATGCAGCATTAGTTGACTTAAGACTTCAATATGCCATGATGTCACTAAATGATGGTTTTCCTCCTGTTTTATTTCTTGTTCCTACACAGGACCTGGGTTTGTGGTGGACCACACTTGGGGTCTATGCATTTCTATACATTTCCTCACCCTTCTTTTGATCCCATTGAGAAACTCCCGCTTGTATGTAAATGGACTCTGTGGTCTATGACCCAGGCTCAGGCAATCCTAATAAACCATTATCTGCACAGGTTGGAGACAGTCTTGAGACCCAGGATGGGTGAACCAGAATCCTCCATGGTTCTTTTCAGCTGGAATAAGTGGGGAAAACCATCTGCTTTCCTCTCTGTCTCTCTCCACCTTTCTTTCTCGCTTGGAAGTGGATTGCCAGGAGCAAATTTTCTTCCCATAAACATAGAAATTGTCAGAATTAAGAAAGAATAATGCCCAAAGTGAAGAGCTACAGAGATAGGCAGAATGAGAGAAGGAGAAAGAGAGCTGGAAAGAGAAAGCCTGACTCATGACCTTGTTGGAGACGCTGGATCCTGCCGCACCTGAATTCCCTAGAATGCTCAAGTTCAGGAATTAGATCTTCCTCCTTTCTGCTTAAGGTGGATGTCTGTTTCTAGCAATTGAAAAAATTCTGACAAATATAAGCCTCCTCAATATTTTCACCTTTTTCTTCATATGTTTTTATTGATATCAACCACAAGCAATGCAAGTTTTCCTATAGAATAGTATCTATTTCTCCATTAAAAAAAAGCATAAAAGAACTGTATTAGGTTTGAATCTCCTTTGATGAAAGGGATTTGAGCCATTATAAAATGACTCTGGCTCAGAAGCAATTTTTAATGTATCTATTTTGTATAATCTAGCCAAATAAATAGGCTTTTCAGGTGGTTCAGTGATAAAGAATCCACCTGCCAATGCAGGAGATGTAGGTTTGATCCCCGAGTTGGGAAAGTCCCCTGGAGAAGGAGATGACAACCCACTCCAGTATTTTTGCCTGGGAAACCCCATGGACAGAGGAGCTGGGCGGGCTATAGTCCATAGCGTTACAAAAGAGCTGGATGTGATTGAGCAGCTAAAGAACAACAACAGCAACACAAAACCTCATAAATGCTTTTGATAGTAAAGTGAGATGAAAGCTGAGCCTCCAATGGCACGCTTCCCTGGCCCTCCTTCAGGATGCCTTCCCACCACAAGTCGGGAGTGAATGAGTAAGAGCTGGTCCTCGCTACTAATCCAGCAGCTTGCAGCAGTGGGTCTTTTATTAGTGGGCCTCCTCTGGGCAGCTGGAGGGCAAGTAAGAGACAGCACACCCAGGAGAGAAATAGCACTGTCACCGCTATATTTGGGGGGTCCAAATGATGCTGCAAGACAGGAGGACAAGCACGCATCAAATGACGCAGCTTCCGCATGGCAACAGGCAATCAGCCACGGAAATGAGGGCTGAGCACAGGGAGGCTTTACTGTGAGAGGCATGACTGTCATCTCAGGCCAGGCCAGCTCACAGGTCCCGAAGGGGAATGTCCCAGCTGTGAGCCCTTTCCATCTTGGTGCCAACTGGGCCAACTGGGATGCTGAAGGATTTTCCTTTTTATACCTGACCCAACCAAACAGAGAGATGAAGCCTCTTTCTCTCCCTCTCTCTGTATTTTCCCCAAAGCCTGATGTAAAGACCACTTAAATCACGGGCTTTAGATAGGGCGTCACGCAACGGTGACCTGCCAGAATGAATCGGGTGCTGATCATGCCAGTGGCTCGGCGTGCTGGCTTCTGTTCGGGTTGTTTGAAGGAGGGGAGCTTCAGGGAGCTGCTGCCTGCGATGGCTTTACTAACTGTGCCTTTTATTTTAGCTGAAACGGTGAGCTAGAATTAGCAGGGCACGATGTGGTTTCTTTTCTTCCGTCCTTTCTTTCCTTCCCCCTCTCTAGCCTCCTTTCCTTTCTTCTTTCTTTCTTTCTCCTCCTTTTCTTCTCCTCCTACTCATCATTTGTCTTCTTCATCTTCTTTTCTCTGATGTTGCTCCCTACCATGGACAGGATAAACTGCAGAAATATAACACAAATTCTGCAGAAAAACATGCAGTTGTTTTCTCTGGCCAGGACGTTCTGATTTACTTACCGCCTCATCACCTCTACCTTGTGTGAATTCACAGGTGAAAAGACAAGTCTGCTTACTCCTAGTCGTTCCTGAACAAAAGAGTGGATTTATGTTTTGCTCCCAGGCTGGGCTTACTAATAGGATGCCTTCTTTTTTTTTTTTTAAGAGGAAAACAAAAAACCAACAAGCAAATATTGTAGAGAAGAAAGAAGAATTGTAAGATCCCCACTGATGGGCGGACATTCAAAAGGAAACCACCCAAGATCAGAAAGAGATTTGGATCATTGATGTGAACGGGTAAAACATAAACAGAATGGGCAGAGACCAGAGAGTTTTTCAACAATAAAACATGAAAATTAGTGAAGCCTGTGATGGGAACCGTTTCTGCCTTCCTTAGAAATCTCAACAAAGGGTTATTGTATAAAGACTTTAAACACCTCTCTAGTTTAAGTTTCTCTGTGCCTATTTCCAAACAGACAACAAATCTGCCCAAAAAAAACAGAGCTAGAAACATCCCTTGTCACATTACCACTTCGTGTTTAAAAACGATACTTCAATTGAGAATGATAAGCTAGTTTTAAGTCCCAGGGTTGGAGAGGAGAAAAATATACCATCTCAAAACCTGCCTGTTTGGCTTAAGGAGAATATATTTTGAGCTGATTATTTTTAAGCCATGGCGATATAGGAGAGGCTCTGAACAGAGTAGAAATTAGCCTTTTCTGGCACCCCACTCCAGTACTCTTGCCTGGAAAATCCCATGGATGGGGGAGCCTGGTGAGCTGCAGTCCATAGGCTCGCTAAGTCGGACACGACTGAGCGACTTCACTTTCATTTTTCGTTTTCATGCATCAGAGAAGGAAATGGCAACCCACTCCAGTGTTCTTGCCTGGAGGATCCCAGGGATGGGGGAGCCTGGTGGGCTGCCGTCTATGGGGTCACACATGGGATCGGACATGACTGAAGTGACTTAGCAGCGAAGAGAAATTTACATTCATGAAGGAAGTCTTCATTTGTAAATCTACCCTCAGCACCAGAAAGAAGGTGACTGTACATCACGAGAAACTGCTCCAGGGCAAAGGCACCTGGTCATATCTGCCTACCAGCCTCACCCTTTTTCGTTGTCCACTTACTGATAACTTCCCATAACTGTCCCCCACCCTCAACATCTTTCTTGTGTCTTGAGCTGGAGGTGGTATTTACCGTGGCCACTTGGGTCATTTCAGGGACTTTACTAAGAGTTCCTGGGTACCACCCATACAGACAGAAGGTGTGCGTGTTATCCGACTTTAGTTTGTTTTTCTGTTGTGAATCTTTTTGTGTGTGTTTCAGGGTGGTTGGGGGCACTCGGTTACAGAATCCAGAGGAGTAGAAGGAGCGTTATTCTTCTTCCCTTTCAAGATTGAAACACGAATGAGACAACCAATCCCGAAAATAATCTGATTAAGAAATAAGTGGAAGAGTTTTTCCGCATAAGATAAAGTCTACCTCCTTCATCCAGGGAAATACCAGCTTCAATCTGAGTGTTTTTTTCTTATCGGTTCTCTTATTTACACACGATTTTAATGTGACATGAGAAGAGCAGTGAGGATGGGGGATAGGAGGGCTGGGAGAACTTTCTGGGAAATGTGACCCCTTATGAAACTGGAGCCAGAGCAGAAAGCCGGACGAGGGAGAGGCTGAGAGGTGAGTGAGCAGAGGGTGAGTGGGAGGGAGCGAGTGGGAGCCTCAGGCAGGGCACACAGTGAGAGGGAGGGTTAGCATTGTGTATATAGCTTGCATTTTCAAAGATTCTCTTGTTTATAGATACTTGAGTAAAATTTTGAAAATGCCAAAAAAAAAAAAAAAAAGCGTAGGAAAAAGCTTTCACAAATCTGGGCATAAACACTGTTTCTATTTTTATACTCTATGTCTTAATGGGGCTCCCTAGGTAGCTCAGTGATAAAAGAATCCGCCTAACAATGCAAGAGCCACAGAGACTCCAGTTCCATCCCTGGGTCGGGAAGATCCCCTGGAGGAGGACATGGCAGCCCACTCCAGTATTCTTGTCTGGAGAATCCCAGGGACAGAGGAACCTGGTGGGCTACAGTCCCTGGGGTCACAAAGAGTCACAACTGAGCCTGCATTTACATGTTTTAGCATCTGGAAATATGACCTACCCCTTACTATTATAACTATTATACTTTTCCCCCCACACTATCCTAACTCTCCCTGTTTATTCATTAATTTCTCAAGTTTCAACAAATTTCTAAAGGTGTTTTGATTAGAACTGCCTTGGATTTATGCATTAATTTACATTATGCCTCTTTAAGAACATGGAATATCTCTCAACTCAATATTTGTTTAATGTTTAACATTGTACTTTAATAATTTTCTTCCATGTAGATCTTTGCCCAAGTTTCTTAAGGAGTTCCTCCCCAGAAATTACTTTGTTTTTGTTGTTTTTGGAATTGTTACTAGGATCTTTTGTTACCCCTATATTTTCTAGAAATTAATTCTTGATTAATGGGGTACAGTTGATTTTTGTATTTTTGTTTTGTAACTGGCTGATTCCTATTAGTTTTAATATTTGGGAGCAGATTTAACTATGCTTTTCCTACATAGATGTTTATGTAATAAAAAATAATAATCTGAAAATAATAATAGATTTGTTTTTTCTTTCCATTATTTATGGTACTTGTTTCTTTTTCTTTAATTGTTAGGATGTCTAGAATTTTATTCATAGAAGTGAGAGTAGATATGTTTCTATGTTTTAACTTTAGCTATGCTGTTGGCTGTTGTTGTTAAGATTTTTAATTATGTTAGATTCAAATTGCTTTAAATTTAATCATCTTTTAGTCCTAATTTACTAAAGGTATCAGAATGAGCTTGAATTTTATCACAAGTCTTTGGCATATATTAAGATGATTATAGGCTTTTTCTCCTTTGATTTTTTGATTAAGCATATTAATATGTAACTTTGTATTACACCATTTTTGCACTTCTGAATGCCAACTGTAATCTTATTGTTGATACATTTCATTTATCAAATTTTACTTGGAATTTTCATTTATATTTACAAATGAAATAAATCTTTACTTTGTCAAACTCTGCCTGTAGATGTTTTGCTGGCTTTATAAAAGGAATTATGAAGCTTTCGGTCTTTTATTGGCTCTGGAAGTGTTCATATAGACTGGGAACTCTTTCTATTCTATAGGTCTGAAGACTTTGCCCAAGAAACTGTCTGAGTACAGTATCACTGATGGTGATTTTACACTGTATGTGTTATTTCTATCACATTGATTGATTAATTTGGTTACAAAAGTTTTTTAAATCAATTTTGCTAATTTATAATTCTCTAGAAATTGCGGACATAAAATTATTGCCGTAGAGAGATATAAATAAATTAATCCTTCTAAAAGCACTTACATCTTAAATATATACCCTGTGGTTCTTTGTTCATCTAATTTTGTTTCCTTTTGCTTTCACTTTTCCCGCCTGCCTTTTGACCAAGCAGAGATGTCTATTTCATCTTCTCCCTTCCATTGCGTTGCTGTTGTTTAGTTGCTAATGCCAACTCATGTCTGACTCTTTAAGGCTACAGCACGCCAGGCTTCCCTGTCCTTCACCATCTCCTGGAGTTTGCTCAAGCTCATGTCCATTGAGTCAGTGATGCCATCCACCCATCTTATGCTCTGTCACCCCTGCTCCTCCTGACCTCAATCTTCCCCAGCATTAGAGTCATTTCCAATGGGTGGGCTCTTAGCCTCAGGCAGCCAAAGTATTAGAGCTCCAGTTTCAGCATCAGTCTTTCAATGCTTGATTTATCAATGCAAACATTTTCTCCTAGTCAATTAATTTCTTTTTCTTTTTATCCTTAAGTATCTCTGCCTTTCTTTTCAACTTTATTTGTGATAACTGACTTTTCTAACTTCTCAAGATAAATGCTTAATTAAGAAACAAAGAATTGCTCGCTTTTTGCCCAGTACAGCTTTCACCATATCCCAAAAGTTTGATATGTGACATTCTTGTGGCTAATATTCAAGCTTTGATTTTTGACTTTTTTCTTTCCACTTTCACTGAGATATAATTGACATAAGTTTAAGATGTTCAGCATAATGATTTGACTTACTTCAATCATCAGTTTGAGGTGTATCAATGTATATACATAAATAGAAGTTTATGTTTTAAAGTATAAGTTTACTTATATAAACTATGAAATGAGTACCACATGTTTGGATTTTTTAAGTCTCGATTCCAATTTTGAGCTCAATTTTGATGACTTTTTTTTCCCTTGTGGTTCAGTTTGTTCACATGTAACATAGTTAATTATTTTTTGTTTTATTTCATCATCGCTAGAAAATTTATTCTTCACCATGCATAACATAATATAGTGGTAAATAATATCTTGGCACCCATTGTTGTAATCCCATTGGCATTAGATGCAAGATGATAGATTTCCTATTTGCTACTTTAATGCTCAATTTGCACACTCTCAGATCATTTCACTCACAGGACTGGGTCCAGCCAAGCATAACTTTGACACAGTCCATAGTGCACTCAGCACACCTGCTGTGAATTGTGTGCGCGCATGCTTAGTCACTAAGTTGTGTCCAGCTTTTTGTGACGCTATGGACTGCAGCCCGCCAGGCTTCTCTGTCCACAGGATTTCCCAGGCAAGAAGACTGGAGAGGGTTGCCTTTTTCTTCTCCAGGGGACCTTCTGGACCCGGAGATCAAACCCAGGAGTCCTAACTGGCAGGTGGATTCTTTACCCACTGAACCACTAGGGATCTTCACCTAGCTCAGTTGGTAAAGAATCTGCCTTCAATGCAGGAGACCCGAGTCCCATTCCTGGGCCAGGAAGAGCTCCTGGAGAAGGGAATGGCAGCCCACTCCAGTATTCTTGCCGGGGAAATCCCATGCACAGAGAAGCCTAGCGGGCTACAGTCCGTGGGGTTGCAAGAGTTAGATTTAGCGAGGAAACCACCACCACCCCTAGAAAGCCAGCACCTGCTCCCAGAGGGCAAATGTGAAAGGCCCTCTCACCTCTAACCTGTCACTTCCTTTGCCACTCAGGCTGTGATAAGGGTGCTCTGATAAGGTGCTTGTGGTGCTGGAGGTCTGGACCACAGAAAGCCTGCACTCTGGGCTCTGTTGTAAGTACAGGGTGCTGGGGGTAATGGGGGACTCTTGTCTAGTAGAGCGCTGCTCTGGGGGTCTCATGGGGAGGCGGCATTCACTGACCTGGCAGCTGCAGTGGGCGGAGGCCGGTGTCCTTCTAGGGCAGCCTACGCTGTGGACCAGAGCCCCCATCTGCTCTAGTCTCTCCGGCCATCACGCATTCTCTTCTGTGGGCTCCCCTCTTTCCCCCACAAGAAAGCCACTCCTCTTTTCCTCATATCCCTGCATCTACCCCAGTAAGGGAGGACCTTGCCAGTGGTCTTAAGGTAACGTGATGTTTACATGAGGATGGCCTCACAAGGAATCTCATGAGATTTCTTTTTTAAAAAATGTATTTATTTATTTTTGGCTGTGCTGAGTTCATCGCTGTGCAGGCTGTGCCGTGCACTGTAGGCTTTCTCTGGTCGCGGGGGGTTGGGGGTGGGGGTCGGGGCTATCCTCTTGCTGGGCTGTCTCCTTCTCATGTGGCGGCTCCTCTCGTTGCAGAGCATGGACTCTAGGGGATGTGGGCTCAGCGGTTCTGGTGCAGGGGCTTCACTGCTTCAAGGCATGTGGAATCTTTTTGGATTAGGGATCACAGCCGCATCCCCTGCATTGGCAGCCAGATTCCTGACCACCGAGCCACCAGGGAAGCCCCCAGGAGATGTCTTATTCTCACTTACATCAGGACATAGTGGAAACTTCTCTCACTTAAGAGGACCATTCCCTGCATACATATTCAAGTATACAAGAAAAAAAAAAATAATCCCTGAGTTTCTATTTTCTTTCTTCATGTGGAGACTACTAATAAAATGTCACATGTATACCTTTAAGCATCTAACTGGACCATAATTAGTTGCTTTGCCATGATTCTCATCTCCTTTAATATAGTCTGTGTCTTTTTAATTATCCCTGAACATTCTTTTCCAAAAAAGTATGTTCTTGCTCAAAGTTAATAGCCACTGCCTGGGAGAAAGTATCAAAATAAGTGAGAAGAGAGTCACTTGCATTTAAAAAGCCAGCTCCTTATCCTGGTAATCTAAGTCTTTTTAAAAAATCTTTTTATTTTATATTAAAGGTTAGCTGATTAAGAATGCTGTGAGAGTTTCAGGTAGACAGCAAAGGGACTCAGCCATGCACACACATGTATCCATTCTCCCCCAGACTCCCCTGCCATCCGGGATGCCACATAACGCTGGGCAGAGCTCCCTGCGCTGTGCAGTGGGCGCTTGTTGGCTATTCATTTTAAATTTAGCAGTGTGAAGGTGTCCATCCCAAACTCCCTTTCTCTCCCTCGCCCCCGTCCTTCCCTGCTGGCAAGCATAGATTTGTTCTCTAAGTCTGTGAGTCTGTTTCTGTTTTGTAACTAAATTCATCTGTACTCTCTCTTCTCAGATTCAACATATCAGGGGTGTCGTAAAATACTTCTCTTTGTCTGACTTACTGCACTCAGCATGAGTCTCTAGGCTCTTTCTGATGTGACCCCATTGCACTGTATTTTGTTCAAAATATCACGGTCTATCCTTAGTTGTAGTCCTTGTTAGAGCAACAGAAAGAGCATGGATGGCCCAGGTTCAGACCCCAGCCCAGGATCATAGTATCTGGGTGCCTTAAGGATACTGTTGAGTCTTTGCTTTCTCATCTGCAAGCTGTGGTAACATTTGGACATGTTTGGGGATGAAAGCGAGAACCCAGTATACTGGAGGCTCTCAAACTGTAGCTACTGTTGCTGTTATCGTTGTCAGCCATCCTCCTCGTTAAGCTGCCCACAAGATGCCCTTTTCTCCAATCTGTGGCTGTGTTCAGTCCCCATCTCCGATGCCAGCCTGTGCACACTCTCCCCCAGAGCAGACTCTCAACTCAGTGAAGGAGCACAGCGCCCCAGGGGACAGTGAAGGGGGAACAGTGCCCCAGGGGACAGCTGGCAATGTCTGGAGACATTCTCTTTGTCATCACTGGGTGATGGCTACTGGCACTGAGTGGTCACTGAACATGCTGCGATACACAGGGCACGTGCCCCCGATAGAGATTGCCAGGAGTGACCAGCCCAAACACCATCGTGCTGAGGGTGGGAAACCCTCAGAAGCACCTGGGGAGTTTCCTCCAGGTGTGGTCACCTAAGGATTCTGATACGTGCTATGGACAAAGAGCAGAATTAAGCCAGAAAGTTTAGCATAACTTTCCCATAAGATGATAAAATCATCAAAACGAAGCTGCTCTAGTTTCTCTAACCTCTACCTATGGCTCTTTCATTGGCTTAATTGTATCAAAAAATCCAGAGAGTGGCTTCTAGGAATGCCACTGGCTTTACAGGTTGCCTCCTGTAAGGAGGTTTAGTGAAGTGAGGTGCAGAGTGAGCTGCTCCATAAAAGGGAATCTACCACCTTCTTCTGTATTCTAAGCTCTCTGGAACCTGAGGCTGTGTCTGCAGCAGCTGTCTGCAATGCAGGGGGTGCTCATTTAAAGAGTCACTCATTGGTTGCGTGCCAAGTCGCTTCAGTCCTTGTCCAAATCTTTGTGACCCTATGGACTGTAACCCACCAGGCTTCTCTGCCCATGGGATTCTCCAGGCAAGAATACTGGAGCAGGTTGCCATTTCTTCCTCCAGGAGATCTTCTCAACCCTGGGATCAAACTCCTATCTTTTATGGCTACCTGCATTGGCAGGCAGGTTCTTTACCACTGCTGTGACTGATACTAATGAAATAACTCTTCATTTCACCAGTGGGAGTGGTAAGATAGATTTAGTGACAGGCAATTCAGACTTTCAAAACCGCAAGCAGTGTATCTCCTGAAAGCAGTAAATAACAAAGCCAAAAGAGAAAAAGAAAAAACTTTTCTTTCCTTTCTGAGAACATTTCCTTTCTCAGAAAAAAAAGGTGCTACAATCACTTTTTCTTGTAAAGTGGTAACTGGAAGCCACCCCTGGTCGCAATTGCTGATTCAGCTGGTCTCTAGAAGATGTTTTGTCTTAGGCGCTCACACACACACACACACACGATTATTCTTCCCATGTGCTGAACGAACAATATTTTGCTGCTATTTGGAAGTATTTTAATTTGCAAGTGCACTTTTTTAAGTTTTTATTTTATATTGAAGTATAGTTAGCAATGCTGTGTTAGTTTCAGTACAGCAAAGAAGTTATACATATAGCTATTCTTTTTTCAAATTCGTTTCCCATTTAGGTTGTTACATAATGTTGAGCAGCATTTTCTATGCTATACAGTAGGTCCATGTTGGCTACTCATTTTATATACAGCAGTGTGTACATGTCCATCCCAAACTCCCTAACTATCCCTTTCCACATTCTTCCCCCCCCATAAGCATGTTTCTTCTCTAGGTCTAGGAGTCTGTTTCTGTTTTGTAAATAAGCTCATTTGTATCATTTCTTTTTAGATTCTACACTTAAGTCACTCAGTGTAACAATCCCTGGGTTCATCTACATTGTTGCAAATGACGGGGCTTCATTCTTTGTAGCAGCTGAGTGATATTCCATTGTGAACCTGTGCGCCACAGCTTCTTTATCCATTCTTCTGTGGGTGGACATTTAGGTTGCTTCCACCTCTTGGCAAATGTAAACATTTCTGCAATGAACATTGGGTCTGAAAACATGGTCAGAAAAGATACATGCACCCCATTGCAAGTGTACTTTTTTTTTCCTACAAGGAAACAGTTACTTCACTTGTATCTCAGGCTTGATTTTTGTTTAAAAATGTAGTTTTGTGTCTTTTATGTAAAGTTCATCTATAAAATTCATGTAAAGTTCATCTATAAGATTCCATGCTCCTTTCCTGCTTTCTTATATGTATACACTTTAAAAATGCAAGTTTTTTTTCCCCTCAAACTCTTGAGAATTTACTTTGATGGAATTATTCATTGTCCCTTCAGGTACTATCTCTTTTTGGAGTCACCACTGATGTTTCTTCTACTGCTTATAAAAATTAAACTATAAAACTATAAACTATAAAATTTATATTAAACTATAAAATTTGCAGGTTAGGTAAACCTAAAATCTTTTGTAAAATCATGTCAAGTTAGGTATAAATCCTGGTTTAAAATAGAAACATTCAGATCAATATTATAATTTGCAAAAAAAATGCAAGTTTTAAGATGAACAAATAGTTGTGAATTGATTTTGTAAGCATGGTTTTTCAATGGAATGGAAGAAAGCTTAGCTTTTCTTCTACTGTGTGTTCTTAAATAGCCTGCAGCCTTAGAATGAGATTTCAAATACAAACGTAGACTTCAAATATAAACCAGTTCACTCACCAATAACTGATATAAATGACTACTTCTTAATTTTCCACCTAAATGCGTCATTTTCTTCTCCTTTATCTTTTGGAGACATTTTCATTTGTCTTCCTTTCCTGGGTTAATTTGTTGCGAACCTTTCCAGCTTGTCAAGGATGCTCAAACTACCACACAATTGCACTCATCTCACACGCTAGTAAAGTAATGCTCAAAATTCTCCAAGCCAGGCTTCAGCAATACATGAATCGTGAACTTCCAGATGTTCAAGCTGGTTTTAGAAAAGGCAGAGGAACCAGAGATCAAATTGCCAACATCTGCTGGATCACGGAAAAAGCAAGAGAGTTCTAGAAAAACATCTATTTCTGCTTTATTGACTATGCCAAAGCCTATGACTGTATGGATCACAATAATCTGCGGAAAATTCTGAAAGAGATGGGAATACCAGACCACCTAACCTGCCTCTTGAGAAACCTATATGCAGGTCAGGAAGCAACAGTTAGAACTGGACATGGAACAACAGACTGGTTCCAAATAGGAAAAGGAGTTCGTCAAGGCTGTATATTGTCACCCTGCTTATTTAACTTCTATGCAGAGTACATCATGAGAAACGCTGGGCTGGAAGAAGCACAAGCTGGAATCAAGATTTCTGGGAGAAATATCAATAACCTCAGATATGCAGATGACACCACCCTTATGGCAGAAAGTGAAGAGGAACTAAAGAGCCTCTTGATGAAAGTGAAAGAGGAGAGTGAAAAAGTTGGTCTAAAGCTCAACATTCAGAAAACAAAGATCATGGCATCTGGTCCCATCACTTCATGGGAAATAGATGGGGAAACAGTGGAAACAGTGACAGACTTTATTTTTTGGGGCTCCAAAATCACTGCAGATGGTGATTGCAGCCACGAAATTAAAAGACACTTACTCTTTGGAAGGAAAGTTATGACCAACCTAGATAGCATATTCAAAAGCAGAGACATTACTTTGCCAACAAAGGTCTGTCTAGTCAAGGCTATGGTTTTTCCAGTAGTCGTGTATGGATGTGAGAGTTGGACTGTGAAGAAAGCTGAGTGCCAAAGAATTGATGCTCTTGAACTGTGGTGTTGGAGAAGACTCTCGAGAGTCCCTTGGACTGCAAAGAGATCCAACCAGTCCATTCTAAAGGAGATCAGTCCTGGGTGTTCTTTGGAAGGAATGATGCTAAAGCTGAAACTCCAATACTTTGGCCACCTCATGCAAAGAGTTGACTCATTGGAAAAGACTCTGATGCTGGGAGGGATTGGGGGCAGAAGGAGAAGGGGACGACAGAGGATGAGATGGCTGGATGGCATCACCAACTCAATGGAAGTGAGTCTGAGTGAACTCTGGGAGTTGGTGATAGACAGGGAGACCTGGCGTGCTGCGATTCATGGGGTCGCAAAGAGTCGGACATGACTGAGCAACTGAACTGAACTGAACTGAACTTTCCTGCTTGTTTGGCTCTCCAAACCTAGAAAGTGGTATTTGACAATATTAGTGGTCTTGCCTGGAGAATCCCAGGAATGGGGGAGCCTGGTGGGCTGCCGTCTATGGGGTCGCACAGAGTCGGACATGACTGAAGCAACTTAACAGCAGCAGCAGCAGCAGCAGCAGCAGTGGTCCTCAAACCTGGCTGCATGGAAGAACCACCTGGATAGCTTACAGAAATAAATACATAATGCCTTGCTCCTGTCCCAGTTGATTCCAGTGGTAGTCAGATGTGAGACCTTAGGCAGATCTCTTGGACTATTTCTAGCTTTAAAATTCTGTGATCTGACAGAATCAGATCCATTTGGGGAAGTGTGATAAAAATTGACAAGTCACCAATCTCAGATAGGATGGTTAAGTTGGATGGTGATTCTCAGGGCATGTTTAATTACAGACAGCAAAATGTTTTAAAATATACCTAACCTTTGATCCTGCAGTTCTGTTACTAGGCATCTATTCTTAAGAGAAAATTTATGTGGTACCAAATATTTAGTTACAGAGATAGTGACTTAAGCACTATATAAAATAGAGAAAAGTAAAAATCAACCTAACTGGGAAGTTTTTGAATAAATTACGGTACAACCATTGAGTGGAATACTATTTATTAGATATTAGAAAAATAATTCTATAGAAAAGTATTTTATGTCATCAGAAAATGCTCATGAAGCAAAGTTACAATTAGGTAATATAATAATTTCATTTGAGAGGTAAATCATGTGTATATTTTAAATATAAGTATAATATTTATAAGATTATAGAGCAAAAGGATGACATGGTAATCTCTAGGTGTAGGGATTAGAAGTAATTTTCATTTCTCTTCTTTTAATTTATCTGTGCTTTTCTAATTTACCTGTCATTGTATATTGTTTCTTTAATTAAAAATGTTAGTTTCAGGGACTTCCCTGGTGGTCCAGTGGTCAGCACTTTACCTTCCAATGCAGGGGGTGTGGGCTTGATTCCTGGTTGGGGAGCTAAGACCCCATATGCCTCAGAGTAAAAAAAAAAACTGAATATAAAACAGAAGCAATATTGTAAAAATTTCAATAAAGACTTTAAAAATGGTCTACATTAAAAAAAATCATAAATAAATTTTAAAAAGAGACTTCCCCGGTGGTCCAGTGGTTAAGAATCTGCCTTCCGATGAAGAGGATGCAGATTCAACTCCCAGTCAGGGAACTAAGACCCCACACGCTGCGGGCAACTGAGCCTGTGTGTTCTAGAGTCCATGAGCTGCAACTAAGACCCAAGGCAGCCAAATAAGTAAATACATATTCTTAAAAAATGTTAGTTTAAAGCAGCTCTTTAATCTGGCTCCTTCAAGATTCACCTGTATCCTTCTCAAGGTCTGTTCTATGCCTGTTTTCCAAACTGCAACCTGACAGTGCTTAGCTACAAACCCGGGCTTACCCGGAATGCCGAGCTCAAAATAGCACCACGTGTGGGCCCCAGTCTGCATCTTGCTGTCCGATCACCCAACAATGGAGCAAAAAGATTCCTAGTCAAAAATCACAAGTCAAGCTGGAGTGACTTAAGTGCTCAGTAAATGTGTAACCATTTACACGGGGACCTAAAGAGGAGGTTCTGAGCTGGGAGCAAGGCTCAGAACCTTCCCAGGCCAAAGGGCACTGAAGAAAGAAGTTCTCACCAGGTGGACACTGCGGCAGGGGTGATGGAAAGAGACACGCTAGGTCGTTCCAGTACATTGCATATTTGGGGAAAATTAGAAGATTCAGGTCTGAGTATCAAGTAGGGAGAGGAATATGTAAGTGTTAAAGAAGAACTCTGAGAAAATCCCAATCTTTACTGTACCTTTGAGCAAATAGGGGAAAGGAGCTTCCTCCTCTGTCCAAACTCAGACTCAGCTCAGACCAGACAGCCCATTGGTGACTAGGGCATGGGTTGGATTTCAGCTTCTGCACGCTTCGTCAGCTGGGCACGCTCGTGCAGCCCATGTACTGATGAAAGAGATACGAGAGGTGACTGAACAGTGCGTTTTGTGCAGGTTGCGGTTGGTGATGTCCAGTCGCTGTCGTGTCCAGTTCTTGGTGACCCCATGGACTCCTCTTGCCAGGCTGGTCTGTTTATGGGATTTCCTAGGCAGGAATACTGGAGTAGGTTGCTAATTCCCTCTCCAGGGGATTTTCTAGAGGGATCGAACCTGCATTGGCAGGCAGATTCTTTACCACTGAGCCCCCAGGGAAACCCTTATTGTGCAGGTAGCATGAAGGTATTTGCAGATCGGGTGGTGTGAGGAAGCAATGGATACGGATCTTGACCATCAGCATTTGTTGATAAGTGAAGTTGTGGGAATCCCTGAGATTTGCTAGAGAAAGCAGTAAGCACAAATCTTTAGACCAGGGCTTCCCAACCTCTGGGAGCTAATGCCTGATGCTCTGAGGTGGAGCTGGTGTAATAATGAGAGAAATAAAGTGCACAATAAATGTAACATGCTTGAATCATCTTGAAACCATCCCCCGCTCCCTGGTCCATGGAAAATTGTCTTCCACAAAACTGATGCCAAAAAGGTTGGGGACCGCTGCTTTAGACAATGCCTGCATTCAGCTGCAGGGGTTGGTGAGAGGAATCGGCCAAGAGCCCGAGAAGAGACATCAGGGTGACAGGAGGGAGACCCAAAGGGGAATGAGTGTCATGGAGCCCGCCCGCGGGTGGAGTTTCGAAGAGGAAGTGGTCAGGGTGTGAGGTGGTCCCAGTGGAGAAAAGAATGCAAATCAGAAGTTTCTGGTTATTTTTTAACTAGCAGTACAAGCAGCACCGCAGAATCAGACCCTAAGGGTCTGAGGAGTAGGTGGGCAGTGGGGGCGATGAGGGCTGGGGCAGAGGTTTCTCTAAGAACATGGGCAAGGAGAGATGGGGCAGTACTTTCATAGGAAAATGATTAATAGAAGGGAAGGCTTTAGTTATGGTGGGGAGCCCAGAGTCTTCTAGACACTGGGCGGAGGAAGCCATAGGCACAGATGTAACGAGACCAAGCAGAACTCTTGAAAGGTAAGACTGTATGCAGGCTGGGTGCTGAGAGATTAACCCCAAAAGATGCACTGTTCTTGGGAGGGGGGAGAATATGAGTGAAGAGACTGGGGGATTTTTTTTAAAAACTTTTTATTTTATGTTGGAGTTTATCTGGTTAACAATGTAGTGATAGTTTCAGGTGGACAGCCAAGGGACTCAGACATACATACACATGTATCCATTTTCCCCCAAACTCCCCTCCCATCCCGGCTGCCACATAACTTTGAGCAGAGCTCCCTGCCCTGTGCAGTAAGCCTGGGATATTTTGAGTTGGGAAAGAGATAGTACATCTCTTAGTGCCCCCTTTCTCAGTGGCCAGGAAATGGGACCAGTGGGTCATAGCCAGAGATTCCTTGAGGGATTTGTGAGTCAAAGGAAAGGTCTGAAAAATACTACGGACCATAAAGGAAAGGAGTTTTGGGTGAATAGAAGGGTGGATTAGGAGTGTGGTGAGCCTCCCACTGCAGTGGGAGGAATTTGTTACTTTTATGAGGAGAGAAACTCTGTTCATCCTGCTGATAAAGTGAAACCTAATGCTTATCTTAAACCGTGTTTTTCTAAGACATCACACAGTGCCTGGCCAGAGCAGGCACTAGGTAAATACCTGTTTAATGGATACACCCTGTGATGGTACGCATCAGTGAAATCAGGTGAGCACTGCCAGCATTATTTAGCGCCTGGTGGAGAAAACAAGATTAGGGAACCCAACCCTGCTGTGTGTGTGTGTGTTCAGTCACTCAGGCAAGTCTGACTCTTTGCAACCACCTAGACTGTAGCCCGCCAGGCACCTCTGTCCATGGAATTATCCAGGCAAGAATACTGGAGTGGGTTGCCATTCCCCTCTCCAGAGGATCGTCCCAACCCAGGGATCCAACCAGCATCTCCTGCATTGCAGGCAGATTCTTTATGATCTGAGCCACAAGGGAGATCCTTTATGTCTTAGAATAAGCAAAAGAAGGAAAATTTTTTCTCTACTTGCTTGACTGAAGAGTGAAACCTATGCATACATGATGGTACCAGAAGGTGACAGTTTCAAACCTAGTGTACTGAGAAATAGTGGAGGATCATCCCAAATCTGAGACCAAAGTCTTGTCATTGTGGTAAGAAGACTGGTGACTTTCCTTGGGGTGGGGGTGGGAGGGGCTCATTTCAGGGGCCAAGCTACTTTCTCCGTGAGCTTTTTCCTCTCCTAGAGCAGAAACCCTCTGAAAGGATGATTCAGGGGGCTGGTGAATCTGTGACATCTCTGTGGGGCCACTGGCCCTGGGAACTTGTATGAGAATAAGTCAGGTCTGGCTGGTGAAACCATGCTTTGGGGACCAACGGCAGGGCTGCCTTGATGGAAACTCAGAGTTTTGAAGGTCATCCGTGGATGATCCCTGGGCAGCCTTAGAAACCACATCCATCTCTGAATGAGACATAACTGTAAAATCAAGGAACCACTTTGCTCCATGCCCACAGATCAAGCTGGGCATGGATTGCGGCCACTTTGCAACCTGAGGCTTCCACACTGGGTAGCACATGGCCACATCGTATCAGTCAGCTCAAGCTCTGTAACAAAATACCACAGATCAGGGAGTTCAGAAAACAGGAGCTGATTTTCTCATAGTTCTGAGAACTGCAAGTCCAAGGTCAAGGTGCTGGCAGGGTCAGTTTCTCTGAAGGCCTCTCTCCATGGCGTGCAGACAGTCGCATTCTCCCTGCATCCCCTGGGTCCTCCACAGCCTTTCCTTTGTGTGGATTTGTCCCTGGCGTATATCTTCTGGCAGGGACCCCAATCATATCGGGTTAGTGTCTGGCCATGTGATCTCATTTAACCTTGTCTCCCCATGAAGGCTTTAACTCTCAAGACAATCACATTCCAAGGTATATTGGGGGAGGAGGTGAGGACACCAACCTATGAAATTTGGTGGGGTGGGGGGACACAATTCAGCCAGAATACCATCCACAGTGAAATCCAGAGTGTGGGCTTACATTTAGTCCATGTGTGTGCTCAGTCACTCAGTCGTGTCTGACCCTTTACAAGCCTATGGACTGGAGCCCACCAGGTTCCTCTGTCCATGGGATTTCCCAGGCAAGAATACTGGGTTGCCATGTCCTTCTCCGGGAGATTCCTGACCCAGGGATAGAACCTGTGTCTCCTGCATTGGCAGGCAGGTTCTTTACCGCTGAGCCACCCGGAAAGCCCAAGTATCCTTGTTACACATATGTTTATTAACATATGTGATTTTTTTTAAGCACATTTTTGAAAGATTAACT
Organism: Capra hircus; assembly: GCF_001704415.2. Classification (NCBI taxonomy): domain Eukaryota; kingdom Metazoa; phylum Chordata; class Mammalia; order Artiodactyla; family Bovidae; genus Capra; species Capra hircus. The sequence continues at coordinate 6,967,707 of NC_030818.1, forward strand.
TTTAAAAAGAATATATATCATAAGGTGCCCTGTAGAAAAGTGTTTCAGTTCAGTTCAGTTCAGTCGCTCAGTCGTGTCCGACTTTTTTGCGACCCCATGAATCACAGCACGCCTGGCCTCCCTGTCCATCACCAACTCCCGGAGTTCACTCAGACTCACGTCCATCGAGTCAGTGATTCCATCCAGCCATCTCATCCTCTGTCGTCCCCATTTCCTCCTGCCCCCAATCCCTCCCAGCATCACAGTCTTTTCCAATGAGTCAGCTCTGAGGTGGCCAAGTACTGGAGTTTCAGCTTTAGCATCATTCCTTCCAAAGAAATCCCAGGGTTGATCTCCTTCCGAATGGACTGGTTGGATCTCCTTGCAATCCAAGGGACTCTCAAGAGTCTTCTCCAACACCACAGTTCAAATGCATCAATTCTTTGGCGCTCAGCCTTCTTCACAGTCCAACTCTCACATCCATACGTGACCACAGGAAAAACCATTGACTTACAGTTCCTAGAGCAGCAAATATACAACATCACCATGAAAAAAAAATCTTGTTACTTGGTTGGCTAAAGAGAGATCTCCTTTGAATTCACATGTCTTTGTTTACTTATGAGACAGCCTTGCCTAAGTCTGTTGATTTCTGTATTTCCTCTTTTGCTGATGGCCTGTTTGTAATCTCTGCTCACTTTTGCATTGTGGAATTGCTAATCTTTTGGTAGTGGTGGTGGTTTGTTTAGTCTCTAAGGCGTTTCTGATTCTTCTGTGACTCCATGGACTGCAGCCTGCCAGGCTCCTCTGTCCATGGAATTTCCTAGGAAAGAACACTGGAGTGGGTTGCCATTTTCTCCATATTAATCTTCTACTTATCAAATTGTAATAATTCTTCCAAGTGAATCGTATGTTGCTTATTTTATTTGTAAATTTTGTTTGGGTTATTCTTTTTATGTGTGCAAATTTAATTTTTTTCAAATTTTCTTTAAGGGGATAGAATCAAATTTGCTATGCATGCATGCTAAGTCGCTTCAGTCGTGTCCGACTCTGTGCGACCCCATGGACAGCAGCCCATCAGGTGCCTCTGTCCACAGGATTCTCTAGGCAAGAGTACTGGAGTGGGTTGCCATTTCCTTCTAGTGTCTGCCTTTGTTTTTATGCCTATGAATACTTGGTCTATTCTAAAAGGAACCCAAACCTAGTACCCACTGAAAGCCTTGAGGGATAGGATGGAGAGGGAGGTGGAAGGGAGCTTTAAGAGGGAGATGACACGTGTATACCTATGGCTGATTCATATTGATAAATGGTGGAAACCATCACAATATTGTAAAGTAACTATCCTCCAATAAAAAATAAAATCGAAGACTATAAGAAAAAGAAAAAAAGAGAAATGGGGAAAGAAAGAAAGAAAAGAGTGTGGGCTTAAGTAGCCAAGTGGCGCAGTGAAAGTCCTGGCCCCCTAACCTCAAGGTTGTGGGCTGCGAAGCACCTTCTCCTATGGTTCTGTCCCCCTTTGAGGACACTATGCTCAGTGAAACAGCGCTGATACAAAGGGGCAAAACAGTATACGAGGCCCCCGGAGAAGTCATATTCACAGAGACGGAAGGTAAAAGGGTGGGTGCCAGGGAGGGGCTGGGGAGCTCTTATTTAATGGTGCAGAGTTTCAGTTTTTTTTAAATTACTTGTTTGTTTCTGTTTTTTGCTGTGCTTGGTCTTCATTGCTGTGTGAGGATTTCCCTCTAGCTGCAGCCAGCGGGGACTACTCTCTAGCGTGCTGCTCAGGCTTCTCATTGTGGTGGCTTCTCATTGTTGCAGAGGACAGGCTCTAGCGTATGCAGGCTCAGTAGTTGCAGCTCCCAGGCTGTAGAGCACAGACTCAGTAGCTGTGGTCCACGGGCTTAGTTGCCCTGCTGCATGTGGGATCTTCCTGCACCAGGGATCAAACCTGTGTCCCCTGCATTGGCAGGTGGATTCTCAACCACTGGACGAGCAGGGAAGTCCCCAGAGTTCCAGTTTTGCCAGATGCAAACAGTTCTGGAGACGGATGCTGGGGCTGATGGTACCACACGTGAAAGCCACACAGAACCTACACTAAAAGATGAATAACGCGGTCAATTTTATGTTGTGTGTATTTGATCACAATAATAAGAAAGAGTGGGCTGAGGCAGGAGACCTGAGTCTCAGCCCCTGCTCCCCTAACCCCACCCCACGCCATTATTTTATTTCACTGAGATGCAGGTTTTTGACCTGCAAAATGGGAGTGATGTTTCTTATTATGTGATCAAAGGGGACAGTGAAGCTAACATCCTTGGCAAAGCCTTTGACCTGCAATGAGAGCTCAGCCCAGGAGATGTAAGAACAGCAACAGCGATGGAAGGACAGAAAGTGTCACTTTCCGGTGGCCGGTGGTGTTTCCCTTTGGAGGGACTTGTTTGTGGATTGGGTTGCAGGAGCTGAGCACCCTGCCTGGGCTCAGAGAACTAAGAGGGCTCCTTATCACATTGGAGCCTCTAGACCTGGAAAACTCCCCACCAAATTGTCAAAGGAGTCCTATATCCAGCACTCTTGAAAGAATCCGTTGCTTTGTCACACAAGCAGCAATCAAGCAAATGTGCAAAGAACCTGCCAGAGCCTCAGGGATTGGCCAGCTGTCGCCTTCTCTCTGAGCTCTGGCCTCCACCTCTGCCCAGCCGGGTCCTCGCTCAGACCACACTGGCTGCCTGGCCAGTCCTGAGGCTACAGCCGTACATGAAGCCTTGGCCTTGTGCCAGGATACACGTGACCCTTCCCAGACAGGGTCCAGTGAGGCTCCCTGACCCCAGCTTCCCCCCTGCCACACCATGAGGGTCCACTTCCTGAGCCCTGAGCTGCTGGCTGCCACTCTCACCCCACCCACAGCTTCCTAACAGCTAGTCCAGGCCCTAGCTGCTGCTGCTAAGTCACGGCTCTTTGAGACCCCATGGACTGCAGCCCAGCAGGCTCCTCCATCCATGGGATTTTCCAGGCAAGAGTACTGGAGTGGGGTGCCATTGCCTTCTCCACCACTGGGTACTAGAGGAGTGATGTCTATATGTGGGTGTTGAGCAGAATATAGCACCCGTGGTGAGCTTCCTCATCCTTCGCACCTCCAGGCTCTCCTGTAGGGGTCTGGTGGACCTGATCTACACCAAAGCTTCAGGATTATCGCCCCCACGGGGGCCCTTCCTGGGGAAGAGAAGGAGGCTGAACTGCAAAGCTAGGCTGTTCTGAGAGCCAAAGTGCCCTGGAGCATATTCTGGGTCCAGGTGAGCCCTGGCCCCTTTCAGACCAGCTCAGCCTGGGCAGAGGCTGCACTCCCTGCCCCCCAACAAGTGCTCCTGCCCACCGAACCTCCTGTCTCTATCCAGGGCTGCACTGTGTCCAGCTCGCTAGTTGCACACTGGTTGGTTCAGGGGAATCTCCAGGTTTCGCCTTCCGCGCCCTGCTCACCTTGTCGTCTCTCACCTATCAAGTTCCTTATGCTTTCTGATGTTGCTGGTTTGGCCACTTAGCATCCTTTCAAGCTGGGTATCTTGGCTAGGACTGACAATGTGACTGCTCTGGGGACATTGTAAGAGGTCCTTTGTGGTGGTGGTTGTTCAGTCGCTCAGTCATGTCTGACTCTTTGCAACCCCGTGACTGCAACATACCAGGCTTCCCTGTCCTTCACCATCTCCCAGAGTTTGTTCAAACTCATGTCCATTGATTCAGTGATGCCATCCAACCACGTCATCCTCTATTGCCCATTTCTTCTTCTGCCCTCAATCTTTCCCCGCAACAGGGTCTTTTCCAGCGAGTTGGCTCTTCACATCAGGTGGCCAAAGTATTGGAGCTTCAGCTTCTGCATCAGTCCTTCCAATGAATATTCAAGGTTGATTCCCTTTAGGATTGACTGGTTTGATCCCCTTGCAGTCCAAGGGACTCTCAAGGGTCTTCTCCAGCACCACAGTTCAAGAGCATCAGTTCTTTGGGACTGATTCCCAAAAGCACGTGCCTGTGGCCCTGACAGCCCCTGTGCCATGTGGAACATTCGTCTCTCTCTCCATTTCCCTTCCAGTCTCTGCTCCATTTCTTTCTTCTTCTTTAGAGCAAAATTCCCTGGAGTAGTTCTATATACTTACTGTCTTCATTTCCATTTCTCTCACTCTTACTTTCTTCTTTTTTTTTTTTTAAAGACTGTATCTCTGTTTTTTAATTTAATTAAAACCTTTTTAATTAAATGACCTCATGGCATGCAGAGTCCTAGGTCTCCTACCAGAGGTGGAACCTGGGCCCCCCTGCATTGGAAGCATGGAGTCTTAACCTCTGGATCACCAGGGAAGTCCCTCCCACTCTTTCTTGAAATAGTCTAAATATTAATAGATTTCGTACCTACTATTTTACAAACACCAGCTTCTCAATATGGCCGTGGTGTCTATATTATTAAGGCAGTGGTTTCTTCTCCCCCAGTCCTCATCCTATTGGAACTGCCAGCATCAATGGCTCAATGAATCATTCCTCCCTCCTTGAAACATTTCTCATTTGGTTTTTAGACTCCAGACGCCCCTGGTTTTCTTCCCGTCTAACTTTTCTTTCTCTGTCTCCATTGATGCCTCTTCTTCTACCCTGTCTCTCGGGATGGGAGGGACCCAGGGCTCATCTGGTCTTTTTCTCTATCTGGGGATCTGAGCTAGTTTCATGATTTCTCTCTCTCTCTCTCTCTCTCTTTCTCTCTGGAGAGAACAGTTAACATGAGGTCTACCCTCTTACAGTACTGTGAACTGTAGATACAACATTTCACTGCAGGTCTCTGGAACTTATCCATCTTATGCAACTGAAGCTTCAGACCCGTCAACCAACCCGTCATTTTCCCGTCTCCCCAGCCCCTGGCAACCACCATCCTACCTTCTGTTTCTATGAGTTTGACTGTGTTAGCACTGGAATCTTTGCAGGGTTTGTTCTCCTCTGATTAGCTTATTTCACTTCCCATAATGTCCTCCAGGTTCATCCGTGTTGTCCCATATGCCAGGATCTCCCTGTATTTTTGAAACTGAATCATATTCCATCATCAGATGTATAAGCCGCATTTTCTGCCTCAGTTGCTTTGTTGGTGGGTATTTGGAATGTTTCCTCTTCTTCACTGTGAGGAATAATGCTGCAATGAACATGGGATCTTTTAAACATCCTGATTCTGATGCTTTTGAATATATACCCCCAAAGTGTGGTTGATGGATTATATGGTAGACAAGTGGGACTACATCAAGTTAAAACCTTCTGCGACAATCAACAGAATGGAAAGGCAATCTATGGAACAGGAGAAACAAGTTGAAAACCATATATCTGATAAGGAGTCAATATCCAAAATATACAAGGAACCCCAGTGGCTAACGTTCCGTGGTTGGTAGATGATCTGTCTTTGCCCTTACATTCTTTTTGGCTTCTTGGCTATACTGGGTCTTCACTGCAACACTTCGTTGCAACACGTGAGCTTCTCTAGTTGCCCGTCAACATGTCTGATCTTAGTTCCCCAGCCAGGAATCAAACCTGTGTCCCCTGCAGCAGAAGGCAGATTTTAAACCCTTGGACCACCAAGGAATTCCCAAATTCTTCAGAGAACATTCTTTGTAGCTCCTGGACTTAACTGAGACCTGACGCTCCTCTGAGGATGCCGAGTCTCCCGAGAGGTTTGCTTTGTCTCCCTTTTTTGTGTCTCTGAGAGGAGGAGCCAGGGGTCTCTGCATTCATTGACATTTCCAAACATACACACATCAAACTGACTCGGTGTTCTCACTTCTCCTGGCATTTCCTTTCAGCTCACTGTTCTGCTCATGCTACCCTCAACAATTCTGAGGTCTAAAGGACACCATTAGTGCCTGCCCTGGTTTCTTGGTGGGAACTTCTCCTTCCTTCTCCATCTTCTCCATCTTTTTCTTCCCTGAGTGGGTACCAAGCAGGAGTCGTGCTTCCCAGGACTCTTTCCTTGTCCCTGTGGTTCTTGCTCTGGTTTTTCATCCCAAATAGTCTCAATCATTCCCATGGCTTGACTACAAATTGGAAACTGACAAATGCCCAGTTATTTGGGGATTTGGATGGAACCCATAATTTTACCAAAATATTTCTAACAGCTTAATGTCAAGACAGCCCTTCAAAATTAGCTTATCCAAAGTTGAACCCAGGACTTCCCAGTTGGCTCAGTGGTAAAAAAAAATCCACCTGCCAATGCGGAAGGTATGGGTTTGATTTCTGGGTCGGGAAGATCCCCTGAGAAGGAAATGGCACCCCACTCCAGTATTTTTGCCTGGGAAATCCCATGGACAGAGGAGCCTGGTGGGCTACAGTCTATGAGGTGACAGAATTAGACATGATTTAATGACCATACAGTAACCACAGAGAGTGACCCACCATTGCTTTCCTGTGAACTGTTTCTCTTCCAGTGTTTGGTATGTCTGTGAACGCTTGTCAAACACCCACCTTACTTGTGAGGTGTCCCCCAAACTCCTTCCCCTTTTTCCCTTTCCAAATGCAAAATGCCTCGATAAATCTAATCAATTCTACTCTTAAAACGGGCATACACTTTGTTCTTCCTTCCTACTCAATTCTAACATCTGTTTTCTAAACTCAAACCCTTTCCATCTCTTGGTAGGGTTCTTGCAGGAGGCTTCCAACTGGTGTCTTCTTATCTTCTGGTTGGTCACCTCTCATCTTCTAGGCTGTTACCATAAGAATTTAGAAACTAAACTGACTCTTGTTTTTAATGAGAATGAATGTTGGGTTTCATAGACCACTAAGGTATAATGGGAGAAGGCAATGGCACCCCACTCCAGTACTCTCGCCTGGAAAATCCCATGGATGGAGGAGGCTGGAAGGCTGCAGTCCATGGGGTCACTGAGGGTCGGACACAACTGAGCGACTTCACTTTCACTTTTCACTCTCATGTATTGGAGAAGGAAATGGCAACCCACTCCAGTGTTCTTGCCTGGAGAATCCCAGGGATGGGGGAGCCTGGTGGGCTGCCGTCCATGGGGTTGCACAGAGTCGGACACTACTGAAGCGACTTAGCAGCAGCAGCAGCAGCAGGGTATAATGATGAGGGCCCTTTCCTATTTCTCCTTTGTCTATATCTCTTCTCTCTCTACACCTCCTTCCCATCAACCTTAATGACTTGGATCACTATTTTGTCCCTCAGATATTCTTCCAAGTTTTTCCACAAACAGTGCCATGGATATGCATTTTCTGAAAGATGGTTTAGATGAAATCAAAAGAAAGAGCTTAAATTTCATTTCTTAGTTCTCTTAGTTTTGCGTTCTCCCTTTAAAGAGGAGTGTGCCATACCCGAACATGCTCGGATCTGATGTGGGGATCCTGACATGCTCAGATTTCTATCTTCTTACTTTCCAACACCCTGTCTTCCTAAGGCCCATGGTCTATGAATTAGGTTGCATTTCTAATCATTTATTTTCAACACATGTGTGCCTGATTAGTGGCTAAGCTGTGTCCAGCTCTTTGTGAGCCCATGGACTGTGGCCCGCCAGCCTCCTCTCTTCGTGGTTTTCTCCAGGTTCTTTCTCCAATTTTCAACATGTAGTTGAGGTGTTTTGTCCTTTTATCAAAAAAATATGATAATTCATCTAGTTTTAAAAGAATAAACTAAAAATTAATTAACATTTTGTAAGTAATTATCTGTAACATCACCTTTGCTTTGTTCTTTATTCTAAATATATAAACTATCTCATAGTCTCTTACAGTATTGGATCAATGCATTCTTTATTTTTAAGTGTTCTTGTTTAAGAAAAGTCAGAGAATGCTGACCTTGAGAACTCTGAGGTCTTCTGTCATTTCCAGAAATGTGCTGACTTTCAAAAACATTTCTTTAATAGTCTGTTCAGGTGGTCACATGGTATTTTTACTTCTCTAAATGTATACATTTATTTTCAGACACCTTATTTGTCTCTTTGAATGATGTCAATACATCTCTCTTGGCACAGAAAGTTCTAGAAAGCAGGAAGTTTCAGTTCAGATCAGTTCAGTCACTCAGTCGTGTCCGACTCTTTGCGACCCCATGAATCACAGCACGCCAGGCCTCCCTGTGCATCATCAACTCCCGGAGTTCACTCAGACTCACGTCCATCGAGTCTGTGATGCCATCCAGCCATCTCATCCTCTGTCGTCCCCTTCTCCTCCTGCCCCCAATCCCTCCCAGCATCAGAGTCTTTTCCAATGAGTCAACTCTTTGCATGAGGTGGCCAAAGTACTGGAGCTTCAGCTTTAGCATCATTCCTTCCAAAGAAATCCCAGGGCTGATCTCCTTCAGAATGGACTGGTTGGATCTGCTTGCAGTCCAAGGGACTCTCAAGAGTCTTCTCCAACACCACAGTTCAAAAGCATCAATTCTTCGGTGCTCAGCCTTCTTCACAGTCCAACTCTCACATCCATACATGACCACAGGAAAAATCATAGCCTTGACTAGATGGACCTTAGTTGGCAAAGCAATGTCTCTGCTTTTGAATATATTATCTAGGTTGGTCATAACTTTTCTTCCAAGGAGTAAGCGTCTTTTAATTTCATGGCTGCAGTCACCATCTGCAGTGATTTTGGAGCCCCCCAAAAAAAGTCTGACACTGTTTCCACTGTTTCCCCATCTATTTCCCATGAAGTGATGGGACCAGATGGCATGATCTTCGTTTTCTGAATGTTGAGCTTTAAGCCAACTTTTTCGCTCTCCTCTTTCACTTTCATCAAGAGGCTTTTTAGCTCCTCTTCACTTTCTGCCATAAGGGTGATGTCATCTGCATATCTGAGGTTATTGATATTTCTCCCGGCAATCTTGATTCCAGCTTGTGTTTCTTCCAATCCAGTGTTTCTCATGATGTACTCTGCATCTAAATTAAATAAGCAGGGTGACAATATACAGCCTTGACAAACTCCTTTTCCTATTTGGAACCAGTCTGTTGTTCCATGTCCAGTTCTAACTGGTGCTTCCTGACCCGCATACAGATTTCTCAAGAGGCAGGTCAGGTGGTCTGGTTTCCCATCTCTTTCACAATAAACTTTCCACAGTTTATTGTGATCCACACAGTCAAAGGCTTTGGCATAGTCAAGAAAGCAGAAGTAGATGTTTTTCTGGAACTCTCTCGCTTTTTTCCATGATCCAGCGGATGTTGGCAATTTGATCTCTGGTTCCTCTGCCTTTTCTAAAACCAGCCTGAACATCAGGAAGTTCATGGTTCACGTATTGCTGAAGCCTGGCTTGGAGAATTTTGAGCATTACTTTACTAGCATGTGAGATGAGTGCAATTGTGCGGTAGTTTGAGCATTCTTTGGCATTGCCTTTCTTTGGGATTGGAATGAAAACTGACCTTTTCCTGTCCTGTGGCTACTGCTGAGTTTTCTAAATTTGCTGGCATATTGAATGCAGCACTTTGACAGCATCATCTTTCAGGATTTGAAACAGCTCAACTGGAATTCCATCACCTCCACTAGCTTTGTTCATAGTGATGCTTTCTAAGGCCCACTTTACTTCACATTCCAGGATGTCTGGCTCTAGGTGAGTGATCACACCATCGTGATTATCTTGGTCATGAAGATCTTTTTTGTACAGTTCTTCTGTGTATTCTTCCCACCTCTTCTTAATATCTTCTGCTTCTGTTAGGTCTATACTATTTCTGTCTTTTATCAAGCCCAGCTATGCATGAAATGTTCCCTTGGTGTCTCTAATTTTCTTGAAGAGATCTCTAGTCTTTCCCATTCTATTGTTTTCCTCTATTTCTCTGCATTGATTGCTGAGGAAGGCTTTTTTATCTCTTCTTACTATTCTTTGGAACTCTGCATTCAGATGCTTATATCTTTCTTTTTTTCTTTGCTTTTCACTTCTTTTCTTTTCACAGCTATTTGTAAGACCTCCTGAGACAGCCATTTTTGTGTTTTTGCATTTCTGTTCCATGGGGATGGTCTTAATCCCTGTCTGCTGTACAATGTCACGAACCTCTGTCCATAGTTCATCAGGCACTCTATCTATCAGATCTAGGCCCTTAAATCTATTTCTCACTTCCACTGTATAATCATAAGGGATTTGATTTAGGTCATACCTGAATGGTCTAGTGGTTTTCCCTACTTTCTTCAATTTCAGTCTGAATTTGGTAATAAGGAGTTCATGATCGGAGCCACAGTCAGCTCCTGGTCTTGTTTTTGTTGACTGTATAGAGCTTCTCCATCTTTGGCTGCAGAGAATATAATCAATCTGATTTTGGTGTTGACCATCTGGTGATGTCCATGTGTAGAGTCTTATCTTGCGTTGTTGGAAGAGGGTGTTTGCTATGACCAGTGCATTCTCTTGGCAAAACTCTATTAGTCTTTGCCCTGCTTCATTCCGTATTCCAAGGCCAAATTTGCCTGTTACTCCAGGTGTTTCTTGACTTCCTACTTTTGCATTCCAGTCCCCTATAATGAAAAGGACATCTTTTTTGGGTGTTAGTTCTAGAAGGTCTAGTAGGTCTTCATAGAACCGTTCAACTTCAGCTTCTTCAACCTTACTGGTTGGGGCATAGACTTGGATTACTGTGATATTGAATGGTTTGCCTTGGAAAGGAACAGAGATCATTCTGTTGTTTTTGAGACTGCATCCAAGTACTGCATTTCAGACTCTTTTGATGACCATGATGGCTACTCCATTTCTTCTAAGGGATTCCTGCCCACAGTAGTAGATGTAATGGTCATCTGAGTTAAATTCACCCATTCCAGTCCATCTTAGTTCACTGATTCACATCATACTCAATTAATAAAGGCTGGATTCTTTTCTCCTAAGATCAAAAATATAACCAGGGTGCCCACTTTCACCACTTTTATTCAGTGTAGTACTGGAAGTCCTAGCCAGAACAATTAAGCAAGATAAATACATAAAAGTCATCCAAATTGGAAAGGAAGAAGTAAAATGGTATGTTTGCAGATAATTGGACCTTATCTACACAAAATTCTAGTGACTCTACCAAAAATCTGTTAGAATTAATAAACAAATTCAGTAAAGTGGCAGTATATATAATCAACATACAAAAATCAGTTGCATTTCTAAACACTAATAATGATCCCTCTGAAAAAGAAATAAAGAGAACAATCTCATTTATGATAGCATCAAAAACAATAAAGTACTCAGGAATAAATTTAACCCAGGATTGTCGAGGTCCTTTTATGGCCCGGAACCTGGTGCTCTGGAGTCAATGATAAGCAAGTAAAAGAGAGAGAGAAAGAGGCTGATATTCCTTGGTTTATGCAAAAAACCAATAACGTCCTTTGACACAGGGCTTGCATAGCTCATGAAGGCACCTGGTACCCTCTCGAGGGGGATGAAGGCACAGTGTGCCTTCTCAAGAGGGTCTTAGAAGCCTGGGCAGGAGAGTGAGCATGACGGGTCTCTGCACTCCAGAAAGTCAGCCTTAGAAAGAGAGAGAGAGAAAGAAAGACATGGGGACCCAAGCTCTGGTGGAGCAAAGGTGTTTTAATCAACATGGTGTGGGCATATATACTGTCTTACAAGGTAGTTACTCTCAGCAAAGATAAAAATTCCAGACTTACAAAACATAGGTGATCCATATTAAAGAGAGAGAGTTGTAAACAATCACTTTTACGGTATGGTTCATAAGAAGGAACGGGGTACTTATCACCATATTGAAAAACTAATGAAGGAAATGCCTGGATTCCTCAGCCCCGGGAGAGGCTTGCCTCTCCTCTTAATTCCTGAATATTCAGGAATTTAATAAGTAACAGAGGATTCCTGACAGATCAAAAACAGCACGCAGGAAGCCTCCTGTTAAATGCTTCCTGACGCAGGATGTGAAAGATCTGGACAGTGAAAACTATAAGATATTGACAGAAATCGAAGAAGATGCAAACAAATGCCAAGATGTCCTTTGTTCATGGACTAAAAGAATCAGTACTGTTAAGCTGTCCATACTACATACAACTATCAGTAAAAATCCCTATCAAAATTCCAATGGCATTTTTATAGAAGTAGAATGGAATAAAATTTGTATGGAAGAGCAAAAGAACCTGAATAGACAAAATAATTCTAAGAAAGAAGAACAAAGCTGGAGGCATCTCAAGGTGATCTTTCTTTTGACAGATTCTCCATTTCCAATTGGTTGAATGCATAGGCAGAATATTAGGATAACTTGTCACAACTTGAGGAGGGATTGATTGGTGCATCGTATTTGGTCCATAATTAAAATTTTCAGGTCAGACATTCTTTTTCAGAGCTCTTTGGAACAAAGAACTCCTAGTCGATAATTAGCTGTGTGAAGTGAAGTGAAGTCGCTCAGTTGTGTCCGACTCTTTGCGACCCCATGGACTTAGCCCACCAGGCTCCTCCATCCATGGAATTTTCTAGGCAAGAGTACTGGAGTGGGTTGCCATTTCCTTCTCCAGGGGATCTTCCTGACCCAGGGATCGAACCCGGGTCTCCCGGGTCTGCTTAAAAGGAACAAAAGAGCAAAAGTTGAACCATATTACATTTTAATATATCTTAGAAAATCACATTTCACTTGGCATTTGTATGAAATAGTCCAGTACTTTTGGGTGGGGGTAGTCGCTGCACTTTGCGGCAGGAGGGATCTCCGTTCCCCAGCCAGGGATTGCAGCCATGCCCCTGCAGTAGAAGCACGGAGTCTTAACCACTGGACTGTCAGGGAAGTCCCACAGCACTTTCAATGGCATTAAAATACAGACATATTTAGTCCAACGCTCTTTTCCAACTGGAGATACATGGAAATACATGGAGATTCAGGAAACAGCCCTGCATGTGTGGCATGGTGCAGGAAGCAGGGAGGCAGCAATTCAACCTGCATTCAACCTGCAGTTTGGACTGCTAATTCTACCCCCCAAATTATAGCCAATAATATCAGTCAAGGGCTTCCCAAGAGGCTCAGTGGTAAAAAAATCTGCCTGCCAATGCAGGAGACTCTGGTTCGATCCCTGGGTTGGGAAGATCTCCTGAAGGAGGAAATGAAACCCCATTTCAGTATTCTTGCCTGGGAATCTGATGGACAGAGGAGCTTGGAAGGCTACAGTCCATGGGATTGCAATAAGTCAGACATGACTGAGCATCTGAGCACAATACCAATCAGTCATGGAACTCTTGTACTGAATTTGGATTGAGTTTCAGAATTCTTTTCAACCTAGTACTCCAGGGAACAATTGGCAAAGTATTAGAACTGACAAGTTAGAATCTCCTAGTCATCCTCAATATTCTTTCGTCTTCCCTTTTCTATTTTAACCAGCTGACCACATTACAGTATGACACCATGGTAGGAAGATGATTTTGAGAACCTATTATCAGGGAATGTGATGTGTGTCACTTACTGTCATGCGTGGGCAACACTGGGTCTGGGTTATTATTGTGAAGATGGAAATACATGGAGATTCAGGAAACAGCCCTGCATGTGTGGGATGGTGCAGGAAGCAGGGAGGCAGCAAGAAGCAGTTGGCATAGAAATGTAAGATACAGGGAACTAGAAATAGAGAACAATGCCAAGGAGGGTTTGTATAGAATGATTTAACTTTGGGTATTTAAACGGCTTGCTTCAGCCACAAGCTCATTTGTAGTTGACCTTCAAAACAGGCAGAGATAAAAATTTGGGCAGAAGAAGCAACTTGTGGGATGAAGTAGTGCCTCTGGGAAGCCATCCACCAGACAGATGTGAAGTCTCCAGGTAAGCCAAGCTGTGAGTGGGGACAATAAGCCTGAGAGGGAGAGAATTTGAATGAAGAAAGGAGACACAGACATTGAATCAGGAGAAGTGCCCCCAGGTAAATGATGGGGAGAAGAAGACAGTCAGCTAAGTGAAACACAGAGGAGAGTTTCTGGGAAGTATATGGTGGCTGGAGAAATATAAAATTCAAATAGAGTTACCTTCTTTACTAAAGAGATTATAGAAGCAGAGTGATTGAAAGTGCCAATAGCAGTAACATCAGTAGAAGAGAATGACCCGACAAATCACTCGTCGCATCTGACCACACTGGGGTTATCAGTGACCACAAGGTAAAAGGCTTGAACTTCTCTCCACCTCCCTTTCAGAAAAGCTTCTTCCAGTTTTCCATTAGGCACCAATAACTCTATGGAAACCAATCTTGTGATGAACAATAATCACCTCCCTCTGCTAGATGTTCAGAGCTTTTCTCACATAGCCTCTCATCAGCGTTTGACATGGTTGACACTCTCCTTTCCTTAACCATTCTCTTTTTGGGGATTTTGGTGAGCAAGCCACTTTTAGCTTCTTGTTAGGTCCTTGACTGTTCTTCAGGGGCCTCTAGCCTCCTCTCCATAGCTATTGCATGTTCAAGTGACTCAAAGATTATGTCCATCTCTCTTTCCTTCAAGCTTCCCAGGTGGCTCAGTGGTAAAGAATCTGCCTGCCAAGGCAGGAGACGAAGGTTCAACCCCTGGGTCAGGAAGATCCACTGGAGAAGGACATGGCAACTCACTCCAGTACTCTTGCCTGGGAAATCCCATAGACAGAGAAGCCTGGCAGGGCTACAGTTCATGGGGCTGCAAAGCATCAGACATAACGTATTGCCTAAACAACAGATCTTTTCTTCACACGTTATTAAAAATTTTATTTATTTACTATTTTTGGCTGCACTGGGCCTTCATTGCATTTGCTCAGGCTTTCTCTAGTTGTGGAAACTGGGGGCTACTCTTCCTTGTAGAAGCGGGGGCTTTTCATTGCAGCGGCTTCTCTTGTTTTGGAATACAGGCTCCAGGTGCTTGGGCTTTGGTAGTTACAACTTATGGGCTCAGTAGCTCTGGCGCATGGACTTAGCTGCTTGGTGGCATGCGGAATCTTCCTGGACCAGAGATCGAACCTGCGTCCCCTGCAAGGGCAGGTGGATTCTTATCCACTGCACCACAAGGGAAATCCTTTTACTCACTTTACATTCTCTCTGACCCCATCTGCATCTATACATAAGTCACCACTGAAATAACTCCCATGTTTATATAGCCAGCCTCAATGTCCCTCAGCTCTTCACTTGACTTTCATTCGAAAGTCTCAGAGTCTCTTCCACATCAAAACCAAATTCAAGTTACCCTCCTCACAAAGCAAAACAAGCAAGCCCCGATCCCCTTCCTCTGTCCCATAGCTTAGCACCATCCATGCTGGGGTGCTGCCTGGAAAGCATCAGTTTTCCTCGCATCCATTCTATTACCAAGTCCTGCTCATTTTTACGCCTTCATTACTTTTCTCCACCTCTGCTACTGCCGTCTTCATTCAAGGTACCCTTATCTATCACCATCTCTACTGAAATAAACTTACTGCTTATTTTTCCCACTGAAACATTACTCTCAAGCCCTTTTGTAATTCTCCCATTGAGAAGTGCAGTCCATGTTCTGGGTCCTGGAATCGGGGTGTGCTGTGGGGCAGCGTTGCCCAGTGTTACCTCACCCAGGGATTGAACCTGGATCTCCTGCATTGCAGGTGGATTTTTTACCACCGAGCCGCCGGGGAGGCTTTAAGCTGGTGAGAGTAACCATCAGCCATCAAAACAGCACTGTTTTGCAGCAACAGTAACTGAAACACAGATGGATCCCATTTATTGCCCCTATTTCTAATGTGTTCTTTTTTTTTTTTTTTTTCTTTTTAGCTTGTTTGTTTTGGCCACACCCTGCAGCATGTGGGATCTCAGTTCCCTGATCAGGGAGGGATACTTTGCCCCCTGCATGGGGAGCACAGAGTCTTAACCACTGGGCCCCCAGGGAAGTCCCTGTAATTTGCTCTTGACACTGCTGAACCCAAGTAATCTCCCTACTGAAAACTCTTCAGCACTCTAGGTGAGATATCAGATTTCTTCATCTGCCCTAGAGGACTCTAGCAGGTCACTCCACCCTCATCCTGTAGCGCACGACCTCTGCTCTGTTTTCCAGCTGCCCTTTTTCAGTTCTTGTATTTGCTGTGCTTCTTCCTGCCATAGGGCTTTGCACTATTTCCTTTGCTTGCCAACTTTCCCCCTCTGCTCTTCAGCCTATTAATGGCCACTCATCCTGCAGGTCACAAATCCACCGGCTTCCTCAGAAAGACCTCCCTTGCCTGCTCAATTCTAGAGCAAATTTCCCTATTGGGTGCTTTCAAAGATAAGATCCCTGTACCTCTAAGCACGGCAGTGCCACCAGGAATTTTGGACTTTATCCAAAGGCAGTAGTAAGTCACTGAACAATTTCTTAAGAGTAACTGAAATATTAATCTGGCCGCAGGATGTAAAGTATATTGAAAATGAGAAGCATAATTTTTTTAGAAGCTTTTTTGGGGGGCTAAATATTTGATTGATGCCTGTTTCCTGCAGCAGGCTGTCAGCTCTGTTGGGGCAGAGACCACGTTTATTTTGCTTTCAGTAGTGTTCTTGCTGTTTTGCCTGGATCTTTGGTCTTTAACGCACATAACACGGAAAGTATACTCTTTGCTGACAGAACAAAGCTGGAGGGTCTATTTATGAGGCCAGTGTGCATCCACTGTGGTCTGTTGCATAGCTTTAGGATAGCTAGACTACAGAAATAGTTATAAATCTGTTCTTGAGGAAATTACAGTCCAGGTGGGGAAACGGGGCAGGCACAGTAATACCTCTGATGCTTGAACTTCTGTTAAAATTCAGATGTTATGCTCGGTGCTCTGTTTAAGCTATGCTATTTATCTTCACAACTCCTATGAGGTGAGTATTGTTATTATTCTTATTTTGCAGACCAGAGAACAAACCCTCAGGCAGGATTTGAACAAAAGACTCTTGTTCTAATAACCTGCTAAAAATATGAGATTTTTCTTGGGAGAGAATATTTTGATACAAATAGAAGTGGGGGATAAAGTAGGTTAGACGGGATTTTCTGGCTAAGAAATTGTGAGTCTCAACACATTTTTTAAAAAAATTAAAACGTACAGAGTAAGTTATCTGAGCAAGAGAGAATTAAATTAGGATTGAACAACAAAAAGGTATCTGGAATATTCCTGAATTATTTGGATATTAAGTAACACACTTTTATATAGTCAATGCATCAAAGAATAAGTTACAGGAGAAATTAGGCAACAACATTGGGAATGTTATAAGTAAATAAAATGTTTAAAAAGTATTATCAGAGGAAAATATTAATAAAGAAACTAATATGAGTTGTAGGTCTTCTATCATTTAACTCTCACAAGTCCCTGGAAAGGAGGTATTATTCCAGCTCTAAAACTCAGGAAACGGAGGCTTAGGCAGCCTAACAAGCCTGAGTGAGATTCCAGTCTCTGGTTCAAACCGTAATCACCCTGGCAATTTTAAGCATATGTACCGCTGGGCTTCCTGGTGACCCAGAGCATGAACTTCCCTGCAGGTGGGACCTGCTCACCTGCTCTGTAGACAAACCTACACCAGTCATTCCAGTTACTGTGGCTCAGACTCTATTCCACTATCCTTCAATTATCGATGTTAGAGTGGAGAAGATGGGAGAATGCGGGACACTACCATTCTGACCTCCGTCTGTCTTTTGCAATTGTGTGAATCTGGCATCTCGCAAACTCAGACACAAGAGGAACTTGACTTACCTGGATTCATTGCTGTATCAGTGTCTAGAACAGTACCTGGCATGTAATGGACGCTTAATACATATTTGGAAAGAATGGGTGAATGGCTAAGGACACCAATGTAGGAGAAAGGTGATTATAATGTATTTATAGGTGATTATAAATGTATTTATAAAATAAAAACATTTTATTTATTATTTTATTTATTTATTGGGAATGGAGTGTGTGTGTATGCGCATTTATATGCATATATTTGTAAGACAAAATAGAAGCAGTGCTTACAGGGAAATACATAGCTCTGGTTTATAGCCCTGGTGGATTATATCAGAGAGGAAAAAAGGATTGAAATCAGTGGTCTAAACATCTGCATTAAGAAGACAGGAAAAGAACTAATTAAATTTAAACTTTATACTTAAAAGTAAAAAGCTGAATATATATATTTTTAAGGTCAAGAAAATCAAGATGTCTGCCCTTTCTATTTCTATGCAAGATTAACCTAAGAGCCCTAGCGAGTGTATGAAGACAATAGATAATAAATATTGGAAAGAAAAATTAACATTGCCTCTATTTTCCAAAGAAATTGAGTGTGTATGCAAAAAACACATTCAAAGGAGTCTAAAACATAAAAGTTTCTAGGGCTGATAAGTGAATTTGCAAAATCATAAGATAAAAGATCAATATATAGAAATCACTGTTTTTCTATACACTGGTTTTTGGAAAAGGGTGTTTGCTATGACCAGTGTGTTCTCTTGGGAAAACTCTATTAGCCTTTGCCCTGCTTCATTCCGTATTCCAAGGCCAAATTTGCCTGTTACCCCAGGTGTTTTTTGACTTCCTACTTTTGCATTCCAGTCCCCTATAATGAAAAGGACATCTTTTTTGGGTGTTAGTTCTAAAAGGTCTTGTAGATCTTCATAGAACCGTTCAACTTCAGCCTCTTCAGTGTTACTAGTTAGGGCATAGACTTGGATTACTCTGATATTGAATGATTTGCCTTGGAAACGAACAGAGATCATTCTGTTGTTTTTGAAATTGCATCTAAGTACTGCATTTCAGACTCTTTTGTTGACCATGATGGCCACTCCATTTCTTCTAAGGGATTCCTGCCTGCAGTAGTAGATATAATGGTCATCTGAGTTAAATTCACCCATTCCAGTCCATTTTAGTTCGCTGATTCCTAGAATGTCGACATTCACTCTTGCCATCTCCTGTTTGACCACTTCCAATTAGTTTGCACTGACTCATTGGAAAAGACTCTGATGCTGGGAGGGATTGGGGGCAGGAGGAGAAGGGGACAACAGAGGATGAGATGGCTGGATGGCATCACCGACTCGATGGATGTGAGTTTGAGTGAGCCCTGGGAGTTGGTGATGGACAGGGATGCCTGGCGTGCTGTGATTCATGGGGTCGCAAAGAGTCGGACACGACTGAGAGAATGAACTGATACACTGGTAGTGAACAATTAGAAAATAAAATTTAAGAGTATTATTTACAATATGCATAAAACCTCTACATTTCTAACTACAAAATGTTGCTGGGAAAAATTATAGTAGGTATAAACAGATTAAGCTATGCAGTATGTTACTGGATTGGAAATTTAAATAATTCTAAAATTTAAATTCCCTTCAAATTGATCTACTAATTCAGTGTAATTTCAGTCAAAGTTCCTAAGACTAATTTTGCAGAAATTATCAAGCTGATTTTATAATTTATGTGAACATGTGAAGAACCTAGAAGAGTCAGAATAGTTTCGGAGAAGAAAAAGTTAGAAGAGTTATACTACCTGATTTTATACTTACTATACAGCTACGGTAATCAAGACTATGTTATCAGAATAAAGACAAACAAATGAATGGTAAGATAGAGAATCCAGAAATAGACTCACATTGATACGGTTTTGACTTAGCACCAGAGTACTGTATTGAGAAAAAGACTCCGTAAAGAGATGGGAATAAAAGAGCTGAGTATTTAAATATAGAAAAAAAAACCAGTCAACCTAGAGTCAGGTTTTACATTTTAGTTTAAACTTTTTAGTTTAAGGTGGATTCTACGCATAAAGTAAAAATACAATACTTCTGGAAGAAAACATAGGAAAAATTCACTTCAAAGCCTTGGATTGGGCAAAGATTTGCTGAGTTGACCCAGAAAGTACTAACTTAAAAAGAATGTATCAATTTTACCAAAATTTAAAACTTCTGCACATGAATTTTATATCAGCATTTTTTTTAATAGTCCAGAGCAGAAATAGCTCAAATGTCCATTAACTTGTGAGTGGATAAACAAAAAGTTGGTCTATCCACGCAATGGAATACTATTTGGCAATAAAAATAAGTGAAGTATAGATACATAGAAATACAGGAAGAACCTCAGAAACATGCCAAGTGAAAGAAGGCAGACGCACATATGTTGTATGCTTCCATTGATATGAAATAGCCACAGTGGGTGAATCCACAGTGGGCGGATTTCCACTTCTACCCCAAATGTAGTTGCCTAGGGTAGGCTTGGAAATGGGGCAAGTGAACTCTAGATGGGCCTGAACAATCTTGTTGGGATGATGGAAATGTTCTAAATCTGAATTAGGTTGATAGCTGTACAACTTGTTAACTTTATTAAAAATCATTTAATTATACACTTTAAATGAGTGAATTTTGTTGAATTAAATTACACCTCAATACAGTTTAAATAATTCAAAACTTTTGCTCATCAGAGGACAGCATTAAGAAAATGAATAGGCAAAACCACCCTCCCCTCCTCCTCCTTTTGAGAGACCCTGAGCCAGAGACACCCAGCTGAGCCACTTTGGATTCCTGACCCTCAGGAATCACGTGAAAAAGTAAGACAGAATCTTGTTGTTTTAAGTTGCTAAGTTTTGGTGGTAATTTGTTATTCAGTGAGCTATAACATTCAGCTGAGTACAGAGGAGTGCTCAGGGGTAGTGGAAGTGTTCTATATCTCAGTCAAGGCATCCGCCATACAGGTTTATGTGTTTATCAAAAATCATAGTACTGTGCACTTAAGATGTGTGAATTTACTCAAGACAATATATTCTGTGTATAAAAATACGTAGGTTTAGGACACTTCTTCCATTGAAATAGTGCGTGAAGAGGTAAACGCTGGAACCAGCAGAGGTCTGGTTTATTTGCTGAGAAGGAACATGTCTATTGGGAAAACATACTTTGATTGTAAGCTGCTATAGCAGTTTTCATCATCTAGGCAGAGAGAGTGAGACTTGAACTTATAAGCACTCTCTGGCAGGCTACACTTGATACTGTTAGCCGTCCTCAACACTGCTTAATCACTCTGTATACAGGGGGTCTTCTGCATTAGTCAGAGAGGAGGAAAAGAGGCCAAGCGTAGACTGGCTCAGACAAGACATCCGTTTACTCCTCTCTCACGCAGCAGCGCGTGGGTGGCGAGATGCGCTGGGCATGGTGGCTGGATGGGCTTGTGGAAGCCATTCAGAATCCTCAGATCCTTCCAGCGCACTGCTCCGTCATCATCTGGGGGTGGTCTGCGTCCTCAGGAGTGGACCTGGCTCCCTGCTGATTCCACCTTGCAGCCCACCTAGAGGAGAATATACACTGTTTCCACTGATCTTGCCATATAGATGCTTGCCACATGGAGGTTAGCCTAGAACCTTGGTATCCCTTTCTTTGTCTTTTACTACTAAATGTCCTTTTTCATTTTTTCTTTGAAGGCCCTTAAAAAATTATTTATTTTTTATTTTGGCTGAGCTGGGTCTTCCTTGTAGCACCAGGGCGTCTCTCTAAATTCAGAGATTAGGCTTAGTTGCCCTGCAGCATGTGGGATTTTAGTTCCCCAAGCAGGGCTTGAACCCACATCCCCTTCATTGGAAGGCAGATTCTTAACCACTGGACCACCAGGGAAGTCCCTAAAGACCCTTTTCATAACATTACTTTTTGCTATATATATATATATATGTATATATATATGTATATATATATTTATACACAGCAACAAGCTCTCCCTCTGTCCATCCATCTATTCTGATCTTCCCGAGCGAGGGATCAAACTTGCATCTTCCACACTGCAGGCTGATTCTGTCCCACTGAGCCACCTGGGAACCCAACAACTTGGTACCATCCCTTTTCTATAGATGGGGCACTTGTGACAGAATTTGGATGACTCCCTCCAGATTAGACAGTAAGAAGGTTCCTGTTGGAGCAGTGGTCCTCGGGAGAAGAGGAAGGTTGACACAGTCATCACCTTCTTTGAGTGGAGAGCTATGGCTCAGCAGCGCCATTCAGCCTGTCCTTGAATCTGTCGCATGTCAGCTGGTGTTGGACACGTCCCCTCACATGACCAGGCTTCACTGTAAAATGAGGGACTCGGGTGTAGATATCCTCTGCATTATCTTTTGTTTGAGATCTGTGTTCAGTTCTCTTGACGTTGACTCCTACTGAGAACTTCGAGCAAGTGCTAATTGACTGTTACTAAGAAGGTTATCTGATGGCAGATCAGCCGAGTTTCTAAAAGTGCCATATTGAGGTTTTGGCAGGTTGAGTGAAACAGTGTTCGAAAACCTCCTGCTTCATTTTCCCAGTTGGCCTTTCAGCCTCAGCTGTGAGAGGAGTGGCGCTGAGCAATTCAGACACTCTCTTAGCTCCAGTTGCCAGGTTAATGGGGACTTGGGGAAGGAAACGAGGACTTCTTCTCTGATCAGGTTCTCCAACCAACCTGGAAAGTGAACTCTTTGACTCAGAAGCTGAACATTAAAAGTTTTTCTGATCTTTACCAGTGTGATAGTACAGTGTCCTGGGACCAGTCAGAATTTGGCACCCAATTCCAATAAGTGTGTGTGTGTTGGAGGGGAGTGGGAGTGGAGTGTTTCCCATGCCAGCAAGCAAGTCTTAGTGGCTGGGAGTCCTACTCAATTCTGACACTGTATAACCTGGAGATGGGGCTTTCCAGGTGGCTCAGACAGTAAAGAATCTACCTGCAACGCAGGAGATGCAATTTTTAATGTATCTATTTGGTATAACCTAGCCAAATAAATCAGAGAAAGCAATGGCACTCCACTCCAGTACTCTTGCCTGGAAAATCCCATGGACGGAGGAGCCTGGTAGGCTGTGGTCCATGGGGTCGCTAAGAGTCCAATAGGAATTGAGCGACTTCACTTTCACTTTTCACTTTCATGTGTTGGAGAAGGAAATGGCAACCCTCTCCAGTGTTCTTGCCTGGAGAATCCCAGGGATGGGGAGCCTGGTGGGCTGCTGTCTATGGGGTCGCACAGAGTTGGACATGACTGAAGCCACTTAGCAGCAGCAGCAGCCGCCAAATAAATAAGCTTCCCAGGTGGTTCAGTGATAAAGAATCCACCTGACAATGCAGGAGATGTAGGTTTGATCCTTGGGTTGGGAAGATCCTCTGGGAGGAGGGCATGGCAATCCACTCCAGTATTCTTGCCAGGATAATCCCAGGGACAGAGGAGCCTGGTGGGCTACAGTCCATGGGGCTGCAAAGAGTCAGACATCACTGAGGCACCCGTGCGTGCACACAAGCACATAACCTGGAGATGACATCAAATTCCACAGTTTGAGGTCTCAGTTCCGAGACACCACCCCTCCACACACACACTCACACCCACTTCTAATGACAGGTTATCACCCCCTGTGCTTCTGACCAACTGACTAGAGAAGAGAGGTCCTAATCACTTCCTCCTTGGGATCAATTAATTTGCTAGAGCTGCTCACAGAACTCAGAAAAATATTTTGCTTACCAGGTTATGTTTTTCTTCCTCTTTGTGACCCCGTGGACTGTAGCCTGCCAGGCTCCTCTGTCCATGGGGTTCTCCAGGCAAAAATACCGGAATGGGTTGCCATTCCCTTCTCCAGGGGATCTTCCCGACCCAGGGATCGAACCCAAGTCTCCCACATTGCAGGCAGATTCTTTACTGTCTGGGCTACTACTGATTCATACATTATGTCAGAATTTCTTTTTATCAAGGCTTCAAAATAAGGAGATTCTTTGTCTGAATTAGGTTAGTTGCTACTGTCACTGTTCAGTCGCTCAGTTGTTGCAGCCCCATGAACTGCAATACGCCAGGCTTCCCGGTCCTGCACTGTCTCCTGGAGTTTGCTCAAACTCATGTCCATTGAGTCAGTGATGCCATCCAACCATCTCATCCTCTGTCACCACCTTCTCCTCCTGGCCTCAATCTTTCCCAGAAACAGGGTCTTTTCCAGTGAGTTGGCTCTTTGCATCAAGCAGCCAAAGTACTGGAGTTTCAGCTTCAGCATTAGTCCTTCCCATGAATATTCAGAGTTGATTTCCATCTTATTCTCTAATATCTAACATATGACTTGGAATACAGAACACACATAATAAAAGTTTCTCTAGTAAATGGCTAGAAGCTGTATGAGAAATAACTGTCTTACACATTGTCTCAAGGGTCACCTTAGCACTGATTGAGTAACTAGGATTTCCGTCCATCCCTGGTCTCGGCTAAAGTGGTCTTGGACAACCAGGAATGGAAGTGTCATAACCACTGGCAATAAAGTTAAAGTACATGACGAAACTGGAGAACAGAAGGTAAAAATGGTTATGCTTGATTATAGAAGTTACTGGAGGGAGAATTTGTCATGAGAAATGATAGACCACATATGTCATTACTGACTCATACATTATGTCACAATTTTTATCATGTCCTCAAAATAAGGAGATTCTTTGTCTAAATTAGGTTAGTTGTAATTTTGCCTCGGATTACTAGAAGGGTTGAGTCATCTCTGTAATTTATTTGAAGACATGTTCTTCTTGGCATCTTACATATCTCAAGGTCAAAATGCAGAACCTTGCCAACACCCTCTTTGTTGAGAATGTCTTAAAAATGTGTGTGTGTCTGCACGCGTGTGTATGTGTATGTGAAATCCGGAAATATGTAAATAGAGATAGAAGGTTAGCTTTTGCTTTAGAGTATTTTTTCCTGAATCACCTTTTACTTTTTTTGATATCCTTGACCTAAGGCTGTATGCTTGGCTTTTATTTTTGGCTGTTTTTTTTTAAATTGGAGGATAATTGCTTTACAGTGTTGTGTTGGATTCTGCCACACAACAACGCAAATCAGCGTAAATATACATATATCCCTTCCCTCTTGAGCCTCCCTTCCACACCCTCATCCCACCCCTCTAGGTTGTCACAGAGCACCGGGCTGAGCTCCCCGTGCTATACAGCAGCTTCCCACTAGCTGTCTATCTTACACATGATCGTGCGTGTAAGGCAACCCTCCTCTCTCAAGTCGTCCTGCCCTCTCCTTCCCCTCATTGTGTTCAGAAGTTCATTCTCTGCGTCTGCATCTCTATTCCTTCCCTGCAAACAGGTTCATCTGTACCATTTTTTGAGATTCCATATATATGTGTTAATGCACAATAATTGTTTTTCTCTTTCTGATTTGTATATTCAGGTTTTTTTTTCTTGCTATTGTCTACAACATTGCCAATGAGAAGCTAAATATTTTTAAACTTCCATGACTTTTTAAAAATATATTAACAAAACACAAGCGACCGAGTTAAAGAGTATTTTGATATGTTTCCAAATTATCCTCTAAAAAGTTTGTATTAGTTTATACATCCACCATCTCCACATTTTTTTTGTCCGTATTGTATATCACAATGTTGTAAAGCTTTTACAGATTTGATAAGTGGAAATGGTATTTGAGTTAAATTTCTTAATTACTTCTGATGCATTTTATTTATTGAAAACTTCTAGTGAAGCTTCCTGAAACTTCTATACCTCCTTTTTTGAACATTTAAAAAATTAAATTATCTTTCCTGTTAGTGATTTATAACATATACAGAATGTATATATTTGAGTGTGTATATATGTACATATGCTACATAGATAAGCTATACATAAATTTTCAAATATTTTCCCAGGCTTTTGCTTACTGTCTGTTTAGAATATGTTCAGAGGTAATGAAATTGATTTGGCCTATGTTGTTATGGTTTCTGTATTTGCTGCTATGCTCAGAAAACCAATATTACTCCCACCTCATAATCCATTAAATATTTTATTCTATGTTTATAGCTTTAAACTTTTTTTAACTGTTTTAATCTCTAATGCATCCTGGAATATAACTTTTTTCATCAATTAAACTGGATTTTTCTATTGCTTGTAATATATTTTACAATGTGGATATTAAAACATTTATAATGCTTAAGCAAATCTAAAATGGTCTTAACACCATTTATTTAAAACCTAGAGGAGCCTGATGGGCTTCAGTCCGTAGGGTCACAAAGAGTTGGACATGACTGAAGTGGCTTAGCACACAGCACATATATATCTCACATAATTATATTCACATACACATTCTTAGATATAGGGCTGGCAGGAAATATGTGAGCATGATTTAAATGACTATAGGGGTAATACTCAGAAGTATTCAAAATTTCTTCACTGAGGATTGCTCATTATAGTCTGAAATACATGATTTTAAAATTAGTCTGGTGTCTCAATACTCCGTTGTTTGTGCTTCAGATAAAAACGCAGTGCCTGTTACAGAACTGTTGCTATGTATTACCCAAGTATATTTACAAATTCTTTTTAAAAATATGTCCTCAATCACAGAGGTTGGTTTCAGGAGAACTGGACAGGACATTGAAGAGAAACACTTTAAAGTGGATGATTAAAGTGATTTCCTGCAAATGTATGTCTGTGGTTTCTGTGAAAATAGCTCCCCCTCCCCCCACAATCCTCTTTCCTTCCTGAGTCTAAATTTTCTTGGAATATTTCTTCAAAATATTTGGACTTGATCTCAGAAGATAATCTGAGAATGAATGTTTACAGGTTTGGAGAATATCAGCAAATGATGACCACGTTTAAATTTTCACCAACCCCAGATGGAAGCTTCTAGATGTTTAGGTTTTAGAAGATGTAGGGCCATGAAGAAAATGTTGACGTTTATTTAAACAGGAGGAGTGGATGAGAACAGGACCTGCAGTTGGGCTTTTCCGCTCATGTTCTTATGGAGTTACAAGGCAGGGGTTGTGACCGAGACCGCAGAGAAGAAAGGCACGCACAGAGGGAGGTATTAAGACCTGCACGTCAGGCTTCCCAGGCAGCTCAGCAGTAAAGAATCTGCCTCCCAATGCAGGAGACGCAGGTTCAGTTCCTGGGTTGGGAAGATCCTCTGGAGAAGGACATGGCAACCCACTCCAGGACTCTTGCCTGGAAGAGGAGCTGGGTGGGCTACAGCCCATGAGGTTGCAGAGAGTCGGACATGACTGAGCAATTAAACGACAACCCTACACATGAGATTTTCTCTCTCTCTCACTGTGTGAGGGACTAAAGCATTTGCGTGAGACTCTGAGGAGCAGAGGCTGCTGCAGGAAGACACCACATCAGCATGAGAACATTTCAGATCAGGGCAAAGATTGCTGCTCAGAGTCATGCAGCCCCTGCCAGAGGCCCAGACCCAGCTCCTGCCCTCTGCCCCCTGGACCCAGGGCTGCCCCTCTGCCCTGCTCTGCTGTCTGCCTGCTGTGCTCCTGGTACCCACATGCGGGTCAGCTCTCTGTCCGCAGAGACCCATCCCCACGAGTCCTCTGAGATGCCACTGCTGACCAGTATGTCAGGGGCAGGATGTCTGTGATAAAACGGATGTGTTTACTTCTGATACTGGTCAATGATCTGGTGACTATACAGAATGAGCACGTAGAACAGAAGAAACTTTATCTGATTCGATGAGGGGAAGGAGTGCTTTTAAGAAGAGTGGAACCATCTCTAAGGTGGGAAGCTGCCTCTGATAAAGGAACTCCGAAGAGACGCAACAGAGCAACTTCCCGACAACACAGATCACAGAAGTCCTCTTTAATAGGACTAGAATTGAAATTTTCGTTTTAAACTTTTAATTTTGTATTGGGGGTATAACCGATTAAAAACGTTGTGATAGTTTCAGGTGGACAGCAAAGGAACTCAGCCATATGTAAACATGTATCCATTTTCCTCCAAACTCCCCTCCCCTCCAGGCAGCCACATAATACTGAGCAGAGTACAGTCGGTCCTTGCTGATTAGCCATCTTAGACAGAGCAGGTGTGCAGGTCCATCCCAAACTAACAATCCCTTCCCCTCCCCTCCCCTCCCCTACTAGCAACTGTAACGATGTTCTCTGAGTCTGTGAGTCTTTTTCTGTTTCCTAAATAAGTTCATTTGTATCATTTCTTTTCAGACGCCACATTTTAGGGATGTCATAGGATATTTCACCTTCTCTGTCTGAATTCACTCAGGAGAAACTGAATTTTTAAATGAAAGTCATTTCATACTAGCAAGGACCCCTGACTTCTACCTCCTTGTTGATAGATTCACAAGGAAAATAATGATTGACACGTTATTGTCCACTGTAAGTTACCTGTTTGTGTATAAGAAATGACTCTAAAGTTGGGTAGCCTAAACAATACATATTTCTTGTCTCACGTACCTTTTGCGGGTTAGGGATCCGAGAGTGACTTTGCTGGGTGGTTCTACTTCACAGTCTTCCATAAAGTAGTGGTCAACCTGTTGGCCAGAAGGTTTACTACAACTGGAAGACCTCCCTCCAGGCTCACTTATGTGGGCCATTGGCATGAAGCTCTGGTTCTTCTCTATGTGAAACACTCATGAGGCTTCTCTGAGACACAGTGACTCCAGAGAGAGGACCAAGATGGTAGCCATATGCTGTTCATAATCTTGGAGGTGGCATGTGACGGCTTACCCCGTGTTTTATTGGTCACACTGACAGTGTGAGAGAGGACTCTGCAAGGCTGTGCACAACAGGAGGAAGGGGTCATTGGGGGCCCTCCTGGAGCCTGGCTGTCACACTGAGTAAAGGGACTTTTTTATTGGGACCTCACAATTTATAGCTACTCAGCTGCTCATCCTTTAGTTTAAATGTCTCAAGTCTGGCAGGGAACACATGAACACTGAACTTTGTTAAAATGTGGAGGGAGATAAATATCTTTCATAAAAGCCATTGGGTAAATATTTTCTTTTGTTGTTGTTTGGTTTTTGGAGAAGAAGAATATGAGTATATGTGTGTCTGTGTGTGTGTTGGGGGAGGAGGGGAGAGAGACATGCGGAGAGACAGAGAGGAGAGGGAGAGAGAGAATGTAAAAAAATGTAATTTTTCAGATCAAATTTTTCTTCCCGTTGGTGTATGTGCATGCGTGCTGAGTCATTCAGTCGTGTGGACGTCAGTACTTGCAGCATGTGGGCTCAGTAGTTTGGCTCAGTAGTTGCGGCGCACAGGCTTCTTTGCTCTGTGGCACGTGGGATCTTCCCAGACCAGGGATTGTAATGTCAATGTCAATGTCAAAAGCTCTGATTTTTGACATTTAAAAGCTCCTTTTGGTTTGGGTAAAGATGTGGACAAAATCCACATGCAAACATAAATAAGCTCTTGCACATGTGTGTGTGTGCACATACACACACACACACAGACAACAAACAGGTTTTGGCTCTTCCAGCCGCACCAGTCTGTCCTCATTTCAAATGAAAAGGCTTGGCCAATTTCCTTTCATGTCATTGAATGGTGAATCATCACAGATGCCTTGTGCCCCCTTAGAGAAGCGTAGCCTTCCATCAGTTCTGGGGCACTTTTGTTTAGGAAACTCACCTCCAGGGGAGGCAGTCATTTTTAGAAGCTATGGCCTGAGATGACAAGTCAGGTCTTCAGGTCCGGGGGCGGGGGTGAGACCCTCAAGGGAGCAGTCTCTGGCCCCTCCCAGACTCACCCAGTCTCTCCCTGCTAGTTGGATACATCAGCAAGTATCTCTGGATTCTACATTCTGCAGAGACCTTGCAGATAGAGAAAAAGAATCCTCCTGAAGCTACTCACAGCTGTTGAGGCCCCTCTATCTTCCATCAAACGTTTCCTTTTTTCTTGCAAAACCTGATGGACCCTGATAGATGGTGACCTCCCTGAACTTCACAAAATGTCCTGAGCTGGTAATGGAAACACTGAAGATGCCGTTAATCACCCTGATAGCAGTCAAGTATGTCAGCGCCAGTGCTGAGAAGTTCTTTGAAAGACATTCCACAGCAGAGTTGGCCACTGTTTCTAGGCCCTGTTCTGCTATCTTAACATTCATATGATGATAAGGAATGTCAAGAGATCTAGATTTAGGGTAAACCATAACTTCACTGTGCCAGAAAGGTTTTTTTAAACTTCACTCAAGAGTTTCTCAATGTACTGCCCTGTGCTTAGTCACTCAGTCCCGTCTGACTCTCTGCGACCCCATGGACTGTAGCCCACCAGGCTCCTCTGTCTATAACCTGCTCTAATTTTTAAAAACATCCAGACTGTTGCAAATTTCTAATTTAAACTCAAATTTTTTCAGGTTTGTAAAATGCTGCCTTCCCCTCAGATGGTGCTAGAGGTAAAGAACCTGCCTGCCAATGCAGGAAACATAAGAGAGTGCTCGATCCCTGGGTCAGGAAGATCCCCTGGAGATGGCATGGCAACCCACTCCAGTGTTCTTGCCTGGGGAAATCCCATGGACAGAGGAGCCTGGTGGGCTACAGTCCATGGGGATGCAAAGAGTCAGACACGACTGAAGCGACTTAGCATGCATGCGTGCACCTTCCCCTCATCCTCCTTTCTGGGGTAAAGATTAAGTTCCTCGAGACCAGGAATGAGTTTCATCCTGACCTCAGATCTCTCACAATGCCCCACCCAATGCTGGGCACATCAATAAATACTGCTTGGTTTCTGGCTTACCTGCATTTTCTCTAAATCTCTATCTGTGAAGAAGTGATAAATGACTCTGTGTGAAAGTAGATTTCTCTGTGCCATTCTTCTAAACTCCATATATATATATATACACAGAGACACACATAGATTAGTATGTGGTATTTGTTTCTGTCTTTCTGACTTCCTTCACTCTGTATGACGCAGTCATAGAGAACAAATGTGCGGACACCCGGGGGGCTGAACGGGGAGGCTGGGATTGACATAAATGCACTACTGACACCATGCATAAAACAGGTAACTCATGAAAATTTACCGTAGAGCACAGGGGACTCTATTCAGTGCTCGGGGGTAACCTATATGGGAAGGAAATCCAGACAAGACTGGATGTATGCAGAGGTGTGACTGATTCACTTCGTTATACAGTAGAAACTAATGCAAGATTATAAAGCAACCATACTTCAACAACAATTCTTTTAAAAGTGTGCTCCACATAAAGACTGTGCCGTGAAGAGCTGGATTCTGCAGCGGATTTTCATCTTTTATGTATGGTGATCGTAGGGAAGAAGATTTGATTCCTTTGGTGAGACTGGGGTCTTGAAGGAAACTTGAAAAAAAATGGAAGTTTTTTAAGCAAAATTCTGGTGGGTTAATTATATGGGAGGGCAGAAAGACACCAGAGTTCGTTACTATGGCTGATATTCGATTATTCATTTACTATCGACACTAGTCAATCCTAAAGAAAATTAGCCCTGAATATTCATTGCAAGGACTGATGCTGAAGCTGAAGCTCCAATACTTTGGTCACCTGATGTGGAGAGCCAACTCATTGGAAAAGACTAATGGGAAAGATTGAGGGCAGGAAGAGGAGGGGGCTGCAGAGGATGAGATGGTTAGATAGCATCACCGACTGAATAGACATGAATTTGAGCACACTTTGGGAGATAGTGAAGGCCAGGAAAGCTTGAGGGGCTGCAGTCCATGGGGTCAGAAAGAGCCAGACACAACTTACTGACTAAACAACAATTGATAACAATACCCACTTGCACTGAGACTTAGAGAGGATGGGAAATTTGCCCAAAGTGACATAGTCAGTGAGAGAAAGATCCTCTGGACCTAAAGCTCCTGCTCTTTCTACTGTATTAGAGTCCTTGGCAGATGGTATATCCTGATTATTTGCAAGTCACCAACAGTTTGAATGGAGAGGGGAAAGGCTACCCTATTCCAGTATTCTGGCCTGGAGAATTCCATGGGCTGTAAGAAAAAGAATCACAATGGGCTTCCCTGGTATCTAGTGGTTAGGAGGCCACCTTGCAATGAGGGGGATACTAGTATGACCCCCTGGCCCAGGATGATGCTACGTTCTCTGGAGCAACTGAGCTCCTGTGCCGCAAATATCCAACCTGTGCTCTAGAGCGCAGGAGCTGAAACTTCTGAAGCCCATGTGCCCTGGAGCCCACGCTCCACAAGTAGCAAAGCCACCGCGATGAGAAGCCTGAGCATGAACTAGAGAGCAGTCCCTGCTCACCACAACTAGGGAAATGCCCATTAGCAATAAAGACCCAGCACAGCCAAAAATATAACAACAATGATAAAATCACATAGATGATTAAAGTCAGTTTATTCGGAATTCTCATGGGAAGAGTCCAGTTACAGAGGCTTTTGATTTTGGCTGTTGCCCTGAGTAAGGTAATTGATCAGCCGCTCTGAGCGTCCACTAAGCCTCTGCAGGGGTCAGCGTGTGCAGAGATCCCTGCGCACAAGGCCTGGTTCATGCTGAGGCACCCAATCATATCAGAGTTTTCAAAACATAGGCATTGTGGCATCAACAGTAAAACCTCCTGCAGAAATGTACACTGTTGTTCTTAGAGCCATAGTTTCAGCTGCCAACTCACTGTAAAGGCACCGAGTGACCTGCCACCTAGATTAAGTCAGGAGGTTTTGCTGAAAAAGCTACTCACAAGGAAGGTAAAACAGCTAAAAGGAAATGTGACCATCTGCAGAGCTACCGTTGCAGTGGAAAGTGCAGCTTCATCAGAGATCTTTCAAATAGAGAACATGGTGCAAGCTGAAGTCAGTATTTGTTAACAGAGCTGCTCATCAGCAACTTGGTTCCTGTCTTTTAACTGATAAGGACAATGGAGGGCGTCAAAAGAAGTGTGGCTATCATATGCGGCGCAGAGCTGTCAGAGAACTGGTCTTTTGAGTTAGCAAACTCTGCTGGTAGGAAGCTGGGGAAGAAAGAGCTCACTAGCCGGACGGTAAGTGTCTTTCCTTGGAGTGTTTTTCAAAATGCTTTGATCTCAAAGGGAATTGAATTTGAACACAAAAGTTTAGGTTGAAAATAACCATTGCCCTTGATTTTCTGTTTATGAAAAAGGTAGTCTTACCGGTGGGAAAACCAAGGTGGAGAGTGATGAAGTCCCTTAAAGTCTTGTTTGTATTACATGGAACTTTGGCCTCATGTGCATGCTAAGTCGCTTCAGTCATCTCTGACGCTTTGTGATGTGTTATGGACTGTAGCCTGCCAGGCTCCTCTGTCCATGGGATTCTCCAGGAAAGAATACAGGATTGGGTTGCTACGCCCTCCTCCAGGGGATCTTCCTGACCCAGGGATCGAACCGGCATCTCTTATGTTGCCTGTATTGGCGGGCGGGTTCTTTACTGCTGGCACCAAATGGGAAGCCCACTGGCCTGCTGTATTGGAAAAGAAATGGAGGAGGGTGGGTTTGGGAGGGGGTCTTGTGGTGTACGGTACATGCAGAGTGCTCATATTCCAGAATTGTTCTTGCTGGAATCCGCTGAAATTCAGAAATGGAATCTGCTCAGATGGTGGAGAAGGGAAAAAATCTTGGCAAGAAAGGAGCTCCTCAGTAGGGGTGGGGGGTGGGGGGAGAGGAATGTGGTGTATGGAAGCGGAGAAGGAAATAGGATGGAAAAAGAGAGTGATGTGTTTCAGGAGGAGGGCCGCTGGGGGCCCGTCTTTTGAGGGGAGTGGTGGGTAGGGAGGAATAACTGACTCAAACCCATGTCTGGCATGGGGACCTCTGGTTGATGGCTCCGTTCCTCTCCTCTCTGAAGGCTCTCAACAAAGCGTGCAGGGTCAAATGTGGCAGAGCTGGTCCCTAAAGCTGTACCCACTGTGTATCAGGGGTGGAGAAGAGGGAGGTATGCATATTCACGTGCCATATTCAATGACATTTTCATGTGCCATGGCCCACAAAGTCTCAATATGGCCCTTGTCGTGACATTCCTGTTAGTCTGTATACGGTATGTGAGAGAGAGCTCCGACACCCACAGAACCACGTTTAATCCCTGCTCTCACTCTTACTGATGACTCTAGACTATTCATCTAACCACTTTAATTCTTGCACTGTTCACTTATAAAGCCAGCATATTAGTACTAACATCAGGCTCAGAGGATGGTGTCTACAGATGCAATGGGTGCAAAGTCACAGGTGGCTCAGGCAGTAAAGCATCTGCCTGCAATGCAGGAGAGCCGGGTTTGACCCCTGGGTCAGGAAGATCCCCTGGAGAAGGAAATGACAACCCACTCCAGTATTCTTGCCCAGGAAATCCCATGGACAGAGGAGCCTGGCAGTCTACAGTCCGTGGGGTCACAAGAGTTAGACATGACTTGGTGACTAAACAACCACCTAGCTAACATCAAATGCTTAATAGTGTCAGCCCTCATCGTCATCATTATTTTTTTACCTTTCCTACTTTGGGAATCTTCACCTCTGGGCTCTACTGGTGGCCTGCTGTGGCTGCTGATTTGAGTCACAGAATCCCCAACAGGAAGGAGAGTTCTCTCTGCTCTTGAACAGGATGTGTAGGTGAGGAGCTTGACCCTTCTCTATTTGGAAGGGTGGACCAGTAGCTCAAAAAGATCGGGGATGTCTTTGGTTTTCAGATTCCTGCTTTTTTAGTAGGAGAACTCTTCATCTACATCCTTCAAAATATTTGTCCTATGATTATGAGGGTCTATATTTCTCTGCTTGCCCTTCCACACTGTCCAGTTTTTTGCGAGTATGGAGAAAGATGGGGCTTCCCAAGTGGCTCATTGGTAAAGAATCCAACTGCCAATGCAAGAAACCGGGTTCAATCCCAGGGTCAGGAAGATCCCCGGGAGAAGGAAATGGCAAACCACTCCAGTATTCTTGCCTGGAGAAACTCACGGACAGAGGAGCTTAGCGGGCTACAGTCCATGGGGTCTCAAAGAGATAGACACAACTCAGCGACTAACAACAAGAGCAAAATTCTCAATGCTTCTGCAGTGATTTACACACAGAGGTTCAAACTGATCTGTGAAGGAAGGATGACTACCTCTCTCCAGGGAAGTTTTCCAGGGAAGGCGAGCAGCTTTTCTCATGCGTAGCTTCAAGGTCTATCTGCTTGCACTCTGGAAGATCTCCTCCAGTCTGGTGGGTTTAATTTCATCTATACATTCATGCATCCTGAATTTATATATATATGGATATAGGCCTCTAACCTACATGTATCTCCGGAACTTCAGCAGCAAATAGCTCACTGATGCCTTGACATCTCCAGCTGTGTGTCTAAGAGGTATGTCTGGTTGTATACGTTCCGTACTGAGGGACTTTCACTCCACACCCTGTCCCATGTCCAGGCTCCATCTTAGTAATTAGGAGAAAAAATATATGGCCAGATTTTGTACTAAGTTGCTTCAGTCATGTCCGACTCTTTGTGATACTATGGACCATAGCCCGCCAGACTCCTCAGTCCATGGGATTCTCCAGGCAAGAATACTGGCATGGTTGCCAAACCCTCCTCCAGGGGATCTTCCTGGACCTAGGGATAGAACCCGAGACTCCTGCATTGGCAGGCAGGTTCTTTACCACAAGCATCAGCTGGGAAGCCCCCTATTGCCAGGGTCCAGCCCCGGTGGATCCAGGGTGATTTGAAGGTGGGGCGACGGAGTCTGCATCCTTGGAAAAATACAAATTTAATCACAGATATATAGAGAGATTAGAAACGGATAGTGTAGTAGGAAGATTATTGGAGAAAAGGGGCTGAATAACTTGGTCTACGTGGAATAGCATCCACGCTCCAGATGGGAATTCAGCCAGAAAAACAGGGAGCAAGAAAGAAATGACATGGGGGAATTAGTCTTTCCGGAAACTGATACGATTTCTTTATTTTTGGGTTTGCTTATATACCTTTTGTTACATATAGGGATGAATACAGAGTCACGTGGGGGTCAGAAGTCCTGACCTTTATCAAAATCAGGTGCTTTTCATAAAAAGGTCTTAGGGATTTTGTGATCCTTTCTTTCTGATAACCAAAAAACTTATTTCTTCCAAGGGTGTTTTTTTTTAAACCAGGCACCACCCTCCAAATAAAGTTACATTCCTATAGGGCGAGGGTGTAGTGAGTTACAAAAGAAAGGAATTTATTTAACCCAAGGTTAACATGATTAATCTTAAAGGTTAATACTTATTTCTCCTATATGCTTAAAGGTTAATACTTATTTCTAGTTATATTCATTATAAGGGCAGGGAATATGGAGATTTAGCAGCAAACATCAGCCCAACAAATGAAAATCCTTTCACCAATGCTCCCCTTAAGATCTATTTAGTCTTAAGATAGCGATAAAGTTATGTTTTTTACATAGCAAGGACACAGTGATTTATAACAAAGTACAGTGATCTATTACAGAAGAGAAAATCCATTAACTCAAAAAGTCTAGTATTGCTAACATCAAAAACTACTATATTTCCTTTTCTATAGTCCAAATATATTGATTAATATATTCCCAGGTGCCTAAGGATATGGAGGCCTGGCGGCAATCATTGACTCAACAAGAAGAAAAGGCCCTATGCTAATTAAGACTCTCAAAATACTCCAAAACTCTCTGTGCTGTTTATGGTTGAGAGGTAGTAAACAATCATGTGCCTAGTGGCAGGAGTACGGATAATCCTGTCACACAAGCTAGTCTGTCAGCAGAGAGGTTTGACCTGAGACATCCTTGTCCCACCCAGAGCAGGGAATTAGCAGCAATTATTGACACAACAAATGAAAAACCCTTCACCAATATAATTCCTAACCAACCCACTATACTAATAATTTCTAACTCCCCAAAAGAATTTGCCTTTAGTAAGTCTAAAACATCTCGTGCCTCTCAGGCTGGGAGGCTGTAAACAATCACATGTGGCCGGACGAACCTATACAGGCGGGCTAGATAACCTTCAGAGGAGTCCGTAAGCTGAAACACTCTGTCACGCCCAGGAATTTTTATTGACTTGGAGCTGCACGTTAACTCCTTCTCTGAGAGAAACAGTTATGGGGGAGAGCCCCCCGTAAAGTCAGAGGTGTAGGTGAGAGCATAAAACAGACTCTGGTTTTGGGGTTAGATGCTCAGGAACAGGGGGTTTCCTGAGGCTTGATCACGCCTTTGCGTATGCCAAGCCTTCCTCCTCACGACCTTTGCCATGGGCGGAGTTCCTCATGCTGGCCCCCGGCACCCTATGGCCAAATTAGTTTAGAGTAATTCTGAAAGTGAAGAGTAATTCTGAGACTTCTTTAAAAAAGGGTAATCTGCCCTTGCAGTCAGCAGGCATTGGAAGATTTATTTCTGCTTAACTTGGCAGAATTCATGGCTGCTCAATATCTTGAATTTAGTTATTTATTGGAAGCCCTTGCCTTTCACGTTTTGTCTTGCTAAGTTATTATAAACTACTATACTTTTACACTGGATGGTATCATAGTAGTTAGAGGCCAAACTGGCTTAGTTCTCTATAGAAAATGGGCTTAAAGGAAATTAGGGCTATTCATTTTATTTCATCTCTCTGTCTCAATCATAAGAAGGGAAGATCTACCACTATAATCTCTCTTTTTAGTTAAGATTAGGGGGAAAAAGATGTGTCTTTGAGGTTCAGCAAGTCTGGTTTCAACCCCAGCCGCAACTGTGTGAGCTTGGTTAAATTATGTAACCAGTCTCATCCTTGGGTTTTTATTTTAATCTGTAAAATTTGAATGTTGCTGATGATAAGTACTATGCAATACTGTACTTTCAATGCAAGGACTTAATTGTTGAATAACTGAATTATTTTATAGTGATAGCTTTTATTTATCACAATAGCTAGACTTTATTAAATGCTTCTGCAAGATATCATGGGTATGCTATTAAAACTCTAACTGAAC
Source organism: Capra hircus (assembly GCF_001704415.2). Classification (NCBI taxonomy): domain Eukaryota; kingdom Metazoa; phylum Chordata; class Mammalia; order Artiodactyla; family Bovidae; genus Capra; species Capra hircus. The sequence continues at coordinate 7,005,058 of NC_030818.1, forward strand.
CCTTACTGAAAACTAGGAAACCAAGACAACCATGGCCTCAGTTCAGTTCAGTCCAGTCGCTCAGTCGTGTCCGATGCTTTGCGACCCCATGAATCGCAGCACGCCAGGCCTCCCTGTCCACACCAACTCCCGGAGTTCACTCAGACTCACATCCATTGAGTCAGTGATGCCATCCAGCCATGTCATCCTTAGTCATCCCCTTCTCCTCCTGTCCCCAATCCCTCCCAGGATCAGAGTCTTTTCCAATGAGTCAACTCTTCCCATGAGGTGGCCAAAGTACTGGAGTTTCAGCTTTAGCATCATTCCTTCCAAAGAAATCCCAGGGCTGATCTCCTTCAGAATGGACTGGTTGCATCTCCTTGCAGTTCAAAGGACTCTCAAGAGTCTTCTCCAACATCACAGTTCAAAACCATCAATTCTTCTGTGCTCAGCTTTCTTTATAGTCCAACTCTCACATCCATACATGACCACTGGAAAAACCATAGCTTTGACTAGACGGACCTTTGTTGGCAAAGTAATGTCTCTGCTTTTGAATATGCTGTCTAGGTTGGTCATAACTTTCCTTCCAAAGAGTAAGTGTCTTTTAATTTCATGGCTGCAGTCACCATCTGCAGTGATTTTGGAGCCCCCCAAAAAATAAAGTCTGACACTGTTTCCACTGTTTCCCCTCTATCTCCCATGAAGTGATGGGACCAGATGCCATGATCGTTTTCTGAATGTTGAGCTTTAAGCCAACTTTTTCACTCTCCACTTTCACTTGGAGATGATGGCCTAGTCTGAATGAATAAATGACTAAACTTAATTAAAAATTTTCAAGATGTTTTAGGATACAAAAGTTAAGTTTCTATTCAAATGTAAGCATGTTTAAGGTAGTATTATTTTGTTTGTCAAAATGTTACCTAGAGGTTATAGTGTCCTGGGCGCTGTTCCAAGCCTGCCTGCTCCTGATTCTGTGGAGCAGATTCTCAGTGCCAAAGCCCTATGATCTTAACAACTAAGTCAAGAACAGTAACAAGCAGATCTAATTCCTTGAAGTGATGCCAGCATCTTGTGGTGAATCTCCCAGCAGTGACAAGACTTTTCATCTCTCCCTCTGAGACCACGTGACCGATATTGGTGCAGAAGGAGATGCCTGCCTCAAAAACATTGCCAGCCACAGGGGAGAAGGACGAGAAGCGGTGGTGTTGTCAACTGGCTCCAAAAATCCACTAGAACTTTTCTTGGGCAGCACCTCCTCTTTCAACTTCCATCATATCATAGCAAAATAATATAGTGGTTAGGAATCTAGCCTTTGGAGCCAACCTGCTTGGGTTCAAATTCTGGCTCCATCTCTTAGCTTAACATAACTTGTACCATTTGCTTACCCTCTTGGTGTCTCAAGGCTTCCCTGGTGGATCAGAGAGTAAAGAATCCTCCTGCAGTGCTGGAGACCCAGGTTTGATCCCTGGGTTGGGAAGATCCCCTGGATAAGGGAATAGCAACCCACTCCGGTATTCTTGCCTGGATAATACCATGGACGGAGAAGCCTGGCAGGCTACAGTCTATGCGGTTACAAAGAGTAGGACACGACTGAGCAGCTAACTCTCAGTGTCTCAGCGCCCTTGTCTGTAAAACAGCTGTAATAATAATAGTGCTTGTTTCCCTGGGTGGTTGTGAGAATGAAGGTGCTAACACATGAAAGTCATTGAGAACTGTATGTGACATGCAGTGAATTCTAGAGAAGTTTTGGTTATTATATTATTGTGCTGGTCTGGAATCAGTCGCAGAATCCTTCTGGGATGTGGTGAGTTTTGAAAGTTAGTCGAATTTACTCATGACTGAAGTCACACCAGCTATGTGGAGCTAAAGGCAGATTTGCAGCTAACATTTGCTTGACATGGAACCCAAGAGTCGAGGGTTAGGGTTTTCCATGTCATTCCCCGTTAGGCAGTCTGATGACTTCCCTCTGTTTCTAGGAACTCCCTAGAAAAACTTGCCTTTCCTGTCTAAGAGCCCTGTAGGGACTTGAATCTGAGAATCTGGAATCTGTGTTTGGATGAGACTATGTTAGTTCTGGACCTTAAACAGTACATTTGCAAAATCCCTTGGAGTCTGTTTACTTCTCATCTCTTGCCCCCATTTGCTTTTGAAACTCTCAGCACCAAAGCTGCTATAACTGGCTGAGCCTTCCTTGCTAGAGTCTGCCAAATAAACTATCAAGGAGTATCTGGATGGGCAGTCGTGGGGTTCCCGGATTTCCAGATCACTTGGAACTCAAAGTGTAATAATATTGGAGCCACAAACACCAAGCATTAGCTTGAGTAACTGATGCTAAAACGAGATAAGATCTGATTACTTCTTCCAGAGGATTATTCTGTTGTCCTTAAATATTTATATCCCAAGGTCAAGTGTTCCTGGTGTACAGTGAACCGGCACTTTTGAACGAGTCATGGATTTTGGCTCAAGACGAAATTTTAGGGTGGGTGGAGTGGGTGTGTGGAAGGATGTCTCTTATCTCCCCTTTAAAATAAAAGAGGGAATTTGTGCGTGTGGGGAGTTTGTAAGGAAGAAGCTGCAAGAACTGGAAAATCTTCACGGCTCAGTCACTGACTTGAAGCTCTTTCCTTCTGTCCCTCGCTTTGGGTAAGCATCCTTTACTTAACTAAAGTTTGTAGTGAAAATGTTTCTATACATGTAATGAGAAAAGTACCAACAATTCATGTTTACAGGAAATGTGCTATCCTGAAATATATTAAGGGTTATTGTAGTCATTCTGTATTTGTTGGTTTCTTTATTGGTTCCATCTTTCCTCTGACTTTTTAACAAAAAAATATATAGCTGTTATCCTTTTGTTGAAAGAAAAAAAATGTAATTGTTTTTCATAGACCTTCAACTTGTCTTAGAAAGCCTTTGGTGGATCTTGGGGAGAAACAGGGTGAGAGACATGTTTTTGAGGGTTTGGTATAGTGTCTAGGGCAATAATTTGATGAGCGTTTTACCCATCTCTTTCTCATAATCCTTACGAAATATGGGATGACAGCTTGCCTGTGTTCTTGGGGGAAGAAGGGGATCATGTGAACGCACAGCCAGTTGCCAGCTTGTGCGGATGTTTCTGGTTTTATGTCAGCATTGATAATACTGTGTTGTCTAAGGTCACTTGAATTTTATGAGTTTCCTTTTTTTTTTTTTTTTCAAAAATAGAAACTTATTTTCTTTCCTCTTAATTTAGCTTCAATCATGAGACAGTGAAACATCCTAAGGTCCGCATGGCCCCAAGGTCTAGTATTCAATGATGTGTGTCTGAAGTCAGCTTATATACTAAAGATCTGCTAAGGATGAATCCTCCTTGCAGGGGGCAGGGGTATTAAGCAAGACAAAAATCATGGCTGTAAATATTTTGCTTGTGAATTTTAAAAATTATTTTTAATTGGATAATAATTGGTTTTTTAATCAATTTATTTTTAACTGGAGGATAATTGCTTCCTTGTGATTTCACATGATTTTTTTGGTAGAGATACTGACAGTTCTTTGCAACTATCTGTCTTAGGGAATATCATCAATCTCCTAGGTGGGAGCTTTGCCACTGGATGTCTCAGACTCGACCTGAATCATCGTGAGAATCGGTTCTCAGCACCTACTCTCGCTTGAGAAACTCAGGATGAGACTCTGGGTCTCGGTAATTCTAACAGCTCTCATACCTTCCACTTCAGCTAGGCTTAGTAAGTATTGCTTTTGAACTGAGATTTAAAACAATTTTAATTAGGTAATTCCAAGAACACGTGCCTTGCTATCCAATTGCTCCAACTGAATGGCAATGTGGAGACTTCATTTATGTTCTACAGTTACTGTTTTTAAAAAATTCATTTATTATTTATTTTTGCTTGCTCTGGGTCCTTGTTGCTGCAAACAGGCTTTTTGTAGTTGCAGTGACCAGGGGCTACTCTTCATTGTGGGTTGCCCTGCGGCCGGTGGGATATTACCAGTCCAGGGATCGAACGTGTGTCCTCTGCATTAGCAGGGGGATTCTTATCCACTGTGCCATCAGGGAAGTCCTTAGAGTTATTCTTCATCAGCAGTTCTTCATTTGTCCCCTTTATGGGGATAAATTTTTTATAACAAATACAGCATCATTTTGATTTAATGCATTCAAATACATCAAAATGTAACATGATGCCTGCACATAGAAGGTATGGTCAGCGTTTGTTGACTGGACAACATGCTTTGTGTAGGTGGACTTGGCTGCTTTTCTTTGGAGCAACGTGGAGGATCAAGGTCCAGGTTAAACCACTAATCTATGTACCCACTGTTAGTCGCTCAGTTGTGTCCAACTCTGCAATTCCATGGACTGTAGCCTGTCAGGTTCCTCTGTCCATGGACTTTTCCAGGCAAGAATACTGGAATGGATTGCCATTTCCTTCTCCAGTGTACCCATTAGAATATTTCATAAAAGAGCTTAGATGATTTACTTATTCTTTCTCAAAGTATCACAAAGTATGACAGCTTTCTCAATTTAATCTTGCTGTTGTTTAATCATCATGAAGTCATGTCCGACTCTTCGAGACCCCATAGATTGTAGCCTGGCAGGCTCCTCTGTCCAAGAGATTTCCCAGTCAAGAATATTGGAGCAAGTTTCCATTTCCTACTCCAGGGGATCTTCCTGATCCAGGGATCGAACCCGAGTCTCCTGCATTGGCAGGCAGGTTCTTTACCACCAAGCCACTGGGGAAGCTTAGAAGGGGATATTTAGAATACCAAAATTGCAACCTTTTCATATGATCACTTCAAGAAATTTATGTGTTTGTTCGTTTGTTTTTAATTTGCAGGGCCATTTTTGGGCCTGGAAAATGAGGCTTTAATTGTGATATGTCCCAGACAAGGAAACTCTTTATACCCTGTGGACTGGTATTACTCAAAAACCAACAAAAGCATTTCTACCCAGAGAGGAAATCGGATACTTGCCTCAGGGAAGCATCTCAAGTTCCTCCCAGCCAAAGTCAGCGACTCCGGATTTTATACCTGCATTGTCAGAGGGTATTATCCAGGCCTGCTCTTTTGTCCTTAACAACTGATATTCCAAGCTGCCTCACTTCTCTTCCCTTTCTAGACCTTTCTGGAACAGTCAAATTGATGAAGTAATCTGAATAAAAGAGCACTTCTAGGAATGTCTTCATGGTGAAGTTCAGATGGTGGTGAACTATTTGTTATTATTACTTGGAGGCACTGCAAAGCTTGCAGTATTTTAGTTCCCCAAACAGGGACTGACCTCTGCTCAGGATGTGCCCCCTGTGGTGGACTCAGAGTCTTAACCACTGGACCACCAGAGAAGTCTCTGGTGAGCTATTTGGATGTATACTTGCAGGGCTTAACTTGTAGCCCAATTAGAAAAAGACCAGGTTGTTCTAGTGGCTGAGAAACTGAGAGCAATCACTCACTTTGAGTTCCAAATAAGAACAATCCAGTGTAAAAAGCAGTGACCTAGATGCATGACGTCTAGGGTAGGCTTGTGATGAATGTGAAGGGGAGTCACCTGGGCCTCCCACCTGAGGGGCAAGCCCGAGTCCATTACTCTACACGCAGTTGCCACAAACGTTGTGTCATGAATGTTGCGTGCCTGTTTGGTAAATATAAGCTATGAGACCAGCTATGTCAAAAGGCAACTTGCTCTGGCTCGGTGCCTGGGCTCCGAGGTCAGGTGGTGTCAGTTTTGAATCCACGGTCCTCACTGTTTGTCTGTGTGTTGCTGTGAAGTTGCTTCTCCTTCTCTGTTCCCTCATCTGTCAAATACACATGATAACAGAACCCACTTCAGAGCCTGTTATGAGCATAAAATGAGATAATGTTACCACCATAAATGGTACATAGAAAACTCTTAATAGATACTAATTATTTTCATTATTAGATTAGGTGTTGGTGTGACAGCATATATAGTATATAGAGAAATGGTGAGGGAGTCATTTTTAAGGCTGCAGTAGGGGCTATGTTTTAAGCTTTGCTGGTGGCTCAGTGGTAAAGAATCTGCCTGCCAATACAGGAGATGTGGGTTCGTCCAGGAAGATCTGCTGGAGAAGGAAGTGGTAACCTGCTCCAGGATTCTTGCCTGGAGGACCCCATGGATAGATGAATCTGATGGGCTACAGTCCACGGGATTGCAAAGAGTTGGACACAACTGAGCAACTGAACAGCAGCTACCAGGGGTTATATTTTATTTAAAATGTAACCAAAAAAGCAATTAAAATGTTAGATCTTAATGACTATTTTAAAATAAGAACTACTCTATATCTATTGTTTTAGGAAGAAAAATTAGAGTTGAATTATTTCATAATGTTAGTATTAAGTAAAAGTTAGAGTCAGAGTAAGTCATTCCATAATGCTAATATTAAGTAAAAATTAGAGTCATATTAGGCTTCCCTGGAGGCTCAGTGGCAAACAACCTACCAATGCAAGAGACGCAGGTTTGATCCCTGGCTTGGGAAGATCCTTTAGAGAAGGAAATGACAATCCACTCCAGTATTCTTGCTGGATTAAGAGTTGGATTAAGTCATTTCATAATGCTAAATAATATTAAGTAAAAGTTAGAGTTGGATTAAATTATTGCATAAGGCTAAGTGACTTTTTAAAAATTGCTTACTTTTTTTTTAATAGTCCTGCCTCCAATAAGACTGGATATGTGAATGTCACCATTTTTGAAAAACAACCAGATTGCAATATTCCAGATTATCTGATATATTCAACGACATCTGGATCAGAAAAAAAATCCCAAATATTTTGTCCTACAATTGACCGCTACAACTGGACACAGCCTGTTGAGTGGTTTAAGGTAAAAAGAAACTTGCCGGGAAATAGATGAAAATACACAATCAAAATAGGTATGAAAGAATTACTAAAAGTGGACTGGAACCTTTCATTTCAGAACTGTGAAGTTCTCCGAGGACCAAGGTACCTGGCACACAAGTCATTTTTGCTGATTGATGATGCAACCAAAAAGGATACTGGTGATTATACATGTAAATTTATGCACAACGAATATGGAGTCGAGTATATCGTAACAGCAACCAGATCATTCACAGTTACTGGTAAGCTACTGAATATAACAAGGGCAATATCGAAAAAAGATAAAGGGAGAGAAATTGTGTCCTTGTTGATTTGCCTGTATTTTATCCTCCTCCTTGAGCGTCCTCCTGCCTCACCTTTTCATACACATCCTCTAATACTATGCAAAGAGATTTTCTAAATTATACACCATCAAGTTTTAAGACATTTGGGGGAGGGGCAAAATTACGCTTCTAATCCAAAGCCACATCTGCTATCTCCTCTATGTTTTAATTTTTCAAAGGTAATGCAATCACCTAACGTTTTTTTGAACAGCAACTCAACTATTTGAAAAGCAAGATTAACTCTCTTTCTTCCAATGTCTTGTCAGAGTTTCTGTAAATAGAGCTAGGTCTATTTACTCTCTGATATAACTAACTGGATTAGAAGTATAAGAGAGACTTTATAAAGATATACATAGATATTATTGGGTGGTTTTCAATCTTGATTTGCAAGGCTTTCATCATCATCTACAACTTTAGGTAGGTCATTTAATTCTAATTTTTATTTCAAGTTCACTTTACATTCTATAAAAATCCATCAGGGGAAAGGCTTCACAGTCAAACCCAACAGATCTACAAAGAGTTGGGGTCTCCTCAGCATAGCTTGATCTATAGGTAGAGATGAAACCTATATGCCTGGAACATTTCTTTGGGCAGAACAATAGTGGACAAGAATTTGGTCTGGAGTTTTCCGGGGCTCCGCCCCTGTAAAATGTGCAGCGCTGGACCACATCTGTGCTCGTATCTCTCAGTGCTCAACATCAAACCCCACAGAGGTCCTTAATCACAGCATTCTGAAATAAGTGAGAATCAAGGGGTACAGGAACGCATCCGTGCTCCATTAGAACTAACTTCTAATTCAGTTAGTTATATTAGAGATTAAATAGGCTTCTCTCTTTTTACAGAACCTCTGAGAATATTTTTACCATGTCTAAGCAAGGCTACAGTCCATGGGGTTGCTAAGAGTTGAACACGACTGAGCGACTTCACTTTCATTTTTCATTTTCACGCATTGGAGAAGGAAATGGCAACCCACTCCAGTGTTCTTGCCTGGAGAATCTCAGGGACAGGGGAGCCTGGTGGGCTGCCATCTGTGGGGTCGCACAGAGTCGGACATGACTGAAATGACTTAAAAAAAAAAAAAAGGCAACAATGCTACACAAGCCACACAGGTGAAAGGTTGCGAGCAGAAATGTAGACTGATGTATTTATCACTTTCACGGGTCTTTGGAAATCTTCCCTGTAGTGTTATGCCTATTCTATAGAATCGAGGTTTTCTGGCAATTGCTACATTATGCAATTCATTTAATGGTTTGCATAGTATTTGTTTTAACAATAAAAAAAGAGAAGAGAAAATTTTAAAAAGCATAGCTAGTAACAGAAAGGTTACTGGCTGTTTTTGTTTCATTTGTGTGTGTGTGTGTGGGGGGGTGTATGTGTATACATGTGTATTTGTTGCCATGGGTCACTATCGAAAGATCTGAGAAATGTCACTATGAAACAGGACAGAAATATGAAAATACAACCTTTGTACTGACGACTACTCAATGCTCTCCAAATATTGAAATTCTGTCTTTGTCTTTGATTTCAGAGGAGCAGGGCTTCTCTTTGCCTCCTGAAATTAAAGCGCCTCCACAAAATGAAATAAAGGAAGTGGAAATTGGTAAGAAAACTATAAGAATACTGTAAGATTTTTGCCTGGAAAATCCTTCCATGTGACCCGGGGGTCAGGCTATCTCCATAGTAGGTCTTGAGGATTAAATGAGATATACTTGCAAACACCCACGTTGGGCACTTTCTAAAATTAGGGACATGTGCTCACCACCATATACAGCACTTATATTTGTACTGTGCTCTGCTTTGCTTTGGAGAAGGCAATGGCACCCCACTCCAGTACTCTTGCCTGGAAAATCCCATGGACGGGGGAGCCTGATGGGCTGCAGTCCATGGGGTCGCTAAGAGTCGGACACTACTGAGCGACTTCACTTTCACTTTTCACTTTCATGCATTGGAGAAGGAAGTGACAACCCACTCCAGTGTTCTTGCCTGGAGAATCCCAGGGACAGAGGAGCCTGGTGGGTTTCTGTCTATGGGGTCGCCCAAAGTCGGACACGACTGAAGTGACTTAGCAGCAGCAGCTGCTTTGCTTTTTGCTTTCTGGTACTTTCACCTGTGCTGCCTCGTTTCCCTCTTGCTTCTGTCCAGGAGGTAGATATTGTCCCACTTTAAGTTTATGGATGGTCAGGCTTAGACAGATCGATGTGTGCTGTGTGCTAAGTCACTTCAGTCACGTCCCACTCTTTGCGACGCTATGGGCTCCTTTGTCCGTGGGATTTTCCAGGCAAGAATATTGGAGTGGGTTGCCATGCCCTCCTCCAGGGGATCTTCCCGACCCAGGGATCCAGCTCGCAACCCACATCTCTTGCATCAGCACTGGCAGGCAGGTTCTTCACCACCAGCCCCCTGGGAAGCCCCATCTTTCATTAGAACAGCAGAGCACCTTGTGTTCCAGTTGTGTGTTTATACCGTTGTCATCTCCTGGGAGATTCTAAACACCTGTACTCTCTTCAGATGCCTCTTGTTTTTTTGTTTTTTTGTTTTTTTTTTTAGTATTTTTAAAGTCTTTCCTGAATTTGTTACAGTATTGCTTCTGGTTTTGGCTTTTCGGCTGTGAGGCATATGGGATCTTTTAGCTTCCCCACCAGGGATGGACCTCACACCGCCTGCACTGGAAGGAGAATTATTAACCACTGGACCACCAGGGAAGTCCCTGGATGTGTAATTCTTGACCCAGGAATTACGAACTCAGTAGGGGACAGCTGAATGCACCGTCCTAAGGCAGGAAACAGCCCTTAAGAAATAGTGGAATAGTTAGAAATCATGGAATTGTAGCTGAGTCAGGGGAAATGGTTTTACCTACAGAGAGAGCAGGGGTATTTGGTAGGATGAGAAAGGAGTGGAAGACAGCCATTAAAAAGAAATCGCAAATGACCCAATTTCATTCCTTTTTATGGCTGAGTAATGTTTCCCATGCCAAGTGAAAAAAGTCAGAAAGAGGAAAGCAAATATTGTGTATTAATGCATATATGTGGAATCTAGACAAATGGGGCAGATGAACCTAGTAGCAGAGCAGGAATAGAGGTGCCGATGTACAGAATGGATGTGTGGAAATGGTGAGGGTGGTGGGATGAACCGGGAGGTTGGGACTGACATATGTACGCTACCGTGTGAAACAGATGGCTAGTGGGAACCTGCTGTACAGGGCAGGAAGCTCAGCTGGGTGCTCTGTGACGACCGAGAAGATTGGGGTGGAGGTGGGGTGGAGTGGGTTGGGATGCATGTCCAAGAGAGGGGCTATATGTGCACACATACAGCTGATCCGTGTTGTTGTACAGCAGGAACTAATACAACATTGTAAAGCAACTATATGTGCTCAGTTGCTCAGTCGTGTCCCACTCTTTTCCACACCATGAACTGTAGCCCGCCAGGCTCCTCTGTCCATGGGATCTCCTAGGCAAGAATAAGGAGTGGGTTGCCATTCCCTTCTCCAGGGGATCTTTCCAACCCAGGGATCGAACCTGTGTCTCCTGCATTGGCAGGAGGATTCTTTACCACTGAGCCACCTGGGAAACCCCAAACAACTATATCCCATTTTTTTAAAAAACAGCTATACCCCAATTAAAAAAAAATTTCAATGTATAGTAAAGGGAAATCTTAGATTATAATGTGGCATTGGTGAAGCCTCTTTAGTTTCTGCTGCAGAGCAGGGGAGAAAGGAGAAAGAGGAGGGGGCTGACCTTCACCCTGACCTGTGAGTGAAATGAAGAAGCTGGGAGAGGAGAGGAGGAGGTGAAGGGAGGGCAGAGAAAGAAGAAGGTGTTGCCGATGAGGAAGGGAAACGGGGATCCATTTACGGCCACGCATCTGCCTGCAGTGCAGGAGAGGAGGATTGGCTCCCTGGGTTGGGAAGATCCCTGGAGAAGGGAGTGCAGCCCACTCCAGTATTCTTGCCTGGAAAGTTCCATGGACAGAGCAGCCTGGCAGGCTGCAGTCCATGGGGTCAAAAAGAGTCAGACGTGACTGAGTAACACTTTCACTTTTCTTTCATGGCACACAGAGGGGGTTCAGTGAATTTTTTTCACGTTAAATTAAATCCCATTTGAACAGAATTTTATGGATGAGTTTCTTTCCTTCTTATCTAGGAAAACCAACAAACCTAACATGCTTGGCTTGCTTTGGGAAAGGCCCTCAGGTCATGGCTGAGGCCTTCTGGCGGGTGAACAGAAGTGAGGTTAAGAACTTTGGTGAAAGGAGAATACAAGCGACGCAGAAGCTAACACAAAGGTATTTTTAAATGGCAGTTAAAGCAGCCCCCCGCCTTCCCACATTGTTTGCAACTGCACAGTAAGCACTGACAGTAACAGAGTGCCTTTTAATCCTAGCGGTGAGCTGACGTGCCGACACACTGTTTTAAAAATAGAGGCTGTAACGGAAGAGGATTTGACATCGAAGTATGACTGTCTGGCCATGAATTTCCATGGCTTCATCACGCACGCTGTAACACTAAGGAAGAAAAATCCAAGTAAGGCGTGTTTCTGAGACTCCAGTCACTTGAGTTTGCTGTGTCGACTGTAAGCTGAAATCATATTCTTAAGAGAATAGTGTGTTGGCGTGTGGTTGCAGGAAAATCCATCAAGACAACAGAATGCTCCGTCTCACAAATTGAAGAAGGCAGGAGAAAAGATTTGTCTTGGGTGTAGGCATTACACATATATACATTGTATATAGAGACAGGTATATATTGTGTAGAGAGACAGAATTCAAGACAGAAAGGAAGCGACTGAACTGTCACTGTGCTTTTTATGATCAGCACACTCAGACACCGTTAAACAAGTCAGTAAGGACACACTCCTTCTCCCTGGGAGTGAGTGCATCTTTCTTTCACTCCTTCCATGTACGACTGTGCACAATGATGGCAGCAAAAAATAGTTTCACCAACACTTCCTTCCTGAGCACCTGTTGATTCTCTCGCTTGTTTGCACATCCAAGTAAAGACACTCCCTTGGTTAGATGAAGCATTTAGTCCAGTGTAACAAAGGGTGCAGGGAAATTTCTGATATCTTTTCTTGTCACTCCATGTGTGATGATGTAGAAATTATTTAATGTGTTTGTCATGTAGTCACAGGGAGAGTTCAACTCCCAGTTTATACCCCTAAGTGGGGTACTGTGCTGTGCTTAGGCGCTCAGTTGAGTTGGACTCTCTGCGACCCCATGAACTGTAGCTCCACCAGGCTCCTCTGTCGACGGGGATTCTCCAGGCAAGAACACTAGAGTGGGTTGCCATGCCCTCCTCCAGGGGATCTTCCCAGCTCAGGGACTGAACCCAGGTCTCACGCATTGCAGGTCGATTCTTTACCATCTGAGACACCAGGGAAGTCCAAGCGGGGTACAGTCCAGATTAATTTGGATAAACCCACAGAGGCACAACTTGATTGGGAGAGATGGGAAAATTTAACTAATTTGATAGAGTTAGTCTTTGCCTGAGGTGGTCCTTGGGATTTTTCTTGTTTGAATTCAACACGAACCACTGACTTGTAAGGTTTTATAAAACAGTGGAGCCACGACTACTCCAGATGATTTTAAATGCTATCATGCTCCATGGGTCATCAGGATTCTGCTAGTTACACACACATATATACATGCATGTCATCTCAGGATGTGTTGACCCTGATGAGATGTCATCTTATGCTGACATTTGTGGCATTGGTGGGCACGGAAGACCCCATAGGAACAGGGAAACCACCGACCCCAACTGTGCCATGGCGTCCTTATCCCACTGCTGTCTGTGCTCACGTTGTTGTTTTATGAATGTTCTCTAGGTTCCTATGTACTGGAATTGTTTTCTTTTTTTTTATTGGAATGTAATTGCTTTTGTTGTGTTCATTTCTGCCGTTCAACTGAGTGAATCAGCTATGTGTATACATATATCTCCCACCTTGGATCTCTCTCCCATCCCCGCCCCATCCCACCCCTCTAGGTCATCACAGAGCTCCCAGCTGGAATTGTTCTCATGTTATGCATACATGTGATTTTGTTCCTTCTAATACATCTTTATATGCTAACTTTCACCTGCTTTTCTTCAAATCAACACGATTATACTCTGTCTCAACAACTGTGTAAATTAAACAAAAATTGTTGCAACTGCTTTTAATGGTCATAATAAATTCCTTTGTTTCTAATCATACAGTAAAAGAAATTACACACTGTCCTGAATTTTAAAAATGAAAACTTAAAAAGCCTATGTCCCCCTATGATTAAATATTCAGCATTTGATACCACTACTATTAATAATAATACTGTGTACATTCAGTCGTGTCTGACTCTTTGCGACCCCATGGACTGTAGCCCGCCAGGCTCCTTTGTCCATAGGATTCTCCAGGCAAGAATACTGGAGTGGGTTGCCGTCCCCTTCTCCAGGGGATCTTCCCGATCCAGGGACTGACCCAGATTCCTACATTGCAAGCACATATTTTACTGTCTGAGCCATCAGGGAATAATAATAATAATAAACATTTATTCATTGTTCTCTAAATATGAGGACCAGTCATTATTTTTCATACAATTTTTCATCTGTTTTATCAAAAATCCATAATGAAGTTACTATTACTATTGTCTACTTTTATAGATGAGGAAACTGAAACAAAGAGAGATTGACTAATTGTGCAGTTTTACGAGCCAGGATTCAGATGCAGCTTTTCCTGTTTATAAACACTTACAGAAAATATTCAGTGTTAGGCATCACATATAAGGGTTATTTATGCATTTGTAAAGTAACATTTAGGAAGATACTGAACTTCAACTTCTCTTAATGTCTTCAATTAACTTCTTTCTGCTTGTAAACCAGTCACATGCATAAACATTGTGCAAGAAATTGGGATTCCCAGCGCTTGTCCGGGTATTATTTTTAGAAAAAGTGACCTGGAGAGGAATCATGCTGAAACAGTTTACTTAGGGAATATTTATCATTTAAACTGATGACAACACAGACACTAGGCCCCCTGCCAATTTTCAGTTTTGAATCAGCTCACTTTGGTCATTCTTTTTACATTTTTTTAATTAAAAAGAAATTTTTTTTTTTCCGTCGTACCATTAGACACATGGGATCTTAATTCCGTGACCAGGAATCAAACCTGGGTCCCCTGCAGAGGAAGTGCAGAAGCCTACCCCCTGGACTGTCAGGGAGTTCCCCGCCTTGGGAATTCTTGATTTCATAGTGGTAGACAGTCAGGGAGCTGATGAAATAATGAAGGAATTTGCAAGTCTGGACCAGTGATTTTCTTTGCAAAACTGGGAGCCTATGTTTTGAGATCAGATGCAAATGAATAGGGAATTATATAGCCAAATCTCATTTGAGTCTCCTCAAATTTATCTGTAAGTGGGACTATTTGTAAGATAGGATGGTTAATGATTTTAAAGAGGGAAGTAAACTTACAACAGCCAAAATCACTATTGATGAGCACAGTCCTTACATTCAGTTTGTATATATCTGATACAGTCCAGATGGGGACCATCTTGCATATACATGTCGTGAAGCAATGAGTAAGGGTAAAAGTGTAGCAGTGGCTAAAACATGTTCAACAGAAGGGAAATAATGGTGTATTTAGGACCTAAAGCCCGGTAATTTGACTTTCTCAAACACTCATTAGGGAGTTACAAAGTTCTTGTTTCTCCCTTTGCTTTCCTGGGTCACCAACCCCAGATGTGGAAAGTCTCTAAGACCTGCTGATTATTTCTCTCGAATGCCTCCAATGCCAAGCTCCTTTCTCCTTATTACACGGATCTGGCCCCTCCCATACTGCAGAAACTTCCCTCTCATTCTACCCCGAGGATCTATTGGCCACGGAAACAAAACTTCCATACCATCTGACTAATCTTGCTTGAAAAACACCTTTATTGTTAAGGAACCACTCAACACTCTTCAGTGGATCCCACAACCAGAATATAGACAAAATGCTTTAGCTGGACCCTC
The DNA here is from genome assembly GCF_001704415.2 of Capra hircus. Taxonomy (NCBI): domain Eukaryota; kingdom Metazoa; phylum Chordata; class Mammalia; order Artiodactyla; family Bovidae; genus Capra; species Capra hircus. Next base: position 7,020,157 of record NC_030818.1, read on the forward strand.
CAGTCTGATCAGAACCTAGGTCTCGATCCAGCTTTCCAATCATGTATTCCAGCAATTCCCCGAATTAGATTATCTGTCTTTCTCAGAAAACACACCTCCACGTCTGCCCTTGGAATCACAGCATCCTTGCCTGCCAGGAGTGAGTTTCTTCCTTCGAAACTCTCCGAGTCTTACTCAGAGACCTCCAGGGACCTCATTCTGCAGGAAGTCTCCAACTGCTAGTCCAGCACACAGTGGGCAGACCTTCCTAAAACCTCTGTTAGCTAAAACTGATGCTTTCACTTCTTATCTTAGCTAAGTTTACATGTGTCTCCATATGTTTTATATTGAAAAGACCCTGATACTGGGGAAGACTGAAGGCAGGAGGAGAAGGGGACGACAGAGGATGAGATGGTTAGGCGGGATCACTGATTCAATGGACATGAATTTGAGCAAACTCCAGGAGATGGTGGACAGATAAGCCTGGCGTGCTGCAGTCCATGGGGGCATAAAGAGTCAGACATGACTGAGCGAGAACAATAACTGTATCTCATGCTTTGAAAATCCCCTACAATGCCTAGCCTATAGAGTAGAGGCTCAATAACCATTAATTTACTGATTCTTGAAACAGCCATGAGAATTCCATGTAGGCGGTCCTTGTGTGAATCTCTTGCCCTCCCAATGGATGCCAGTACCCACGTGGTTTTATTTTCTCTTGTTTTAAAAATAATAATGATCATGTTTCTCCTCCTCCATCTTTTGAACAGTGGATCAACAAAGTACCTACTACATGCTTGCAGGATTTAGCCTATTATTATTACTAATCAATGCCTTGGTGATAATTCTAAAAGTGTTCTGGATTGAAATTATTCTGTTCTGGAGAGACATAGCTAGACCTTCTAAAACTAGGAATGGTAAGTGGCAAGTTTCAAATTTTCTTTAATAGAAAAGGTCCTATAATGGCTGTTGTTTGCTTATCTAATAATCTCTTAATAGTTATGCTACTAAACCGAGATTTTCTTTTGCTTATTATTAGCGTATTATCAATAAATCTTTTTGAGTACTCAAAGGACACTCTTCATCCTGTCTGGTCATTCCTTGTGGTTTTGAAATTCACCTAAACAGCTCCAATTTTCTCCCCAGTAGAACTGCTGTTGTTACTAATTCCTCCATAACAGAGTCTGTTCCCAGCCCAGAAAGGGCATTTGGGGAAATACGTACTGGTAAAACTTTATGGAAGTCAAACATTTACAGAATTGTTCCTCTTTTCCAGAGGTGAACATGTTAGAAAGGTCCATCAGATTGTAGGTGTATTTTTACCATAAATCCTGTTCCATAAAGCGTCTTACCTCCCTACATATGTATACACATGAAAGGAAGCAGTTATACCTGCTAAATATGAACACCGTTCTTTCATTTGGAGGCAAATAAAATTAGATTTTCCATAGCGTTACTCAACTAGAGCTAATTGTTTGATTTGTGAGAAATTCAGACCCTTTAAACATTTCTCCTCCCTTGCCACCATTACCTTTTAGCATTTTCACTTCCCCATGGGGAAAAGAAAAACTAAAACTTAAATCTGCCTGGCACAGCAAAAAATCCCTTATCTGTGACTATAAATACTTATTAACATATTATTAATCAAACAGGACAATATGGTTTGAAATAAACTGGTCAGGCACTTGTCTGTGTTCAGTCTGAACAGCCTGAACTCTGTTCAAGTTCAGCTTGAACTCTGTTCAAGTCTGAGACAGTAAAAAGGAGAGTGTGTGACTAAGACTGGTTTCCTGATGACTGTACTATGTGTGTGCAGTCGTGTCTGACTCTTTGTGACTCCATGGACTATAGCCCGCCAGGCTCCACTGTCCATGGGATTTCCCAGGGAAAAATACTGGAGTGAATTGTCACTTCCTGCTCCAGGGGGTCTTCCCAACCCAGGGACGAACCTGAGTCTCTTGTATCTCCGCTATTGGTAGGTTTATCCTTTACCACTGCGCCACCTGGGAAGTCACTTTCTGATGACATTTTGGGGATAGTAGATTGTTGTCATCCTCTCCAGATTCTAGAATATTTGAGGGGCTGTGGTATATTTACCAATAATCCTAAAACTCCCCGAGAAATGTCTATCAAGAGTAAAATGAGAATTTTTTAAGGACCAGTTAATAATGTTGTGTTCCTTGCTCTCATGTTCAGATGGGAAGATCTATGATGCTTATGTGATCTATCCACGAAGCTGCAAAAACAGTCCAGCGGGGGCCAGCTCTGTGGAGTACTTTGTTTACCAGATTCTGCCCGACGTTCTTGAAAATAAATGCGGTTACAATTTATGCATCTTTGGGAGAGACCTGCTTCCTGGACAAGGTAAACTTATCCACAACCATCAGGGACAGAAACTCTCATTCCTCAGAAAGCTAAGTGATGAGCTCTGGGATCAGGAGTTGCAATCATTATTCCAGGTCTTAGGACCAGAACTTTTAAATATTTCTCCAGAAGAAGGAAGTATTTCTTTTCTTCTCCTCTCCCCATCACCACTCTGATCCTGAGGTCTTCACAGGAGTGGCAGTGATGTGAAGACAGGGTAAGTCATCCTTGTTTGTGGATTTGGCAGGGCCCAGCCCCTACTTCGGGCTTCCCTGGTGGCGCAGTGGCAAAGAGGCCACCTGCCAACGCAGAGATACAGGAGACACAAGTTCGATCTGAGTGGGGAAGATCCCCTGAAAAAGGGAAGGGCAGCCCACTCCAGTATTCTCGCCTGGGAAATCCCATGGACAGAGCAGCCTGGTGGGCTACGGTTCTTGGGGTCACAAAGAGTTGGACACGACTGAGCAACTGAGCACATCCACCAGCCCATGTCCGCCACTAGGAGAACTGACATCTCTGAAGTCTGTCTAGATCTGAAAGAAGAAGACTTAACATCCAAAGAATTACATTCTCCTATCCAGAGGCACTGGCTAACATGTTTGAAAGGACTCAAAGTTTTTTATAATTTTCCTGACACTGAAGAAACATTTGCAAATTTATGTCCTCACAAGAACAGACAGAATTGTGTCTTCTGTTTCTTAATACTCCTAGTCAATTTCACGTGCTTTTGACAGCTGGGTCACTATTCTAGCATTTCAGTAGTGTTTCTTCTTTCCCTCCATATTCATGTCAAGTACTACCTTAGGGATCCTCTTTTTTTTTTTTTTTTTTTTTTTTGAGGCAAGGAATACCGCTTTATGTAGAAACTAATGTCTGAAAATAATCAACTTGTTGGGGGTCTGGATGCCAGGTTCTTTTATAGAACAGAGATGGGTGGAGGAGGTGAGAGAGCCAAGTAAAAAGTCCATTAATCTTTCAAAAGTCTCCTAGAATGGCCAGCCTCAGTGAGGGGATATGTTAATTTCCTCCTTCCTGTAGCTACTCCCAGGTGGACAGGGTCCTGAACAAAGGAACTTTGGAAACCCTCTTTCTAATGCTTCTCGAATTCCTCACGGACCAGGAAGCATGTGGGACATGAAGCAGGCAGGGTACGTTACATAGACTGTGAGTTTAAACCGGCATTCCTACCACAAAGAGGGATTCAAATGCCGATATGCAAGACAGCAAAAGAGACACAGATCTAAAGAACAGACTTTTGGACTCTGTGGGAGAAGGCGAGGGTGGGATGATTTGAGAGAAGAGCATTGAAACATGTATATTACCACATGTGAACTAGATCACCAGTCCAGGTTTTATGCATGAGACAGGGCACCCAAAGCCAGTGCACTGGGACAACCAAGAGGGAAGGGACGGGGAGGGAGGTGGGAGTGGGGCTCGGAATGGGGGACGCATGGTGGATACACCCGTGGCTGACCCATGTCAATGTATGGCAAAACCCACCACAATATGGAAATAGCCTCCAATTGAAATAAATAAATAAATTTTTTTAAAAAGAAATGAACACATCACAGGTGAATCTGACTTATCCTGAAATATTTAGGTGCTGTTAATGGCTAGTACCAGCTTTGGAGAGCTGTATACAGTTCAGGAAGATGTAACCCACATCTCTCCCGAGGTGCCCTTCTTCCTCCAGCTCTCCACACTGGCTGTTTGTGGGCCCCAGGGACTGTAGCCCTCCAGGATCCACTGTCCATGGAATTCTCCAGGCAAGAATACTAGAGTGGGTTGCCATTCCCTTCTCCAGGGGATCTTCCTGACCCGCGATGGACCCCACATCTCTGTTTCCTGCATTGGCAGGCAGATTCTTTACCACTAGCGCCACCTGGAAAGCCCATGTCCTCTGATCTCACTTCAACCAAAATAAATTAAAAACCAACACCAAAATTCACTTTTCCCTTAGAAACATTTCATAACTGGCCCATGCAGTGCATTTCTTCTCATGACAGTTACCGGCCATCGGCTCTTTCAAGCCCACTCTGCAACCCCCGCTCCATCCAGTGGCCTGGTGACTGATCTTTATGGGAGGCATCATCTGCTCCACACCGGGCTTGGCCAACAGGAGGCACAGGCAGGGGCTCGGAGGGCAGGGTGTACCCCTGGGCCCCTCCGGGTGGGGCAGCCTTGGTGGCCGTGCTTCTCCCTGCTAAGCACTGGCTCCTGCCGGCTTGGGCTCCATAACCGTTCCCACCCTTCACACCTGGAGGGTGACTGTCACTCTCTGAGGTCACCAGGTGCGGAGGTCTGCGCATCTCTCGCTGATTTCCCTTGGCTCTGCTCACATCTTTTATAAGCTGTCCTTTCATTAAACTCTCTCCACTCCGTGCTTCCAAGTATTCCGAGATTTCTGTTAGGACCCACTGACACAAGGTCTCTGGCTGGCACCGTTTGACACTGATTTCCTGCTTCCAACCCTGTGGACTGGCTGTCTCTGGCCCCTGCTCCCTAAGAATGTCTGACTTTTTTATTATCATTATTATTCATGGTTGTGCTTCCTTCATCACTCTCTTCCCTCCTTGCTTTGACAGCTGTGTGTCTCACATGTTTTCAGTCCACCCAGGAGTTAAGGGAAATCACCGTAGAGGTGATTCAGGTCCATAAACAGTGACTTGACAAACAGATCTCATCTTGCTTAAGATTTTCCTAGTTTGAATCAAATCAGCTTCTAAAAAAAGAGACTATTGGGGGTTGGGGGAGGGGGGAGCAAAGTGGATCCAAGACTTCCTGGAGACTTGAGTCAGTTCAGAGAAGCAAAGGTTCCTGAGTTTGCGCTCTTCAACAAGAGAGTTAAATTTCTAAGTCAGAGTGAGAGTGGCATGGAAGTATACACATTACAACGTATCAAATAGGCCGCTGGTGGGAAGCTGCTGTACAGTGCAGGGGACTCAGCTGGGTGCCCTGTGATGACCTAGAGGATGGGGTGAAGCACGGGTGGGTGGGAGGCTCAAGACGGACGAAGTGAAGTAAAGTCGCTCAGCCGTGTCCGACGCTTAGTGACCCCATGGACTGTAGCCTACCAGGCTCCTCTCATGGGATTTTCCAGGCAACAGTACTGGAATGCCATTTCCTTCTCCAGAGGATCTTTCCCACCCAGGGATCGAACCTCGGTCTCTGTATTGTAGGCAGACGCTTTACGTCTAAGCCATTAGGGAAGTCAAGACGGATGGGATATGTGTATACTTGTGGCTCAGACATGCAGATGACACCACCGTTATGGCAGAAAGTGAAGAGGAGCTAAAAACCCTCTTGATGAAAGTGAAAGAGGAGAGTGAGAAAGTTGGCTTAAAGCTCAACATTCAGAAAATGAAGATCATGGCATCCAGTCCCATCACTTCATGGGAAATAGATGGGGAAACAGTGTCAGACTTGATTTTGGGGGGGGCTCCAAAATCACTGCAGATGGTGACTACAGTCATGAAATTAAAAGACTCTTACTCCTTGGAAGAAAATTTGTGACCAACCTAGATAGAATATTGAAAAGCAGAGACATTACTTTGCCAACAAAGGTCCGTCTAGTCAAGGCTATGGTTTTTCCAGTGGTCATGTACGGATGTGAGAGTTGGAGTATGAAGAAGGCTAAGAGCCAAAGAATTGATGCTTTTGAACTGTGGTGTTGGAGAAGATTCTTGAGAGTCCCTTGGACTGCAAGGAGATCCAACCAGTCCATTCTAAAGGAGATCAGCCCTGGGTGTTCTTTGGAAGGAATGATGCTAAAGCTGAAACTCCAGTACTTTGGCCACCTCATACGAAGAGTTGACTCATTGGAAAAGACTCTGATGCTGGGAGGGATTGGGGGCAGGAGGAGAAGGGGACGACAGAGGATGAGATGGCTGGATGGCATCACTGACTCGATGGATGTGAGTCTGCGTGACCTCCAGGAGCTGGTGCTGGACAGGGAGGCCTGGCGTGCTGCAATTTATGGGGTCGCAAAGAGTTGGACACCACTGAGCGACTGAGCCGAACTGAACTGATGGCTGATTCATGTTGTTGTACAGCAGAAACTAACACAACATTATAAAGCAATTATCCTCCAATTAAAAATTTAAAAATTTTAACAATTCTAAATCCTTTTGCAATATGTAAACTAATATTCTAGGAAGATAATGTGTAGATAATTCCTCTGTCCATGGAATTCTCCAAGCAAGATTCCTGGAGCGGGTAGTTGTTTCCTTCTCCAGAGGATCTTCCCGAATCAGGGACTGAACCGGGGTCTCCCGAATTGCAGACGGGTTCTTCACCAGTTGGGCTACCAGGGAAGCCACAACGTGTAGACAGTGAACCTGAATTCCAAGTCTCCTGCTATGTAACTGTAGGTTCCCCCTGAGCTGAAGAACTCTGGACTGCTCTGCCTGGGAGAGGAGAGGGCCTGACGTTCGCGCGGTGACCGCGGTGTGCGGGTTCTTACCTCTTCCGCTGTGTCTTTTATCACCAGATGTAGCCAGCACAGTGGAGACCAGCATCCGGATGAGCAGGCGGCATCTCTTCATCCTCACTCCCGAGATCGTGCACAGCAAGGAGTTCGCCTACGAGCGGGAGATCGCCTTGCACAGCGCCCTCATTCAGCAGGACTCCAAGGCCATCCTCATTGAAATGGCGGCTCTGTGCCCGCCTGGCGGCCTGCAGTTTGAGGAGCTTCAGGACTCCCTTAAGCATCTCATCAAAGTGCAGGGGACCATCAAGTGGAGGGAGGACCACGTGGCCAACAAGCTGTCCCTGAATTCCAAGTTCTGGAAACACGTAAGGTACCACATGCCACCGGTGCCAAGTCGACTCCCCAGGAGAACTCCAAGCTTGGCATCCTTGAGTGCCCAGGGGTAGTAGTGCTTGCTTTGACGGGAAATGCATCCCGTGTTGTGGATCCGAATTTCTCCTAACTGGGTCATGCTGCTGTACCAGACACTGAGCTCCGGAATAGGACTATAGCGGAGGGATTTCAGACCTCAGGCTTCGTGCTCTAACTTTACTTCCACTTCCCTGATTCCGGGTGCACGCAAAATGCCCAGGGATTTTCAGCCTCAAGCTCCCTGACTCCTAACCTCACATTCCGTCGCCCTTGGCTAGTCCTTCTCCATTGTGGTTTAGCATCTTCTAGCTACTCTTCCTCTCTCTCACTCTCTCATTCTCTCTCTCTCTGTATTCCTTGTCTATGTTACATATTTTGAATCTATTTTGAAAGTTTTAGAATTAAATGTTCATGTAATCTTAAAGAACACTCATCATGTCCAGCGGAACACTGGTATTAAATCTTCCTCACTCTGACAGAACGTGTTCGAGTTTATTCAACCAGATGCTTAATTTTTATCATCTCAATACTGCCGATTCTGTTGGTGTACCTTACTCAATTATCCAATGGTCATTATATTGGTTAGTTTTGATTCTAAAATTTATTTCATATGAGAGAAGTGGGAATAATCATACTAAACTCCTTGTATTTCTGTGCTAATCAAATGAGAAATAAAAGTATTAGGCAGGAGTAAGAATTCACTAAATAGTGACAACTTGTTATGACATTTTCTTATAATGTGGATTTCATTCTATGTCCTCTTAAGCAGAGGTCCCCAATCTCTGGGATCTAATGCCTGACACTCTGTGGTGGAGCTGATGTAATAATAATAGAAATAAAGTGCACAAGAAATGTAATGTGCTTGAATCATTCTAAACCATCCCCCTCCCGCCCCCCCCCCCCCCGGGTTTTTTCATGAAACCGGACCTTGGTGCCAACAAATTTGGGGACCACTGCTGTAAAGAGTAAATTCTCTCCAGATTCACTACCACCTAGAATGACAGAGGCTTTTCTGATTTATGAACACAGGATATTTTGGAACTGATTTTGTTTCCTTCTTTGCATTAACTACTTGAAAGCATAAAGCCAAATCTGGAAACTTTCTATAGCAAATACATGGGATATCATAACAGGGAATTGAAAATAATCTCTTCCCTAGTTCCAAAATAAAAGAAACTGAAAAACTGGATGTAATAAAAATTTCAAATGTCTGCTGATAATTCTCACCTTACTAGTCTCTTTGGGAGAGGCAGTTCCTTTTCAGAGAGAAGTAAAGTAAGAATTTTTCCAGGTTTACCTATTCATTTTTTAAATCACCAATTGATTAGCAGACATTTAAAATTTTGATTATGCCCAACTTATCCATTTTTGTTACATGGATAGTGTTTTCTGTGTCCTAAAAAAAAATTTTTTTTTTTTTTTTGCTTATCCCAAGGTCATGGAAAATTTGTCTTATGTGCGGTTATGAACTGTATATGATTCCAGCTTTTATGTTTAAGTCTATGGTCTATCGTAGATTAATATTTGTATGTAGAAATATCCCCCATAGGGATACCCAGTTACTTCAGCAGCATTTGTAAAAATACTTTTCATTCCCTACTGAACTGACATGGTATCTTGGTTAAATAGCTATAGACTATATATGTGAAAGTGAAATTTGCTCAGTCATGTCTGACTCTTTGTGACCCCACGGACTATACAAGTCCATGGAATTCTCCAGACCAGAATACTGGAGTGAGTAGCTTTTCCCTTCTCCAGGGGATCTTCCCAACCCAGGGATCAAACCCAGGTCTCCCGCATTGCAGGCAGATTCTTTACCAGCTGGACCACAAGGGAAGCCCAGACTATATATGTATGGATCTGTTCTTTTTATTTTCCATGTGTATGCTCATGCTAATATCACACTACCAAGACTACTATTGCCTTGTTGTAAACCTTCAAGTTGGTTTGATTCCTCTCTTTTCTTTAAGATTGTTCTGCCTTTTCAGATGGTTTACATTTTCATATGATTTTTAGAATGTTTCAGTTTTTTTGAAAACTCCTCCTATGACTGAATATACAGACTCTATAAATTCTGTAGTTTGTGGAGAGTAGATATCTTAACAATGAGTCTCCCATTCATAGACATGGTCTAGCCCCACCCCCCCCTTCACTGAGGTATTTCCTGTCTCCTAGCAGTATTTTGTAGATTTCATAGTAGATATCTTGCATATCTTTGAAAAATAATATCCTTTGGTATTTGATTTTTTTGTTTTCGTAAGTGGTATCTTTCTAGCAAAGTTCATTTTCCAAATTTCCATTTTTAGTATATAGAATTGCAATCTGTTGCACTAATGGTCTGGTAGCAAGTGATGAGAATGAAGACAGAACACGAAATCTGGTGCAATGGGTCAGCAGATCTGCAGCCTCTATTGGACTGAGGTACAGAGTCCACTCTGAGTCCAGCTTTTATTCCTAATTGCAGACTACAAGATTTTCTCAGATCTTATCTTTCTCAAGACACATGCTGTATTAATAATGTACTCCTAAATGTCATGGACCACACTGACAAAGTCCAGATCTCCTTGTGTTTACCCCAGGCCTTTCCCTTTTGAGCTAGTCTTGGGAACAGTTAGCAAGTGCGTAGGCAGTGTTAGTGCCTGACATTGACTAGCATTCCAAAATCCATGCTTTTACAATCCCAGTCATACTCCCTCTGGGTCTGGCCTTGGGGCTTGTAACAAGGAGATTATTCTTAAGGAAAACATGAAAGATAATCATTAACATAGTTTCTTAATATATGCTATTTTCCCAGGTGCTATTTCTGTGAAATTTCTCAAAGCTGTGAAAGTACATTATTAGAAATTCCCACTACACAATCGATTTCTATATATTCACCTTGTATTTTGTGATCTTGCTAAATTCATTAATTTTTTTCCAACAGGCTTTTCTTATAGATTTCAAAGGGTGATCAACATAAAATTATGCCCTCTGCTCAAACCAGTAGTTTTATTGCTTCCTTTCCAATCTTTATGCCTTTTATTTTTATTTCTTTACTAATTACAAAATGATTGTCTTAGGTGAGAGCTGACATCTTTATCTTATTCCCCATCTTAGGAAAGTGCCAAGCGTTTCACTATTAGTTATGTAGTTACACATAGCTTTCTTATAGGTGTTCTTCATCAGAGTAAGAATGGTCCCTTCTGTTCCAAATTCTCCTAGTGTTATTAATCAAGAAACAGTATTGAATATCGCCAGTTGCTTTTTGGTTGCATTTTTGAGAAATCCTATGGTTTTTCTCTTTTATTAGATGAATGACTTTGATTGGATAAAAAGAATGAAAATCACTCTCTTTAAACCCTTTACCTGTCTGCCATGGGTTTCATTTCTCATTTTTGTTTGAAAGATATAATCACAGGCCAGTCTAAAAATACATCCTGAGTTCCATCTGCTGATTTTTTTAAAAAATGCACAATGCGGGAGTTGAGAGTTCAAGTTGTGTTGGGGGCAAATGAGGACTGCACTCCGGAGATAGCATGTCAGATAGTTCTGAGAAACTGCTGTGAGGAAGTGAGGGGAGGGAGGAGCTACGATATTTAGGAGTTTTGCAACCAAGGACGGGTAGTTGGGAACATCAAACGATTACTGTTAATTAAAGAAACCAGAAGCTTCAGGTTAAGGAATTTAGCTCTTTTCTGTGTGTGGGAAGATGCAAGAGTCTGGGCTCACTGAAATCATTCCTTTGATGTGCATCTCATCTGTCTGGGGGTCATATCCTGTGTTTGCAAATCCTGGAGTGCCTCAAGGTTCACCTTAGGGAGCGGCTACATTCTGCTGACAGCTGCTGCTGCTGCTAAGTCGCTTCAGTCCTGTCCGACTCTGTGCAACCCCATTGACGGCAGCCCACCAGGCTCCCCCATCCCTGGGATTCTCCAGGCAAGAACACTGGAGTGGGTTGCCATTTCCTTCTCCAATGCATGAAAGTGAAAAGTGAAAGTGAAGTTGCTCAGTCGTGTCCGACTTAGCGACCCCATGGACTGCAGCCCACCAGGCTCCTCCGAATGGCGGGTATTCTTCCCTTCCAGAGTGACCTTAGGGCTCACATTGGAGGGCTGAAATAGCGGATGTCTGTGACATCCTTATTTACTGATACGGCAGGAAATGTTCCATTTCTCACACCACACCATAAAAACTTAAACACACCTTCTCCTTTAGCCTCCTTTTCTTCTAACCCTTTTAAAATTTCAATTTAACACCTCTGTGCTTGTCTTTTACTTCCCGAGAGGGAACGCCCATCCATCAGGCTTAGCAAAAAGCCTTAGGACCCAGCCGGGACCCCAGAGCTTGAAACACCAAGTCCTCCGCACCTTTGGTTAGCCTCGGGGAGGCCGGGCCCTCAGGGTTAGGACTCCTCTTCTGCCTCCAGGGGGCCGCCTGCCGGCCCAGCCCCTTCCCCTAAAGCTCAAATGCTCTCAGTCCAAAGACAGACTCCGGGGCTCTGGTGCCAGCTGCCCGCTGCGCCCAGGGTGCGTAGGAGCTGCCCCGGCGCGCCCCCTCCTGGCCCCCGGGGCCGCTCGCCAGCTTCGGGGACCTAGGCGCGCCGCCCCTCGCCGCAGCCTCCTCGGCCCCCTCGGCTCCCGGCTCCAGCGAGCCGCTCCCCGGAACCCAAGGGCGGGGCGCCCAGCGACTGGAGCCTGTACCCCGAGCGCGGCGAGGAGCGCGCACTCCGCTCCCGGTGCGCCGCCGACCGGGACACCCAGGACCCAGAACGCGCAGAACTTGGGACACCCGGGGCTCTAAGCGCCCCCATCCGAGGAGCATCCCCAAACTGGGAGAACCCCGGACCCGGAGCGCCCCCACGGAGGAGAAGCCGGACTCGAAGAATCCTGACCGGAGCAAACCCGGACGGGGAGCGTCCCAGACCCAGGATACGTCCCCCGGCCGCGGAACAGGAGCAGCGAGCACCCCACTCGCAGCTGAGTTCTGCCAGACTCTCTCTGTCTTCATACTTTCCGTTCCTTTCCTTTCTTTTCTTTTTCAGCCTTTTCTGTTTAATTGCACTTGCGGCGCCTTTCTTTTCACGGTGGGAGAAAGGCAGCAGGTATTTTCTCGCCTGCCTCCGCCATCCGAACGGTGTGGAGGAAGCCCCCGCCCTAGCCTCGGGACCCCTTCAGACGGTAAGAAAGACCTGGCTTTTTCACCTTCACCTTCTTCCACTGTCCTCTGCTGCCAAGGGGGCGGCCAGCCTCTGGGGCAGCGTTTCTGAAAGATCAGTTAAATATGACGATGTATGAAAGTGTTAGTCGCTCAGTCGTGTCTGACTGTTTGCGACCCTACGGACTGTAGCCCCTCCAGGCTCTTCTGTCCGTGGAATTCTCCAGGCAAGAACAGATCGAACGGAGTCGCCTGTGTGTCTCCTGCATTGCAGGTGAATTCTTTACCACTGAGCCACCAGAGAACTCCATTATATATGTTATGCATATAATTTTAAATATTAAGCATATGTGCATACTTGCATGAATAATTGGTGATTCACCATCAACTTTCCCTGATAGTATAATTTTAGAGTCTAAAACCGTCCCAATTCTTTTTTTCTAGAAAGGTGAGAATAGGGAAAGGAAGTGAGAGTTTTCATTTATCAAGCAGTTACTTGTATCTGACACTGTGCAGAAAACGTTTAGATGCCTCCTTTTCGATTCAGCCTCCTACAGGCCAAATGAAGTATGCCTCCTATTCTTTTTTTGGGGCGGGGTGGGTGTAATTGCTTTACGATGTTGTGTTGGTTTTGCTGTGCAATAAAGTGAGTCGGCTGTATGTATACATATTCCCCCTCCCTCCTGAGCCTCTCTGCCCCTTCCCCCTCTCGGTCATCACAGACCACTGAGCTGAGCTCCCTGTACTGTGCAGCAGGCTCCCACTAGTTATCTATTTAATACATGATAGTATGTATATATCAACCCTAATCTCAATTCGTCCCATCCTCCCTTCCCTCCCTCTGCGTCCACATGCCAGTTCTCTGTGTCTGCAGTCCTGCCTCGGAAACAGGTTCATCAGAACCGTTTTTCAAGATTCCACATGTATATGTTAATATATGATACTTGCTTTTCTCTTCCTGACTTACTTCATTCTATATGACAGACTCTAGGCCCATCCACGTCTCGACAAATGACCCTATTGCATTCCTTTTAGTGGCTGAGTACTATTCCATGTAACCCACTCCAGTACTCTTGGTTGGAAAATCCCATGGACGGAGGAGCCTGGTAGGCTACAGCCCATGGGGTTGCAAGCAGTCGGACACGACCGAGCGACTTCACTTCGCTTCAGTATTCTGTGTAGCACCACATCTTTATCCGTTCATCCGTCACTGGACGGGTTTAGGTTGTTTCCACATCCTGGCTATTGTCAACAGTGGTGAAGCATGCTTCTTAAAAGGAGGGGGCCCTAGGTTCGGTAGTTTACCCAAGGGCATCCAGCTACTAAGTAACCGATTCCCAGATTCACTCCTACATTTTCCTAATTTCAAAACCTTTGCCTTGATCTGAGGTGCCTCCCAGGGTTTTAGAGCCCCAGCGGCTGTACAGTTCAGTTCAGTCACTCAGTCGTGTCCGACTCTTTGCGACCCCATGAATCGCAGCACGCCAGGCCTCCCTGTCCATCACCAACTCCCGGAGTTCACTCAGACTCACGTCCATCAAGTCAGTGATGCCATCCAGCCATCTCATCCTCTGTCGTCCCCTTTTCCTCCTGCCCCCAATCCCTCCCAGCATCAAAGTCTTTTCCAATCAGTCAGCTCTTCACATGAGGTGGCCAAAGTACTGGAGTTTCAGCTTTAGCATCATTCCTTCCAAAGAAATCCCAGGGTTGATCTCCTTCAGAATGGACTGGCTGGATTTCCTTGCAGTCCAAGGGACTCTCAAGAGTCTTCTCCAACACCACAGTTCAAAACCATCAATTCTTCAGTGCTCAGCCTTCTTCACAGTCCAACTCTCACATCCATACATGACCACTGGAAAAACCATAGCCTTGACTAGACACACCTTAGTCGGCAAAGTAATATCTCTGCTTTTGAATATGCTATCTAGGTTGGTCATAACTTTTCTTCCAAGGAATAAGTGTCTATATAGCAGTTAGCAAATAGATGCCTGGGCTGTTCTTCAGATGCAGGTACCTGAGCTCAGTGTATTATTGATACATCACACCCATTTGGTGCTGCTGTCCTGGGATCTGGAACCCGATTTTCCAATGCCTTGGATGGGCTGGAAGGGAGCACTGGTTTGATCCCTGGCCAGGGAACTATTGATAAGATCCCATGTGCCACATAGCTCAACCAAAAAAAAAAAAAAAAATCACAAAGCAAAAGAATGATAGATTTGAATGCATACATATAAAATTGTCCATACGTTAAGACATCAAAACAGGGATTGAAAGGGAAAACTATGCAACAAATTGAAAATTTGCAACAAATTTCTTAAAAATTTAAGAACTGGATAAAAGAAGCATGAAGACATGGATATAAAATAGCTGAAAATACATGATTGGTATTTTGCCTCATTTATATCAATAGAAATGCAGGATAATAAGTCATGAGATACTATTTTACCAATTTAAATATCCAATCAGACTTAAAGAAGGGGAGAACTCAATGCTAATGTGGGTATAGTAGAGGAATATTGTTTTGTGCTGGTGTGTTAGCCTCTCAGTCATGTCTGACTCATTTGTGACCCCGTGGACTGTAGCCCACCAGGCTCATCTGTTTTTCCAGGCAAGAATACTGGAGTGGGTTGCCATTCCCTTTTCCAAGGGATCTTCCTGACCAAAGGTCTCCTGCATTGCAGGCAGATTCTTTACCACCTGAGCCACCAGGGAGGCCCAGGTCTTGTGCTGGTGAGGGGTATGAATTATTACATTTCTGGGTACAGTTGGTGGTATGCACTTATCACATTTAGAATATAGTCTTTGACTCATAGCTATATTGCCATATAGTAGCACCAAGGGAAAAATAAGAAATATAGAAAAATATTTGATTGGCCAAAAAGTTCCTTCTGGTTTTTCCATACACTGTTACAGGAAACCCTGAATGAACTTTTTGGCCAACCGGTAATAATAGCTCAGTGGTATTTATCACTCACCAGACACTTTGCAGCGGTAGCTCGTGGAACCTTCACAACATTTCTGGGAGGTAGTATTGTTATTCCCTTTTATGGATAAAGTGATTGAGGAACAGAGATGGTAAGTGACCAGCCCAGTGTTATTCAGCTGCTAAAGAGTAGAATGAGTTATCTATTTTATACATGTTATCAATAGTGTATATGGGTCAATCCCAATCTCCTCATTCATCCCACACACTGCTTTTTCCTGTTGGTATCCATATGTTTGTTCTCCACGTCTGTCTCTTTCTGCTTTGTAAATAAGATCATCTGTACCAGTTTTTTTCAGGATCCACATATATGGATTCATATTTGACATTTGTTTTTCTCTTTCTGACTTACTTCGCTCTGTATGACTGTCTGTATAAAAATAGATAACGAATGAGAACCTACTGTAGACCACAGGGAACTCTACTCAGTGCCCTGTCAGGACCTAAATGGGAAGGAAATTAAAAAAAAACAACCGGGGATATGTGTCTGCATAGAGCTGATTCCGTCTGCTGTGCGGTGGAAACAGACACAGTGTGAAGCAACTGTGTGTCGGCTGTCGCTTCCGTCAGGCCCCAATCTTTGTGACCCTATGGACCACAGCCTCCCAGGCTCTTCAGTCCACAGAATTTTCCGGGCTAGAATACCAGAGTGAGTTGCCGTTTCTTACTCCAGGGGAAGCAACTATACTCCAATAAAACTTAGTTGTTTAAAATGTACAGTTTGTGGCTGTGCCCCAAAAACTGACCTATGCTGCCATACACAAGAAGATGGCCACAGAGTCATTTTATAGTAAAATATATCTTGTGATTATAAAATATCCATAAAAGGAATATCACGTGGTAGTTAAATTCATAACAAAGAGTCTTTTTTGACACAGGAAAAGGATATTTCATTAAGTAGTAACTGCAGGATGTGAGATGATTCTAAATCTTAATTATTTGAAAATATACAGAAAGAAGTATGAACCAATGCTAAAGTATGGTGCACATTGAAATTATTTTCTTCTTTTCAATCTTTATTTTGTAAGTGTTTCATAATTGGAATACATTACTTTAGAAATCAGAAAATTTTTTTCAAAGAAAGAAATAAAAAGAAAAAATTTTTAAATTATGAAAAGGCAAAAAAAAAATGGTATCAACATCAAACATGACACTAAAAATACCCACCAAACTCCCTCCATGTAAGAAATATAATACTTATATCCTTCTAAATATATCTTATTGATAAGTAGCAGGGTGTCTATGACATTTATCAGAATAGCTTTTCTTTTGGAAATGACTTTCATAATTTAATATCTTAATGTTTTAAATCCATAATAAGCACATTAAAATTTTTATATATACATATACAGAGAGCAGTGCAAATACCGGCTAATCTGTATACTGGGATCTTCACATGTTGCATATTGAAACTCAGAGTTAAATCATCAGAATGCTAAATAATCTCGTAATAACTTCATCTCTTAGCAGACCTTGAAAATTTTAAAAATAAAACAAACCAAAAAAAACCCCAGCAGTGTCCTGTGCAAGACTGTGTTGACCTCAACCAGAGGAAATGAAGCTTTTCATACTACCTGAGATAAGAGGATAGTGTTAATAATAAAATTGCGTCTGTGTGTGGTCGACGGATTGATTTCAAACCATAGGTGTATTCTAATTTGGTTATGATCAGTTGGTACTTTCCACTCATACTATATTCCTTTGTCTTTACATGATTGAGTATTCTCTCTCAGAAATTACATCAAAGCCTTGATGATGTTATTCCTAAGACTTAATGTGAATTGTTTGGCAGGTTAGCCTTTAAACTTCATTGAGAATTCAGGCATTAACAATATTCTAAGAGCCTCTTGATGAAAGTGAAAGAGGAGAGTGAAAAAGTTGGCTTAAAACTCAACATTCAGAAAACGAAGATCATGGCATCTGGTCCCATCACTTCATGGGAAATAGATGGGGAAACAGTGACAGACTTTATTTTGGGGGGCTCCAGAATCACTGCAGATGGTGACTGTAGCCATGAAATTAAAAGATGCTTACTCCTTAGAAGAAAAGTTGTGACCAACCAAGACAGCATATTAAAAAGCAGAGATATTACTTTGCCAACAAAGGTCTGTCTAGTCAAGGCTCTGGTTTTTCCAGTAGTCATGTATGGATGTGAGAGTTGGACTACAAAGAAAGCTGAGCGCAGAAGAATTGATGCTTTTGAACTGTGGTGTTGGAGAAGACTCTTGGGAGTCCCTTGGACAGCTAGGAGATCCAACCAGTCTATCCTAAAGGAAGTCAGTCCTGAATATTCATTGGAAGGACTGATGCTGAAGCTGAAACTCCAATACTTTGGCCACCTGATGTGAAGAACTGACTCATTGGAAAAGACCCTGATGCTGGGAAAGATTGAAGGTGGAAGGAGAAGAGGATGAGATGGTTGGATGGCATCACCGACTCGATAGACATGGGTTTGGGTAGACATGACTCCGGGAGCTGGTGATGGACAGGGAGGCCTGGTGTGCTGTGATTCATGGGGTCGCAAAGAGTCGGACACGACTGAGCGACTGAAATGAACTGAACTGAACTGAGTGGCGATTAGTGAAAGAATTATTTGGGGTACAGAGACTATCACACCTTTAGGAATCCTTCATAAAGATTTGCTCATTTAATCGCTCAGTACTTTTTGGAGATAGGCCTTCTTATCGACACTATTTTGGTAATGAGCAAATAAGCCTTGTGACTTCTAAGTAACTTGCTCAAGGTTGCACAGCCTGTGAAGACTCAGCAGGAATGCCAGCCCAGTTTTGCATGTCCCAAACTCCAAACTCTTTCCACTGTGTTTCACTTCCTTTACAGGTGTGCAGTATATAAGGAACATGGGTTTTGCTTGTGAGATATTCAGTCTTGACCTATGAACCCCCGTGCGCCTGTTTTTGTATTCTCTCTCAATTTGTATTATAATCAATCAAACAAAAGATGGGTTGGATTAGCATCAAAATTCAACACAGATTTGAGTTCATTGAGTCCATTTTGCTTAGGCATCTGGATTGTATAAAACTTTGAAATTTGGGAGTTTTTCTATGGTTATGTGAGTATAGACACACCTCTTCCTTTTTAACAAGTATGCTTACTGTGTGGGAGCCATTGACTTTAGCGATACAGTGATGAGCAAGATAAACATAGCTCCTAATTTGTGAAAAACTTAGTTCTGAAAAGAAAAAGGTCAATATTTAAAAATTCAACCCATATGAAGATTGTGATGAATATTTTGGTATAGTGGGAGGGGAAAAAAAAAGAAGCTTCAATGGACATACACACACACTTCCACACATGCAAACTTGTCATTCACAGGATAGTGAATTTTCTGGAAATACTGTTGTACTCACCTTTGACCTTTGAGGTCAGATTTAGTGGACCAGACCTAAAATACAGCAGGCCATCTTAGAAATTTGCATTTTTAGGTATTCCTCCTGAATTGCCTTGAAATTTTATTAATTCTACATAGCTGAAGGTTCTAAGGAACACTGGTGACTGTATAAGGGATGTGAACATTTTTTGAGCTAAATTTTTAGCCTGTATGCCAGAAGACTTTGAAAACCTCCTTCATGAAACAGGTATGCTTTTGTTTGAAAGTCTTGGCTGAATCTGTTTTATTCTGTTTTCCAGAGAAGCCGTTTGAAGCAGAATCCTAAACATGCATTGTAGAGAAATACTCCTGACAGTTTGGGTACTTATGCTTATAAGCACCTCAGGTTAGTAATTATAATCAATCACAAGCTTGCTTCATTGGTGTTCTAGAGGAAATATCAACATTTTACTTATTTATGTGGAGGTGGTTACTAAAGATGTTGAATTTATTAAAAATTGTGATTTAAAATTTTACTTTAGAAAATTACCAACCCTTTGGTATCCCTGGCATAGAAAATGAGAGATTCATAGGAATGGAATCAAGTAAAAACTCATGTGAGGTTACTGATAAAGGAAAGATTCAACCCTGAGAGTTTATGTAGACAGCAGGAAGCGAAAACTTTTATTCTGAAATACGTTTGTCTGAGATTAAAATTGGCTTCATGTTATTTGAAACCAAGGAGATGACAACCATCCTTGTCACTGATTTTTACAGTTTTTCACATGTGATTTCCATCTCAAAGGGAGGTTATATCATGGCTCCCTGGGGTTTCCCTGGTAGCTCAACAGTAAAGAATCTGCCTGCCAAGCAGAAGACCTGGGTTTAATCCCTGGGTGGGGAAGATCCCCTGGAGGAGGGAATGGCTGCCCACTCCAGAATTCTTGCCTGGGAAATCCCATGGACACTGGAGTCTGACGGGCCACATTTCATAGGGTCACAAAGAGGCAGACACGGCTGAAGCTACTTAGCAAGCACGCATATGTAGGTTATATCTCTTAAACTGGAAAATATATCAAGCTTTTACTGACTTACCATCCTTTGAGGTGTCAGTTAAAACTAACACCCTCATTTACACGGTATCACACCTTCTAAGCTGAGGTCCTGAGCTGTAAGGTAAAGATTTCGCAACAACCACCAGAAGCAAGATTGATGTTCATTGAGTACTGTGCTTCGAGGCTGTTTTGACAGCCATGTTTTCAAAGAATGCTTCTGCCATTGGAGCCACTTCCTGTCTACCTCGTGGTTAACATCACTGAATTAAAACCAGACAGTTGCTTTGAAAAATAAACCCTGGCTATAGAGAAAGCACATACCTTGTATCCCCCCCGGAGAACTGCTTGGTTCAATGTACGGGTTCTCATGTTCAAAATGCAGTCAAAGGGAGCTTCCAGAAGACAGGATAGGGAAAAAGTCCATTCCTGCCTACTTTGAACTATTGGAAGTGAGGAAGGAGGGGAGAGGTGACTCAGGATGACCCAAAGGATCCGATAAATCCCTAAAGCCGAAGTGTCTGGATTAGTTGAGAAAGAGGGAAGGAGAGAGAGATCTCAGAAAGGAGAAGTGACCCAGATTTGAGTAAGTCAATATGAATTAATCATCAATATGAATTATGTGAGTCAATTATTGATTATCCACATGATAACCTAGAGAAGTAATGGATTTACACACACATAAGCGTACTTTTAACCATCCTCTCCCTTGCCTGGGAACTGGTTAGGTAGACAGGTTGAAAACAGGACCCGTGAGACTTCTGATGATTTAGGTGGGAAACTCTGAGGTTTCTAGGTTTCTTTTTTTTTTTTTTCCCCATGGTGATGCCTCAACTGGGATGTTTCAGGGTAAGTGTGGCAACACTGTGACCTTGGTGACTGTCATGAGTAACATTTTCTTTCAAGAGACAACGTGCATTTATTTGTCTTCCAGCTTCTGTAGGTTAAGTTCCAGTATCTTCCTGTTTGGGAGACGCTGTTGGAAATTTTGTCTTCATTTACCTTCTGCAAGTGCCTTACTGTTAGAGAGATTGACCTCCTATTTCTTAGTGTTGGAAAGGTTGACCCTAAAATAAGAACCCACAGAAATGAGATAGCGAGTTTTCCCAGGATGTTCTTACCAATCCAGCTTCTTCATCTGAAGAAAACTTACATTTGTCATTCTGTTCTGTTTTTTTCTTTTACTTTGCTAATCTTTAGAAGAAAGTTGTACCTCACGTCTTCACATTACTGCAATCGAAGGGGAACCTTTCTATCTGAAATATTGCTCGTCTTCACCCGAGCATGAAAGAAAAACAACCACCATAAAATGGTACAAAAATGAATCACATGGGCCTGTTGACCTGAGCTTGCGCAGTTCACCCAGAATTCTTTTGCGTGATTATGTTTTGGAGTTTTGGCCAGTGGAGTTGCGTGACAGTGGGTCTTACTTCTTCCAAATGGGGTGAGTATACCTTCTCTTTGTGGTAGTATATTTCACAGAACTCTTGGACTTGGTGTGGCAAGTCAAATAAACAATAACTAGAGAAGTCTGATTATCCATATGTTTTCTTCTTCCTGTTCTTCCTACAACTTGAAGTAATACGTCATTGTTGAAAAACTGAATTAAATACTGCCCTATGTTTATTTTCTTAGTAATGTTAATGAAAGGGGATTGCTTCACTGTGACTTACTTTTAGGTGACCCTTGCCAAAGATAAGTGAGGCTTCAATGAAATTCATTTTTTAATGCAGCTGTTCCTGTTGCCCAAAGTCACCAGTCAAAAGAATCAAGTGGTGCAGTCATCATGATGTTTCTAAGCATGAAGGGAAGCAGAGCAGATTCCAGGGTGATGACCTCAGACGGGGGAGATGGGCTGGAATTGGTGTAGATACTCTCTAGTCCTGGTGGCCATGATTCTTTGGTGGCTCGGTGGTAAAGGAAACGTCTGCCAGTGCGGGAGACACGGATTTGATCCCTGGGTTGGGATGATCCCCTGGAGAAGGGTATGGCAAGCCACTCTAGTATTCTTGCCTGGGAAACACCGTGGACAGAAAAGCCTGGTGGGCTACAGTCCCTGGGGTTGCACAGAGTCAGACGTGACTGAGCGACGAACACACACCCCCCAGTCCAGTTTTCAGGAGTTGATTGAGAGCCACGTGGCAGTGCTGGTGAGAGATGTGTGTGTCACATGATCACAAACCTCCCTCCCAGGGCAGTGAGAGTGGAGCCTCCAATGGACTTTGCACAGCCTTCTCCGGACTAAGCCTGGATAGAGTCTTCCAGGATACCTGTAGTCAAGAATCCTGAATTCTATGAAATGACGGCCGCTCACTGAACGTGTCAGTGATTATTACTGAGCTTAGTTCTCTTTATACTTTATTTGGTGAGATGGGGAAAGAGTAACTGGGACAAGAAATATTCTAAGTGATGAACCGTTAGTGAGAACACGGATGATATAGTGTTAATCTGGTACCTCTGTGATGTTGTGTATGTACTTATGTGTACGTGACATATGTGTGGTTTTCTTTCAAATTAGTTTATTTTTGTTTTTGGTTGCCCTGGGTCCTCACTTCCTCTAGTTGCAGTGAGTGAGGGCTATTCTCTAGTTGCAGTGATCAGGCTTCTCATTGCACTGGCTTCTCTTGTCACAGAGAACGGGCTCCAGGGCACGAGGGCTTCAGCAGTTGTGGCACGTGGGGCTTAGGTGCCCCATGGCATGTGGAATCTTCCCAGACTAGGGGTTGAACCCATGTCCCCTGCATTGCAATGCGAATTTGTAACTACTTGGCCATCAGGGAAACTCCATGTGTGGATTTTTGTAGAGATTTGAGACTGACCTGTAGAAATCAGCTCAGGGCCAGGTGCATGGTGATGGACCGCTGCTGCACACAGTAGATTCTTTCACGAGCACCTCTGGAGTGAGTCCCGATTTATCATCAAAGCCCTTGAGAGCAGAGTGAGACATCGCAGTGAAACCTTAATTGCACTCCTGTGGTTTTGCACAGAGTGAGGTCATTGGGGTTTGTTTTTACATATAGGAACTCCCAGGAGTCAGAAAGAAATTCAGAATCTCTTATTAACCTGTGAATGTTATGTGACCTTTTAACAGGGGTGATTCCAGAAGTGGGTTACAGCTGGGCCTTTCCACGCTAAGGCAGACTATATAACTCACAGTTGGAGTGGAAGAACAGGACTTGGGCATCCATGAATGAGTCTCTTTTTACAAAAATAAGGAAACATTTTTTCACTGGATTGGTTACTGAAAAGTGGTATTTGAAAAATCTCTGTCCTAATGATAAAATATCTCTAAACCTTTATTTTCTAGAAATGATACTCATGACTGGAAATTAAATGTCATCCCAAGAACAAAACACAGCTGTTTTACTGAGAAACGGGTAACGAGTAAAGTTGTGGAAGTTAAGAAATCTTTGCAGATAGCCTGTGAACACAATTACTATCAACAACTGGTCAATAGAACGGTATTGTATAAGGTAGTGCATTTAAAATATTTTAACTGAAGACAATAGAAAAAAACAAAATTCCAAAAGGAGGGTCTGATGGCTGTGCAGCATTCTGGTCTCATAACATGTAACATACAAGCTCTGGGTCTGCACAGCTCAGCTGACTTGTCGGAGATCCTACTTCCACGTAGGATGCTCTGGGTTAGGCGTTCAGTACCCACGTTGAAGCTGCACTGGTAGTCAGGTTCTTAACTACTGGATCACCAATGAAGCCCTCTTTATGCCTTTCTAATCAGTCCACTGTCTTCTGGGGAGGGACTTCAGCGGGGCTGGCTGGTGTGCTAGGAACACGATTCTCAGAGTAATTCTGCTCCCCACTCCACTACCAACCCCTAGGTTGGGTAGTCCTGAATACATGGAACTAGGCTAAAAGCATTAAGAAATAGTTGTGTGGAAAGTTTTGACCCAAACGGGGATATTTTTGTGGTAGTGGTTTTTTTCCCTCTCTCTCTCCCCTTCCTCCACTTCCTCCCTCTCTTTGTGTAAATAACAGAGAGATTAAAAGGAAATGATGAAAGCATTTACAATATCCCCATACTCTATTTCCCAGAGAATATTAATAATGCTAATGATAATACCAGAAATAGGATTGTATTTCTTTTTTCTTTTTTTATTGTTCACATATACCGTTTATTCATCTTATCCTTGTTAACAATATACATACATAACCATATAATACAACAGTCATAAGCAGGAAATTAGCACTGATACAATATGCTTTTGACCTGTGGTGTTGGAGAAGACTCTTGAGAGTCCCTTGGACTGCAAGGATATCCAACCAGTCCATCCTAAAGGAGATCAGTCCTGGGTGTTTATTGGAAGGACTGATGTTGAAGCTGAAACTCCAATACTTTGGCCACCTGATGCAAAGAGCTGGCTCATTTGAAAAGACCCTGATGCTGGGAAAGATTGAGGGCGGGAGGAGAAGGGGACAACAGAGGATGAGACGGTTGGATGGCATCACCGACTCAATGGACGTGGGTTTGGGTGGACTCCGGGAGTTGGTGATGGACAGGGAGGCCTGGCGTGCTGCGGTTCATGGGGTTGCAAAGAGTTGGACATGACTGAGCGACTGAACTGAACTGAACAATATTATTAACTAAACTACAGACCTCATTCTAATTCCACTAGTTTATCTTTTTGTTTCAGGGTCCAGTTCACTAATGGGAGTATATTTCATTGTTCCAGTAGAGGCAGTACCAAATCACTGAGACATTTGTTCAGAAATTGCTAGTTTTCATTCTCTTTCCCTCTGTCTCTAAAAATCTTTAACGTAACATTTTAAATTCTTGTCATAGGATACCGTTTTTACTCAAGGTATTTTAACTTGCTTTTTCTAAAACAGAACTGTGAAAAGATCGAGAACAATAAAAACCCATTTTTAAAGAATGCAGAGTATAAAGATCAGGGATATTATACCTGTGTGTTTTTCCTACGTCATAATGGAAAACTATTCAACGTCACCAAAACCTTCAATATTACAATAGTTGGAGGTAAGATAAATTTTAGAATCAGGAAGAAACAAATATGTCTTAGTAAAATTGACTGTTTTCTTTCTTCTAAAGTCATATAGGAAGGCAAAGGCAACTTAGTTGGACTTGTGACCACATCACTAGTTCACATATAAGGGTCAAAATCATTTTGGCCTCATCTTCCACTCTGAATAATTTTGCAGTGATGGAGTGAGGGTGGGTAATGAAAGCTGATGTAAGTGAACCTTGGATGTTCTTCCATTTGGTATTTCAGTACATGGTGGAATCTTTTCTTAAGCATCTGCTTTCACTCAATATTGCTTATTGAACATCTCTATTCAATAAACTGAGTATTGGGAGGTAAGAAAAGCAGGGAAATATGAAATTAAGTGAATAATGTACTGTTTTCAGGAATTTAATTATATATAGTCGGGAGAAGTTAAGGCCAAATCTGAACTCTGGACCCTGACACTAAATTAAATCTTGGAGACAGAATTTTAGGTGAAGTAGAAAGAAATAGCTTTATTACTTTGCCAGACAAAGGGGGCCACAGTGGGCTAATGCCCTCAAGATTGTATTTCAAAGAAGGCGTGGTCAGCTTGAGGACATTCTTCTGATTGGTTGGTGGTGAAGTAAGTGAGCATCAGCATGATCAGCCCAGTTGTAACCAGTCTGGGGTCTACATTCTTGTGGGCAGCATACCATTCATTGTCAACTTAAAAAAAATTCACAACTTGAAAGTTGAGAGTTATGAAGCCCAGAAGGCAGCGTCTCAAGTAACCCTGAGAGAACTGCTCCAAGGAGGTGAATGGGGAGCCAGGTTAGAAGTTTTGCAACAAAGGGCAGGTAATCTGAACCTCAAGAATATTGTTAATTAAAGAAAACTAGATATCACAAGTTAAGGAATTTAGTGCTTTTCTGTGTATGGGAAGATACAAGAATCTGGGCTCCCTGATGTCATTCCTCTGCTCTGCACCTTTGCTTCCATGATGGCTCAGCTGGTAAAGAATCTGCAATGCAGGAGACCTGCGTTTGATCCTGGGGTTGGGAAGATCCCTTGGAGAAGGGAAAGGCTACCCACTCCAGTATTCTGGCCTGGAGAATTCCATGGACTGTATTGTCCATGGGGTCGCAAAGAGTGGGACACAACTGAGCGACTTTCACTTCACTTCACTTCAGCTATCTGGGGCCAGTATCCTGGGTTTTCACATCTGGAGTTTCCTAAGGGCTCACCCTGGGCAGTGGCTGTAGCCTGACCACTGCAAGATGGCAGGCATGCTACTTCCCGAGTTCCCTCAGGGCTCAGAAGCTCACATTAGTGCTGTGCTCATTTGCTTAGTTGTGTCTGACTCTGTGCAACCCCATGGACTGTAGCCTGCCAAGCTCTTCAGTCCATGAGATCTCCCAGGCAAGAATACGGGAATGGGTTGCCATTTCCTAATTCAGGGGTTCTTCTCAACCCAGGGATTGAACCTGGAATGGGTTGCCATTTCTTCCTCCAGGAAATCTTCTTGACCCAGGGATTGAATCTGTGTCTTCGGTGACTCCTGCATTAGTAGGTGGATTCTTTATCACTAACACCATCTGGAAAGCCCTAGCTCACATTGGAGGGCTGCAGTCTTTGATGAGGATAAGACAGTTGGATAGCATGACAGACTCAATGGTCATGAGTTTTTGAGCAAACTCCAGGAGATAATAAGGACAGGGAAGCCTGACACACTGCAATCCATGGGGTTGCAAAGAGTTCGACGTGGCTGAGCAGCAGAACAACAGCAGCAGTCTCTGATGACTGTGACATCCTTTGTTAATTGGTGTGGCAGAAAGTATTCCATTTATCACTGCTAACTTCTCCCACCTGGTTGGGGTTTCAGTATTTGCAAAACAGCTCAAAGATACTGTTCTGTGTATCCCTTGAGGGGGAACCAGGACGCTGCCCCAAGGTTGCACTATTCTTTCTTGACTGTTCCTCCCTTGTCACCGCATCCTGGAAACTCAAGGTCCTGGAGGCTGAATGAAGCCAATTTCCTTTATTCAATAAACGGGGAACACAGAAAGTCTTTTGTGCCCAGGAGCCCCCCTAGATCCTGCTCTGTATCAAGATAATAAGCCACATAGAAGCACCATGGAATATGAAATTGAAGTCATCTGTGAGTTTCTAAGGGTTCAGAAAGAGTCCAGAGGTAGAAGAGATGCTGGAGGCTGTTTGAGCTGGTTCCTAGAGGCAGAGCATGAAGGACAGATAAGAGGACACGCCAGGGACAGTCCACTCAGGCGAGAGCATGTACGGAGCACAAATGTGGAAGAAGCTTTACATTTGGGGATGACGGCTTTTATGCCGGTTTACCATGAACCCAGACCCTATGTAATGGAAACACTGAAGTCTGGACTTGTAGGGTATTGGAGACCTTGCTTGCTTGCTTGGAAAGTCTCTTCAGTCATGTCTGACTCTTTGTGATCACATGGACTGGAGCCCACCAGGCTCCTCTGTCCATGGGGACTCTCCAGGCAAGAATACTGGAGTGGGTAGCCATTTCCTCCTCCAAGGCATCTTCCCGACCCAGGGATCTAACCCAGGTCTCCTGCATTGCAGGCAGATTCTTTACCATCTAAGCCACCAGAGCTGGAGACCTTAGAAGTAATTATTTAATTAAATCCCACCCAGTGAAGATATCCTTCATATGGCTCAGCCAATAATAGATCATTCAGTCTCTTCTTGGGAACTGCCTTGGAAATGACCAAATCACTCAGCAGCTGGGTCCAGATTTTAACGCTTGATTGTCAACAAGTCTTTTTTTTTTTTTTTTCCATTGAGTCCACTTATGCCTTCACAATGAACTGTGGAAAATTCTTAAAGAGATTGGAATACCAGATCACCTGACCTGCCTCCTGAGAAAACTGTATGTAGGTCAAGAAACAACAGTTAGAACTGGGCATGGAACAACACACTTGTTCCAAATCGGGAAAAGAGTACGTCAAGGCTGTATATTGTCGCCCTGTTTATTATATAACTTATATATCATGAGAAATGCTGGGCTAGATGAAACACAAGCTGGAATCAAGAATGCTGGGAGAAATGTCAGTAACCTCAGATATGCAGATGACACCACACTCATGGCAGAAAGCAAAGAAGAACTAAAGAGCCTCTTGATGAAACTGAAAGAGGAGAGTAAAGAAGTTGGCTTAAAACTCAACATTCAGACAACTAAGCATATGGCATCTGGTCCTATCACTTCATGGCAAATAGATGGGGAAACAATGGAAACAGTGAGAGACTTCATTTTCTGGGGCTCCAAAATCACTGCAGATGGTGACTGCAGTCATGAAATTAAAAGACACTTACTCCTTGAAATGGAGAAGGCAATGGCAGCCCACTCCAGCGTTCTTGCCTGGAGAATCCCAGGGACAGGGGAGCCTGGTGGGCTGCCATCTATGGGGTCGCACAGAGTCAAACATGACTAAAGCGATTTAGCAGCAGCAGCAGCAGCAGCAGCAGTACTTGAAAGGAAAGTTATGACCAGCCTAGGCAGCATATTAAAAAGCAGACATTATTTTGCCAGAAAGGTCCATCTAGTCAAGGCTATGGTTTTTCCAGTAGTCACGTATGGATGTGAGAGTTGGACTGTAAAGAAAGCTGAGCACTGAAGAATTGATGGTTTTGAACTGCGGTGTTGGATAAGACGCTTGAGAGTCCTTTGGACAGCTAGGAGATCCAAGAAGTTCATCCTAAAGGAAATCAGTCCTGAGTGTTCATTGGAAGGACTGATGTTGAAGCTGAAACTCCAATACTTTGGCCACCTAATGTGAAGAACTGACTCACTTGAAAAGACCCTGATGCTGGGAAAGATTGAAGGCGGGAGGAGAAGGGGACGACAGAGGATGAGATGGCTGGATGGCATCACCAGTTCAATGGACATGAGTTTGAGTAAATTCCAGGAGTTGGTGATGGACAGGGAGGCTGGGCGTGCTGCAGTCTACGGGGTCACAAAGAGTCAGATGCAACTGAACGACTGAACTGAACTGACGCCTTCCTGTAGTTTCCACTCGTGTCTGTAGTTGCCTTCAGTAATGCCACAAATTAAATCTGGTCCCTTCTGCAAATGACAGCTCCTTCAAGTGTCTGAAAACAGGTGGCTTATCCACCCTTCTTGTTCTTTCCCAGGAAGCCGTAAACTCCTAGGTTGACTCATCCAACAAGGTGGTGGGCTCACAGTTTCTAGAGCTCATTTACTTTAGCAGCATTTTCCCTTTTCTCTCCAACTGTCCAAGTATATAGCTTTATTCCATGCATGCATTGTGAATGTACAAATTACCACAAGCTTCCTGTCTTCAAACAACATAAATGTATTGTACAGTTTTAGAGGTCAAAAGTCTAAGATGGTTTCCCTGGGCTAAGTTCCAGGTTTCAGTAGGATTGTGTTCATTCTAGAGGCTCTGCAGGAGAATCAGTACCTTGCCTTCCCCAGCTTCTAGAGGCGCCTTCATCCTTGGCACATGCCCCTTGACAGTGCCCTGCACCCAGTAAATCTATTTTGAGGCATTGAGGGCAGAGAGAAGGGAGAACATAAAGACAATTCCCAGTGAGTCTGCGTCTTCTAAGTCTGGAGGTTTCATTGTCTTCCTGCATTTTCTGGCTTTTAGCTGTGCTGGGCAGAAGTCATAGGTGGAATTGAGGGGAGACCAAGTTCAGTAAGCTCTCTCCAGCTAGGTGAGCTTTCAGTTGACGGAAAGTGAAAGGGCAACCAGTATTCCCTGCCTCCCTTATCTAATGAAAATACAATAAAGTAATAAATGTAAAGTGATGATTGTCAGCATGTTTGTTACCTGCAATAATAAGTATATTACAACAGATATTGTAATACATCTGTCTTAGCAAAGCTCCCTGCAACACTAATGCATTTTTCTTTTCTTTATTCACTTTCAGACCACAGTAAGATAATTCCAGCTCTTCTTGGACCAAAGATCGATGAAGTTAAAGTGGAACTAGGTATATTTTGACCAATATATATTTTGGGTTTATGAACGGGGGGCATAATTGAGTCTTTCAAGGCTAAATCTGGTTTTTTATCGATCAACATTGTGTTTGTAACACATATCATGTTTACTGAACAATATTACAGGAGCAGGAAAGCCTTGTCATTGTTTGAATGTTGCCCTTTTAATTAGCAATGTGTTCAAATGATTATGGAAGTGCCTATGGTTTGCAGACCCATGGTTTTAGTCACTTTCTATGTGGCTTTCCTATAACAGTAACTGTTGTTTAGTCACTAAGTCATGTCTGACTCTTTGCGACCCCCTGGACTGTAGACCTCCAGGCTCCTCTGTCCATGGGATTTTCCAGGCCAGAATACTAGAGTGGGTTGCCATTTCCTTCTCCAAATAGTAACTGTGGTCCTTTTTAAATATGAAAACTCGGTGGGAATTCTCTAGAGAAATTATTCAAACTTACTGTATGGTTCGAATATTTGATTAAGGGATTCACTTTGAATCAGTGGACTGACTTGACTGTTGTTTTTGCTATTCAGTTGCTGAGTTGTGTTGGGTTCTTTTGTGACCCTGCGGACTGTAGCCTGCCAGGTGCCTCTGTCCATGTACTTCTCCAGGCAAGAAGACTGGAGTGTGTAGCCATTCGCTCACCAGGGGATCTCCTGAGCCAGGGATTGAATTTGTATCTCCTGCATTGTCAGGGAGATTCTTTACACCTAAGCCACCAGGGAAGCCCCAGTTCACCCTGGAAGAACTTGATTCCTCACTGTGCTTTCTGTCCAACTGTTTTGGTTTCCCCTGCACTTTGACAACTTTAATTTTTAGCTAATTTAATTTTTTGTCTCTTATCCATTTTGTTTTTCTAGACGTTACAGTGGGTGTTTTGGCCTGACACTACTTAGTAGACTGTTGGTTGAAAGGAAAGTCCACTGGCCTTCCTAAGTTTCAATAATTGATTTCAACATAAATATTTGAATAAAGGCCAATTCATAGTTTGGTGACGACTTGTAATCACAACCTAATTTCTCTGCTTTATAAGTTGTTTTTTTTTAAATGAA
Source organism: Capra hircus (assembly GCF_001704415.2). Classification (NCBI taxonomy): domain Eukaryota; kingdom Metazoa; phylum Chordata; class Mammalia; order Artiodactyla; family Bovidae; genus Capra; species Capra hircus. Next base: position 7,050,849 of record NC_030818.1, read on the forward strand.
AACAAGGCATATTTTTGCTAGATGCAGCACTATATCAGCATTCTATGTTATGTTAATATACATTGGCTTTATTAATTTTAGCCTTTGGGAAACTTGAGTTTCTAAAGTCAGAATGTTGGTTGTCAACTTTTACCTAGGAGAAGATATACAGCTCAACTGCTCTGCTTTGCTGAATGAAAAGGATGTAATTTACTGGCACACCCCGGGAAACAATAAAAGTGATCCTAATGTACATGAAGGGAATATGACGAGAATTAGGTATGGATATGTGATATATTGTTGTTGTTCAGCTACTAAGTCGTGTCTGAGTGTTTTGCAACTCCATGGGCTGTAGTGCGCCAGACTCCTCTGTCCATGGGATTTCCCAGGCAAGAATACTGGAGTGAGATGCCATTTCCTAATTTAGGAGATCTTCCCAGACCAAGAATCAAACCCACATCTCCTGCACTGGCAGGTGGGATCTTTACCACCGAGCCACCAGGAAAGCCCCTGTATCATATATATATATATGATCAAAACACCAGACTCCTGAAAGACTGATAAGATGCTTGAGATGAATTAACTTATAATTATAACTGACATAGTTTCTAATTATAATTCTCATATCTAAGCTGATGAATGATGCAGAAATTTATTGCTGAGATCTAAATTAGAAAGAGAAGGTCGGGACTTCCCTGGCAGTCCAGTGGTCTAGTCTGCGTGCTTCTAATGTAGGAGGTGCGGGTTCGTTCCCTGATCAGGGAGCTAAGATCCTGCATGACATATGGTGTAGTCAAAAGAGGAAAAGGTCAGTGAGGCTTATTAGCACTGCCTTACAGAAGTAGCTTTTGGTGAGTCAGGATCTGATGGGGGTGAAGACTTTACCTTAAGCATCTTATGAAAGAGTGATTAACTAGGCCACCGTCATATGAACTTTGAACATCGTGTTAGATGCTTTGATTTTACGAATGTGCCAGAGAAAAGACCAGGTCAGGAGACTGGGACATGTCGAGTCACTCTGGGCCCCTTGAGCGCGCTCCGGATTAGTGCATGCCTGGCTGTGCCACCTGCGTGTCACTGTGGGGCCAGCTGGGTGTCCGTAGGTGACACAGCCCGTCATCAGCACCTGTCTCTGAGAATCCTGGGGCGCCCCTGGCCGCAGGCAGGCCAGCTATTAATGCCACTCCCTCTCCAGATCTGCCCCCGCACTTTCCCCCGTGCACACTTTTCTTTGTCCTCTTGTTGGAAATTATGGAAACGAGAACGAAAACTTGCGAAGATGGAGAGAGCCATTTGAAGACAGGTTTTTGGAGATATCTTCACTGGGTGTGAGGGATGCTGACATAGACACTGCCTCCTGCTCTTTGGGGACAGTTCAGAGCTGCCATTCCTTATAGTGCTTATCTTTTTTTTTTTTAGGGTAGTCCAACTTATCAATTATTTTTGCTTTTTAAAAATTTTTATTGGAGTGTAGTTGCTTTACAATGCTGTTAGTTTCTACTGTACAACAAGCCGAATCAGCCATATATATATATATATATATATATATATGTATATGATTATCTCCTTTAAAGGTGAGAATTAAGGAAGTTTCTTAAGTCCAGGAGGTCTCCAAAGATTGTCGGGTGTAAATGATGACTCGAGAAAACACTGATTTAAATGACTCATCCCCTACCCCACGACGTTTGCTGTTGGTCGACTGACATTGACCATGGTAATTGTGGCAGCCTTTTCCTGTCAGTGTCCATTAATGGAAATTAGAAGTGCAATAAGAGCAGGTAGAATAAAACCCAACAGGGTGGTTAGGTATAAATTCCTAGGAGGCAGCGTTAGTGCAAAAAGCTCCAAATGGCATATAGTTCAATACTTAAATATCCTGTATTAAAGAACATGAGTTGGAGTAAACTCTGGGAGATGGTGGAGGACAGGGAAGCCTGGTGGGCTGCGGGCCTGCTGTCCATAGGGTTGCAAAAGAGTTGGACCTGACTGAGTGACTGGACAGCAGCAACAAAGAAATGGTTATACTTTATGAAAACAAAGCACACGGAGCCTATGACCATGTATTCATTTTTGCCTGCACCTGCCTTTGTGGGATCTTAGTTCTGTGACCTAGAATCAAACCAGCACCTCCTAAAGTGCAAGTGCTAAATCTTAACCGCTGGACCGCCTGGGAAGTCCCTCTGTGGCCATTTAATGCTTCTGAACGGTTTGGAGTCATTACTGTCATTATTACGCAATTGTACACTCAGGTTTTAGTGAGTCATGGTCCTGAGGTGTCTGTCACCTTAGTTTCATTTTTTAGCTTTTTCTGCTTTTTTTTATACACACACACACACACACACATATATATATATGTTGTATATATATTCTCTGTCGTCTTGCTGGCAGCCCTCAATTCTTGCTGACACGTGTGGACAAGCTTCTGACAGTGCAGGGTCCATGCCCTCACCCAGAATCAGGTGTGCGCTTGCTGCTCATGCAGCTCTGGCTCAGCTGGACTATGTGGCCTTCCGGCTGCTGTGTCTTGTCCTCAGCATCCTTTCCCCCACTGGATTCCTGCATTTCCCTCTTCCCGTGGTCTATCACTCATCTCTGGAGGCACAGAAAACCAGCTCACCAAACTTACAGAAATGAGGCTTAAACTCAGCTAAGCGCTAAAGTGCCGCTGAATCTTTCCTTATAGTGGCTGCATGAACTTATGTCTGCTATTTTGGCTTCTCGGTAGCTTTTCTGTGTCTTGTTTGTGGATTTCACATTGATGTTGAAAGAAAGATGAAAGTGTTAGTCGCTCAGTTGTGTTTGACTCTTTGTGACCCCGTGGACTCTTTACACCAGGCTCCTCTGTCCATGGAATTCTCCTGGCAAGAATACTGAAGCGGGGTGCCATTTCCTTCTCCAGGGGATCTCCGCAACCCAGGGGGCAAACCGAGGTCCTCCCACATTGCAGGCAAATTCTTTACCATATGAGCCACCAGGGAAGCTATTTCTGGTTTGGTGACTTCAGTAGAGACTTTGGTTCTAAAATGAAACTGAGAGAGTTGGAGGCTGCAGTGGGTCCCCGTCCAGCTGCTGGAGGCCTGGCAGGTGAATGACTATACCTGGGGGTGCTGGTTGACCCCAAGCCTATAGAGCCTGCCGTTGGCAAGAGGCAGATATCAAGAGCATTTGCCCTGCATCAAAGACAGGACATCTTGAGTCCTTTCATAAGAGAAAGACAGCTGACTGCACTGGTGGTCTCTGGTCCTTTTCTGACACTCTCTGAGCAGCTTGACTGGTATTTCTCATGTGCTTGGAGGATGTCTGAAAATAGTATTGTGTTTTAACTTACATGCGGAACAAAATAAGTGTTATCATTAGGGTTGTGAGGACAAGGTTGACATGCATCTGTATCTGTACCAAGGATTCGCAGCCCGTCACTGCTGGCAGAGACTTCACGGTGGGAGGGACACCGAATAGTCAGGACGGGAGGAGTGGATGAAACACAGGCACACCTTGGAGCTACTGCGGGTTTGGTTCCAGACCACCGCCATAAAGCAAACACTGCAATAAAGCGAGTCCCATGAGTTTTTTGGTTTCCCAATGCACGTGAAATTATTTACACTATACTGTGAGCGTCCCCAGTGACTCAGTGGTGAAGAATCTAGGAGATGCGGGGATGCAGGTTTGATTCCTGGATTGGGAAGATCCCCTGGAGAAGGAAACAGCAACCCACTCCAATATTCTTACCTGGGAAACTGCATGGACAGAGGAACCTGGCAGACTACCATCCATGGGGTCACAAAAGAGTCAGACACAATTGAGTGACTGGGCATGTACTGTACTCTATTAAGTGTGTGATGGCATTAAATGTAAAAAACAATGTCCCTACCTCATTTAAAAGTACTTGATGGCTAAAATAAATGCCCAAACCATTATGATAGTAGCATCAAAGATCCCTGATCACAGATTCCCTAACAAATATAATGATAATGAAAAAATGTGAATTTATGAGAATTACCAAAATGCGACATAGAGACAGAAAGGGAGCAAATGCTGTTGGGAAAACGGCACCCAGAGACTTGCTTGATACACCTTGAATTTATAAAAAGTGCAATGTCTGCAAAGTGCAATAAAGCAAAGTTCAGTAAAATGAAGTATCCCTGTAATTGAGAGAGAAAATATTTTCTTGTATTTTCAACTGTCATCTTCCAGGCATTTTAGTTCCAGGCAGCACCTGCCCCAGATGGTCTCAGGAGGACTGACATTCCCAGGGAGCAGGCAGCTCACGCTTGAACAGAACTCACCAGAAAGTGAAGATCACTGAAGTCCACAGAGCGTTGCGTTTTACAGATGTGTTTGTGCAAACAGATTCCTCTCTCATGGGTCATGTTGCTGGTAACGACACATAGCCTATTCTAAACCATGTTCCTCTCTTACAGGACTTCAGAAGGCAAATGGCTTGCTTCCAGAATACTGAGGATTAAGAACATAAGCACAAGAAATCTAAACTCTTCGTATAATTGCACTGCGGCCAATGAGGGCAGCACCAGCACCAAAAGCTTCCTCTTGCTGCTGAAAGGTGTGAGAGATTTTATTTTTGGAAGTTGATGCAAACCTAGAATGCTGCAGCTGAGCGGCCTGTCACAGCCCATCACTTCCTCACCTTACATACCAGGAACCAAGCTCCTGAGAGGTGAAAGGTTCGACTTTTCACAGGTGTTCGGTGGCAGCGCTGGTGCTCAGCCCCACTGCTGTCTCTCATAATGTTAAGCAATAAAGAGTGATCACCACGTGGGTCCAATTAAGTAACTGTTTTCAGGGAAAAAAGAAAATCTAGAAGGAAATGTACTAGCATGTTGGCAGTGGCCCTGGTCACACTGTGGAATGGTTATTAAAAATTATTCTGTTGGGATTTCCCTGCGGGTCTAGTGATTGGGACTCTGAACTTCCAACGCAGGGGGTGTGGGTTCAGTCCCAGCATAAGATTCCTCACGCTGTGTGGCCAGAAAATTAAAATTTTTTTTAAAAAGTGTGCAACTTTAAAAGTTTTTAACAGATTTATTAAAAAAAATTATTCTGTCCTTTTTACCTTTATGTGTTATATTGTCCCTAATGAGCATAAACTCAATCCATCTAGGAAAGGTAACTTTTTTTCTCAAAGGACATTTTCATATAAAAATATGCAAAAATTCTCAGAGCTGAGTGCCAGGTAATGTGTTCACTACTTATTTGTAATATTTAACCCACCTTCAAAACAGCAGCCCTGTATGTGAAGGAGAAAATATTACTAGCTTCACCACTGTCCTGTGCGTACAGATAACACACGGAGTTTAGGGTATCAGTGACTTTCTCTAGGACACAGGATAGGTGATGGATCCAGGCTGAAGCCCACATGCCCTCACCTGGGCACGCAATCTCTCAAGGTTACCAGGGAGTAAGGGGCGGGGGAGGGGCAAATCGGAAGTTGGGGATGGACATATGCGCACCGCTGCGTATAAAACAGATGACAAATAAGGATCTACTGTATAAGTCAGGGACCTCTACTCAGTATTCTGCAATGGTCTATGTAAGAAAAGAATCTGAAGAAGAGTGAATTTATGCATCCATATAACAGATTCACTTTGCTGTGCGCCTGAGACTCGCGTAACAGTATAAATCAACCGCGCTTCAATTAAAATATAGTGTCCTTGGCAGAGACATGGGTGGGCCTAGAGAGTGTCATACAGAGTGAAGTCAGAAAGAGGAAAACGAATACCGTCTATGCATGGATATGTGCAATGTAGAAAACTGGCGTGGATGCTCCTACGTGCAGAGCGGAAATAGAGACGCAAACGTAGAGGACAGATGTACGGGCACCAAGGGGGAAATGGGGGGTTGAGATTGACACATATAGACTAATGAGATAGACGACTGATGAGTGGAGTACGGAGAACTCTGCTGAATGCTTTGTGGCGAGCTGAATCGGAAGCAAGCCCACACGGGAGGGGGTACATATATATGTGTGGCCGATTCATTTGGCTGTACAGTAGAAACTAGCACCACGTTGTAAATCAGCAAAAATTAATTAAAAATGAATAAAAATTAAAAGATTCCACGCCTTCACAATGTGTTCCCAGCCCACGAACTGAGCTTTCTGTGCGGGTCCTTCTGCCTTTCGCTTGGTGTCTCAGCATCCTAGAAACCTGACTTCCTCGGGTAGGAACAGGCTCTCAGTCCACATCTCTGAATAATGCCCTTGTATACATTTCTGTGGAGCAGAAAGATCACCGCAGGAGACTAAGGGCAGGAGTTCAGAGTAACTGGATAGACAAGTCGATTTGTGTTAAAGGTAAAAAACTGACCACAGCAGTGTGGCTGTCAAAAGACTCTGATGAAATTTCCCTGACTGATTTTTCCCCTTTTCTTTTTCTTTCTAGAAGACACGGTTGACATCCCAGGCCACGTCTTCACTAGAGGAATGATCGTAGCTGTCGTGATCTCAGTGATGGTTGTCTGCCTGGTGACCGTGGGTGTCATTTATAGAGTTGACTTGGTTCTGTTTTACAGACATTTCATGGGAAGAGACGAAACCTTAACAGGTAACGAATGTCATAATGCTGGGAGCTCTTATCTTACAGTTTCATTAAGAAGCTATGAACTAATCACCTTACGTTGATTATATTGTTGAGTTAATGGCAGTAGGGGAGAAGGCAGTGGCACCCCACTCCAGTACTCTTGCCTGGAGAATCCCAGGGATGGAGGAGCCTGGTCTGCAGTCCATGGGGTCTCGAGGAGTCGGACACGACTGAGCGACTTCACTTTCACTTTTCACTTTCATGCACTGGAGAAGGAAATGGCAACCCACTCCAGTGTTCTTGCCTGGAGAATCCCAGGGACGGGAGCCTGGTGGGCGGCCATCTATGGGGTCGCACAGAGTCGGGCACGACTGCCGTGACGCAGCAGCAGCAGCAGCAGCAGCAGAGGCTTTCCATGAGAAAAGCTATCTGGCGGATCATCTGCTGTGGATGCTGTCGGTGCCGCTTTCTCTTGTGCTCACTTACCTGCTGCTGAAAATCGTTCCCTGATCCTTTCATCCATGTGTACTGTGTTCTTCTAAATGTCCTGTGACGTGTTCTTGCCCAAGGTCGGTGTGTCTAAATGTCATTGCTCACACACCATCTGGTGCCTTACGCAAAGTGCACACTCAATTAAAGTCATTTAAATTGAGTTGTATCATGGTTCATTATTTAAACCCAGCAAAGGAGGCTGCATGATGGACTTGCAAGAACCTTGAACTCCATACCACATGACCTGAGTTCCAGTCCCCTAGATCTGCTGTTTTTTTAATCTGCTCCTCCTTCTATCTGGGGACTGTGGTTTCTCAGTTTTCCTAATTTTGAAGGTGATTAGAAGTCCTCAAGATTCAAAATAGAGGGGCTTCCCTGGTGATCCTGTGACTAAGACTCCACGTTCCCAGTGCAGGGGCCCAGGATTTGATCCTGGGTCTGGGAACCAGATTCCACATGCTGCAGCTGAAAAAAGACATTCTGAATGTCACTACTAAAAAAAAATCCCACCTGCCACAGTGAAGATTCCGAGGGCTGCAAATAAGGCCCAGGGCAGCCAAATAAAGAGATAAATTTTTTTTTAATTCAAAATAGTTACCAAATTAGAAAGATATGTGTATAATGCATCGCACTTGCTTTTGTATCTGTGTGTGTGTGTATGTGTGTGTATAGCACATACGTAGCTCAAAACACCAAAACTCTTAGAAATGATACATATATGTTCATTCAGCGCCTGTTTCCCACCTCATCTCCTATTGGTAGTATATTCAAATGAAAATTAATAATAGAGAATCATATTTCACTCCTGTTTGAAAGTCAGATCTTGCCATGCTCTACACCCTGTTCTGAACTTTGCTTTACTGTACCTTGGATACCCTTCCATCTTAGTTTATAAAGCCTCTCGTTTTTTCGGGTTGCACAATGTTTTATTTCTGTGGATGCACCTTTGTTTATTGAGTCACCACCTGATGGACACTCGGGTTTCTTACAGCCTTCCGTTATTGCAGAAGTGATGCAGTGGAGAACTTTGTATAGCCATCATTTCGTTTGTGTGCAGTGTAACTGAAGGGAAACTCCCTGAAGCACAATGAAATACAGATGTGGATACAGTTGGTTTGATGTACATTTGTGCGCTTAGTCGCTCAGTTGTGTCCCACTCTCTAGCCCCATGGACTGTAGCCCACCAGGCTCCTCTGTCCATGGAATTTTCCAGGCAAGAATACTGGAGCCAGTTGCCATTTCCTCCTCCAGGGGATCTTCCCAGGCCAGGAATCAAACCCACGTCTCTTGCGTCTCCTGCATTGGCAGGCAGATTTGTTTACCACTAAGTCACCTGGGAAGCCCAGTGGAATCACTGGCTCTTGCTTATACTGATAGAAGGCTGTATTTCACAACAACCTAAGAGTTATTCAAGGGACCCACTTACTGATTAAATTCAGAAGTAGCTCTCTTGCTGCCAACTTTTCTTGCCTTTGATATGAATGTGAATTCTGCAATTTTTACCGAATGTTCAGTCTTTCATACATGCTCTATCCTGCAAAGCAGTTGCTCTAAACCAACGATAAGTTGTGATTTGAACCGCTGAACCAGGGTGCAAGAGGCAGAACTGGAGAATCTTTTCCCAGAGACAGAAAGGGTTGTTTTGTGAGCCTGGACGCTGCTGAAGATATTGGGCTGGGTCGTTGAGCATAAGTGATAACTCAACATAAAGAACATGGACCAAGAATGCTTTTACCCTATTCTTTTGATATAAAGAAACCAATAATATTTAGCTTTCAACTCAGTAGCAAATTCATTCACCCCAATAATGTGCTCAAGCATAAATCTAATTCCTCTAGCATTGAACCAAATGTCATGGGATAAGGTAGACCTTTTTATAGTTACTCCCCCTTCTTCCTCTACTGACCCCAACTAACATCATATCCATGGAGATCTCTGCTTACTCTTTGACCAGGTTTTTTTGTTTATTTATTTGTTGTTTTGTTTTCATTGTCTTGTAGCTGCTAATATTATTTGTTAGCTTTTTCAAGTTGTTGCATGTGTCTGCTCTGTCTTCTCAAATAGATTGGATGAAAGCAGAAGAGAGAGCTGTGTATTATTTTTCAGTCACCCAGTTAGTAGAACAGTCTTTATTGTTTGCTGACACAGTCCCCTTGAACACTGCTTTCCTATCCAGAATTAAATAGGAGCAGATGTTATCAATGAAAACCTATAATAGACCGGAAGCTTTTCTATTGCCATCTAAAGCATCATAGACCATGTAGCGTGTGTTTCTATAGCATATGATTTCAGTCATCTCCCATCACTTCTTTCCATTCTCCAGGCTAATACTCAGCTTTCTTTTTTTAAATTAATGAATTAATTTATTTTTATTTTACTTTACAATACTGTATTGGTTTTGCCTTATATCAACATGAGTCTGCCACGGGTATACACGTGTTCCCAATCCTGAACCCCCCTCCCTCCTCCCTCCCCATACCATCTCTCTGGGTCATCCCCGTGCACCAGCCCCAAGCATCCTATATACTGCATCAAACCTAGACTGGCGATTTGTTTCTTATATGATGTTATACATGTTTCAATGCCATTCTCCCAAATCATCCCACCGTCTCCCTCTCCCACAGAGTCCAAGAGACTGTTCTATACATCTGCGTCTCTTTTGCTGTCTCGCATACAGGGTTATCGTTACCATCTTTCTAAATTCCATATATATGTGTTAGTATACTGTACTGGTGTTTTTCTTTCTGGCTTACTTCACTCTGTATAATCGGCTCCGGTTTCATCCACCTCATTAGAACTGATTCAAATGTATTCTTTTTAATGGCTGAGTAATACTCCATTGTGTATATGTACCACAGCTTTCTTATCCATTCATCTGCTGATGGACATCTAGGTTGCTTGTGTACCCCAATGTTCATCCCAGAACTGTTTATAATAGTCAGCTTCCTTTTTATTCTCACTTTCAGGGGGTGGTTTTGAGGGTAGATTCAGATGGTGGTAGAATTAAATGATATTAATAGCAGTAGAATAAGCCAAGGTAATATTTGCTTCCCGATCCTGGAAAGAGAGCATATTTGGGCTCCTTGACCTTCTGTTTTCTTTTGGGGGCCTGGTCTAGGACTTGAACTCTTCATCTGTCTTCACAGGTCTCTGTGTCAAGAGACCTTTTTGGTGTCAAGCAGTGGGACTCTTAATGTACATGCTTAGGAAACATTTGCCAGTTGACTACTTGATTCCCATACAAGGTCTGAGTATGTTAATTTTTTGTTGGCCTATAATAATAACTGAGTGTATTCCTGTTGTTGACCACTTCAAAAGTCAGAGATAAAGGGGGATGCGTGAAAAACATGGAACCAAAGGATATTTGAGGGACCTTAGGCATTTCCTAGTTTAAACATTCTTGTTTTATTTTATGATTTGTTTTCTATCAAAAACACTTTATTCTTTTATTTAATAGCTTCATCGAGGTATAATCAATATATGAAGAACTGCACAGATGTTTTGATTGGAGTATAATTGCTTAACAGTGCATTAGTTTCTGCTGTACCACAAAGTGAATCAGCTACGTGTATACATATGCCCCTTCCCTCTTGGGCCGCCCTCCACCAGCGCGCCCCCCGCCCCGACACCCCACCCCTTTAGGTCATCACAGAGCACCGAGCTGGGCTCCCTGTGCTCTTCAGCAGCCTCCCACTAGCCATCTGGTTCACACACAGCGGTGTATGTGATTTAATGTCTACACTGTGTTGGACTGATGTGCTTGAATGCGAGGATGCTATATTTAACTTTTCTCTTTCAATGATTCCATTCCCACCTTCCAGGACTTTCACTCAAGTATTTAGTTAATAAAGCCTTGTTTTCACACTAATGAAAAGGGTCAACCTTATCTCCTAGATGGAAAAACATATGACGCTTTCGTGTCCTACCTGAAAGAGTGTCAGCCCGAGCATGGAGAGGAGCACGCGTTCGCTGTGGAGACTTTGCCCAGGGTGTTGGAGAAACATTTTGGGTATAAGTTATGCATATTTGAAAGAGATGTGGTTCCTGGAGGAGGTAAGAAAGGAAATACCAGACCAAAACTAGTGGAAGGGGACTTCCCTGGCGATCCAGTGCTTAAAACTCCTAGCTTCCAATACGGGAGGTGTGAGTTCAATCCCTGGTCGGGGAACTGAGATCCCACATGCTGTGAGGTGTGGCCAAATAGGTAAATACACATGAATAATAAATAAACATGGTACATCCAATTTTAAAAGAAGGCATTAAAAAATAAGGAAAATTAGTGAAGATGGTTTTTAAAAGATGAATAGCTTACCTTATAAAAGGCTCTCCTGTTTACTTAAAAATGAAAGAAAAGTGAAAGTCACTCAGTCATGTCCGACTCTTTGTGACCCCATGGACAGTCCAGTACATGGAATTCTCCAGGCCAGAATACTGGAGTGGGTAGCCGTTCCCCTGTAAACCAGAAATTATGAGCAACCAAGTGTGGCTTCTGGGGAGCCGGGTCCAAGACTTGAACTCTTCCTCTTGCTTCAGAGGTCTCTGACTCTGGAGAAAGGGAGCAAGTGCTCCATTTTCAGAACCAGGGCCAGAATTGCTATCACAAAGCGTTTAATAGACCAGAGCGAGGACTTCCCTGGTGGCTCAGTGGTAAAGAATCTGCTGCCTGCCTGTCAGAAGATGTGGGTTCTAACCCTGGGTGGGGAAGATTCCCTGGAGGCGAAAATGGCAACCCACTCCAATATTCTTGCCTGGAGAATCCCTTGGACAGAGGAGCCTGGTGGGTTATAGTCTATGGAGTCACAAATCATCAAACATGACTGAGCACAGGATGAGTCCCTCTTTTGATGGTATTTTGTATAGCAAAACCTAATAAAACTAATTTAATATGTGATTCTTTGGACTATAAATGCAGGTTAATTCTTACCAGAAAACGTTTCTTCTTTATCGTGTTGACATTGTGAGAAAATTAAAGTAGAAATTAGGAGTAATGGTAAAGGTTAAATAGAATGAGATTGATGGTTCGTACCATATTTTGATTGCAAAATTCAAGTTTTAGATTAATATATGAATACAAATGGCTGTAACATGATACTGAAGTATATTATAGCTAAACTCCAAATTATTCTAGATGCTAGTGCCTCACAAATGACGCAACACCAATGTCTTGATAGTTGCCATCCCTCACTCATTCATTCAGCATTCGCTGAGCACCATTCTTGTGCCAAATTCTAAGCTGGGCATTTAGGATAAGGCAGTAAATAAGAAACAGTTGTAGGGACTTCCCTGGTGGTCCAGTGGTTAAAACCTCACCTTCCAATACAGGGAGTGCAGATTCCATCCCTGGTTTGGGAGCTAATATCCCATGCAGCCAAAATGCAAAGCAAACAGAACAATCTTGTAACAAATTCAATAAAGACTTTTAAAAATGGTCCACATCAAAAAAAAAGGCTTAGAAAAAGTATTTTTTCCCTCCTAGGTTACAAATTAAGAAGGGAAAATGTTACAAATTAGAAAGAGAAAATATTTTTAAATTACAAATAACCTGTCTAAGGAATAATGTACCAAATTGTCAGATGCGCTCAACACTGTGATACTTTTGTGTGTCACTTCTTTGCATCCAAGAAGACACGTTGTCACAAAGTATTTCTTCTTGACTTTGTACCCATTTTATTATTAATATATTTCCATTATTTTCTAGGAATCATTTAAAGAACAGGTTTCTTCTTCATTCTTAAATAAAAATAAAGAATGTTTGTATTGTTATTCAGTTACTTAGTCATGTCCATCTCTTTGGGACCCCATGAGCTGCAGCACAGCAGGCTTCTCTGTCTTCCTTCACTATCTCCCAGAGTTTGCTCAAAATCATGTCCAAACTCATGCCATCCAACCATCTCATCCGCTGTTGCACCCTTTTCCTCTTGCCCTCAATCTTTCCCAGCATCAGGGTCTTTTCCAATGAGTTGACTGAGTGGCCAAAGTATTTGGAGCTTCAGCTTTAGCGTCAGTCCTTCCAGTGAATATTCAGGGTTGATTTCCTTTAGAATTGACTGGTTTGATCTCCTTGCTGTCCAGGGGACTCTCAAGAGTCTTCTCCGGCACCACAGTGTGAAAGCATCAATTCATAACTAGTTTGGATCAGAACCTCAGTCTCAGAAGTGCTAGATCTAGAATAGAGGTTGGCAGTCTGTAAACCCCAGGGCAGCTCCAGTCTTTGAAGCAGCCTCATGCATTTGCTCCTGTGTTGTCTGTGGCTGCTTTTGAGCTACATCAGCAGAGCTAAATAGCTGTGACAAAGACAGTATGACCTGCCAAGGCTAAAATATTTACCATTTGGCCCTTTACAGAAAAGGTTTATCAACCTGTGGTCTAGAATAATGGCAATGTTGGTTTTTTTTTTTTTTAATATTTCAATTAGAAGTTTAGCATGTTCTTCCATGCATGTAAAGAGGCAAGATGGTGTCATGATTAGGAATAGACACTCTGGAACCAGACCACTTGGGGTCAGATTCCAGTTCTGCCATTTACCAGCTGTGTGACTCTGGGCAAGTTACTTAACCACTCTGTGCTTTGGTTTCCTCCTCTGTAAAATGAGGGTAATTACAGTACTTTCTTCATAGGATCATTGTGCTGATTAAAGGAGTTCATATACGCAGCATGTTTAGAAGACGGTATGGCACAGAGTTGGAAAAAGAAATAACAACCCACTCCACTATTCTTTCCTGGGAAGCCCCATGGATAGAGGAGCCTGGTGGGCTACACCCATGGGGTGTCAGAGTTGGATGTTACCGAGCACAGAGTTAGGCTACGGGGGTATTCATTATCATCTTTGTGCAGTTGATTGCTTCTTTTAATAGGCACGTGGGCTTCCCTGGCAGTGGTTAAGATTCCTAGCTTCCAATGCAGGGGGTGTGAGTTCTATCCCTGGGCAGGGAACTAAGATCCCACATGCTGCACAGCCAAAAAAAAAAAATTAGTTAAAAAAATAGGCATATAAAACTGAGAATGACTTACTTCAAACTTTATTAGTGAAACTGAGTTAAATAATACAAAATAGGACTGTGCAACATGATTTTTATCTCATGTCCACCCTTTTGGTTTTCTTAAATTAACCTGCCACCTCTTGCATTTTCAGCTGTTGTTGATGAAATCCATTCGTTGATAGAGAAAAGCCGAAGGCTGATCATTGTTCTCAGTAAAAGTTATATGTCTAGCGAAGTCAGGTATGAACTTGAAAGTGGACTCCATGAAGCGCTGGTGGAAAGGAAAATTAAAATCATCTTAATTGAATTTACACCTGTCGGAGACTTCAGCTTTTTGCCTCAATCACTGAAGCTTTTGAAATCCCACAGAGTTCTGAAGTGGAAGGCAGACAAGTCTCTGTCTTATAACTCAAGGTTCTGGAAGAATCTTCTTTACCTGATGCCTGCAAAAGCAGTCAAACCCTGCAGAGATGAGTCAGAAGTCTTGCCTGTTCTTTTGAAGACCTAATCTTCAGAAAAGCCGAGCGGAAGAAAGAGCTCTTGACAGTCTGAGGACTGAGTGTCTGAGCCTGTGGATAACAGAGGGCATTATTCAAATATTTAGCTCTACTCTGTGGACATCTTACTCACAGACTGAAGATGAACTTGGCATTTAGGTTGCCGGGGATAAGACTAAACATTCATCTATGGCCGTGGACTTCCACTGTGTGTGTACCTAGTTGCTTAGTCACATCTGACTCTTTGTGACCCCATGGACTGTAACCCACCAGGCTCCTCTGTCCATGGGGATTCTCTAGGCAAGAATATGGAGTGGGGTGCCATGCCCTCCTCCAGGGGGTCTTCCCAACTCAGGGATCGAACCCAGGTCTCCCACATTGCTTGCATATTGTTTACCATGTGAACCACCAGTGAAGCCCAAGAATACTGGAGTGGGTATCCTGTCCCTTCTCCAAGGGGACTTCCCAACCCAGGAATCAAACCAAATCTCTTATAGGTGGATTCTTTACCAACTGAGCTACCAGGGAAGTCCCTGAGCTCCCAGAAGTTCCTCCCAGAGGAACTCAACAGAAATGTGTCTGCTATCTCTCCTCCTATAACTGGATGCAAGCAGCCTGCTCAGTCACATAGTCAGCAACTGTGAGGTTGGATGTTTTTCAGTAGCTCATTCATGTCCGGTTCTTTGTGACCCCATGGACTGTAGCCCACTAAGCCTCCCTGTCCTTCACTATCTCCTGGAGTTTGCTCAAACTCATGTCCATTGGATCAATGATGCTATCCAACCATCTCATCCTCTGATGTGAGACTGGACACGGCACAAATAACTTAAGGGCAGGCTTTAAGAGCTTTTTAATGCTAAAGGTTGAGCTAAAAGATTTTAAGTTTACCTTGCGGTATTGTCTATGCCGTGGGTGGCACAGGAACTGGGATGGTGTCTCCAAGCTCTCGCGAGAGCTGCCTACCTCCACACACCTCAGTGCCTGGGACTGGCTGGGGATGGGGCTGCAGGGCTGTGTGCAGGGCGGGGTGTGAGGTTTGAGCTATTGTATCAACCTCAGGGCATCTTTAATTATCCTTGCTACAGCTGCAGGCCTACAGTTCTTGAAATCCCACTAAGATGCTACAGAGGGCTTGCTTAATTGGACCTATTTGTGGAAACTTCTTAAAAGGAGCTGCAAACAACCTTTTATCTTTCATGCCAGACACAAATCATTTTCTGTTTTTTTTTTTGTTTTTTTTTTAAAACAGTCTCAGACATGTATTGATTTTGAATGTTTAGACATGGGATAGGGACCAGATCAAATTAGTTAGTCAGCAGCCAAAAAATTGATGGTTACTTGCTCGATTTTTTTATTTTTTGGAACCTTTTATATTGGGGTATAGCTGGTTAACAATGTCGTGGTAGATTCAGGTGGACAGCAAAAGGACTCAGCCATACATACACACATATCCATTCTCCCCTAAACTCACCTCCCATCCAGGCTAACATAACACATAATGTTACATAACATTGAGCAGAGTTTGCTGTGCTGTCCAGGAGGACCTTGTTGGTTATGTGTTTTAAATATACTTGCTCGATTTTTAAAAGGTTACAAATTTCAAATGCCCCTCAGCTCAGCAGTAAAATAAATCAGCCTACCAATTTATTTGATCGGAGAAGGCAATGGCAACCCACTCCAGTACTCTTGCCTGGGAAATCTCATGGATGGAGGAGCCTGGTAGCTACAGTCCATGCGGTCGCCAAGAGTAGGACACGACTGAGCAACTTCACTTTCACTTTTCATTTTCCTGCACTGGAGAAGGAAATGGCAACCCACTCCAGTATGCTTGCCTGGAAAATCCCAGGGATGGGGGAGCCTGATGGGCCGCCATCTATGGGGTCGCACAGAGTCGGACACGACTGACGTGACTTAGGAGCAGCAGCAGCAGGATCAAACCTGCCAAGGGAGAGGCAGTTTCCATCCCTGGGTCGGGAAGATCCCCTGGAGAAAGAAATGGCAACCCACTCCAGTATTCTTGCTGGGAAATCCCGTGAACAGAGGAGCCCAGTGGGCTACATTCCGTGGGGTCTCAAAGAGACAAGATTGAGCACAGAGACGCAGGCATTGGATGGAGGGGCAAGACACGGGGGTGTGCAGCCAAGACTCCTGAGCTGGACCCTGGGCTTGCTATTGCCATGACCTCTGGTGACTCTGACTCACCCGTGATGAGTTTTCCTCATCAGTAAAACTAGAATTTATAAGAATTGTACAGGGGGGCTAAATGAATAAATATCAATGAAACACTTACATCAGTTATTGGCACAGAATTAACGCTCTGTAAGTGTTGGCCCTGCCACTTTCGTTATTATTAATTGTTGCTTTTCAGTTGCTAAGTTGTGTCTGACTCTCTGCAACCCCATGGACTGCAGCTTGCCAGGCTTCCTGTTCCTCACTGTCTCCCCGAGTTTGCTCAGATTCAGATACATCGAGTCAGTGACTTGAGGATATTCGTTTATTCAGAGAAGCATAGACGAGAAGTATATCTATAGGATAAGCTTCATTGGAAAGGATATTTCTTCACTGGACTTGTGCAACTTTCGGTGTCTAAATACATATATCTGCCTCCTTAAAATGAACCCAGTACTCTGGGCCTTCCTGACGGCCTTAGTGGTAATGGCTGGACCTGAAAATCAGTGAGAGAGTGAGAGCTACCAGCCTTACAGACAAAGGAAAGAGCTGGGTAAGCTTGGAAGCCTAGTTGGATATATGGGTACGGTGTGACAATTCCCCCAAAATTTAAAGCAGATACTGTTTAAAACAGCTGTGGTACTACTGTATATAAAATAGATAATCAGCTAAGACCTACAGTACAGTCCGGGAAACCCCATTGAATATCCTGAATGACCTATGTGGGAGAAGAATCTGAATGGATTTATGGATGTGGATACATGAATCACTTTGCTGTACACTGAAACTAACACAGCATTGTAAATCAATGATACTCCAACAGAAAAGAAAAAATTTAAAAAATTAAAGGCAACTTAAAAAATTAAATAGAACAGCTGTGGTAGATACTACTGAAAATCAAAAATAAGATTTTCAGTATAAGAAAGTGATCTAACTGTTGTAGCACTTACAACTTTGTATGCCAGTTGTATGGTTAAAAAAGTAAAAGGATTTAATTACTAAGAAGATTTATATGTGAAAATATACGGTCATGAGAAATTTTATTCCTATCATCATTGTCTCTAACAGAATGATTTGCTTTCTCATTATGTTTCTTTAAATACATTCAATGGATTTTGTAGTAAATGTGTTAAATGTATATATTAAGTATGTGCTTTAAAACACATTAACGGATCATTGATGTTGTGCTTTTATTTTTGAAAAATCTCAACATCTTTTTCGCTTATTTTAAAATTTCAGGGACTTCTCTGGTGGTCCAGCGGTTAGGACTTTGGCTTGCAACGCAGGGAGTTCGAGTTTAATTCCTGATCAGGGAGTTAAGATCCCATATATCTCTCAGCCAAGAAGTCAAACATAAAACAGAAACAATATTGTAACAAATTCGATAGACTTTTAAAAAATGCCAACCCCTCATTCTCAGTGTGGATTCCCACCTCTTTGATAAGATACAGGTCATTCACAATGAACGCTTACATCTGTCTTTTTTTATGTCAAATTACTTTGTACCTACCTTCTTAGTTTCACCTTCCATCCAGGAGCCAAAACTGAGCTTACTGTCACAAGGCCACCCAGTGCGCAGCAGGAATATCAGGTTTTGCACATGCCAGTTAATTCATGTGCGAATTTTAAAATATAAGTGCATGGTGCACTGGGATAACCCAGAGGGGTGGTATGGGGAGGGAGGTGGGAGGGGGCTTCAGGAGTGGGAACTTACATACACCTGTGGAGGATTCATGTTGATGTATGGCAAAACCAATACAGTATTGTAAAATAAAATAATAAAATAAAATAAGAAAAATAAATAAATGAAATGTAAGGGCAAACATTTCCAACCAGGACCAATAAGTAGGTCTGATAAAATAATGTCATTCTCTTTTATGACTTCATACATCCTTACATATGGAGTCCATCTCAGAAAATGAGAGATGAGTCAGCCACCTAAGATGTACAAAGAAACACTCCATGTGTGTCCATTATGCGCTGGAAGTATTTACTAAATTATTCTGACACTCTCTCAGAGCAGGTGGTGGTTTAGTCACTAAGTCGTGCCCGACTCTTTGTGACCCCCTGTTAGCCCACCAGGCTCCTCTGCCCACGGGATTCTCCAGGCAAGAATACTGGAGTGGGTTGACATTTCTTTCTCTTTGCCATTTCCTTCTCCACTCTGAGAGCAGAGAGCGACCTTATTACCCAATATTCTAAAGCCTGGAACATGAGACACGACCAATCCCGGGACCAATCCTGAGCATACAGGTGGCTAGTGTGACAGGCTGGAGCAGAGATGGTACCGAGCCTTCTCTTTGGAATCACCTGTTGCACAGCGAGACTTGGGGAAGCTGTGGGCACTTCTTGGGGAGATATGTTGTACCAGAGGGTCTAGACAGTCTTGCAGAGAGGAAGCAGGGCTGCTTAGGACTGGCTCATGCTACACAAGCAAAGTCGCTTCAGTCGTGTCTGACTCTGTGCCACCACAGGGCCTGCAGCCCGCCAGGCTTCTCTTTCCATGGGATTCTCCAGGCAAGAGTACTGGAGTGGGTTGCCATTTCCTCTTCCCAAGGTATGGCTCAGAGGGGGACAAAAGAGTACAAGGATTCTTCTAGGCTACTCAGGTAGGGATGGAGGGCAATAGAACCCAACTTCTCCACGGGATGGGAATGTGCACTCGACCGTGGTAGCTGCTAAGATACAGGGAGTCAGACCCCTGACAGGTACTAGGAGCGCATCCAATATGGATGCTAGCGGTTGACCAGCTGGCTCCAGAGGACTGTCAGCCGGGCATAGAGGGGGTGAGCTCCCTGCAGCCATCATCAGCATGCTTGTCTGAACGAGACACCAGCACAGTCGAGTTCAATTGCAGCTCTAAATGCTCAGGAGAAATAGCTCATCGCATCACCCTGGCAAGAGTGCAGCCCTGAGGGAGGAGACCTGGGCTTTAGGGGGAGCCAGCTTCCTGAGCAGAAGCTACTCTGAGAGATGGGCTTGGGAGCCTTGCGGGGCTCTTCAGAGAGTGGCCAAACCACAGCTCTGACAGGAAACGGGCTGTGTGCGCTGTAGGCAGGACACAGGGTCCCTGCAGACCTGCCTCCGGACCGCACTGATAGTGATCACAAGCCAGGTGGGGAGGGCTGAGACCAACACTGTGTATCTGCGAGAGGCTTGTGAAAACCAGCTTTCACCTCTTTGTAGCCTACCTTGTGGTTGCACATACCATCCGGGGAACACACGATGCCCCATTTACACAATAGCCACAACTCGATGTGCAAGTTTAACAATGGTGAGACCCTAGAGAAGCTGTCTTACAGAGTGAAGTAAGTCAGAAAGAGAAAAACAAATACTGCATATTTACACATATATGTGGATTTAGAAAAATGATACAGACAAACTTATATGCAAAGCAGAAACAGAGATACAGACATGGAGAACAAGCGTATGATTCCAAGGGGAAGAGATGGGATGGGCTGGGAGGCTGGGGTTGACACATATACACTATTGATACTACGTATACAGTAGATGACTGATTACTGTATAGCACAGGGGACCCCATTCAGTGCTCTGCGGTGACCTAACTAGGAAAGAAATCCCAAAAGATGGGCTATACCTGTATGTAATAGCGATTTACTTTGTTGTATAGTAGAAAGCAATGGCATTGTAAAGTAACAATACACCAATAAATAATAATGATACTTAATGGTTAACATATTAAAATCAACCTTCAAATTGGGTTTTAGGAATCACAGGGCTCATGAGACGTGTCTTAGTGCATATCCAGGCAGTGGGATGGAGTGAGGTGGGCATATAGGTGTGCTGGACCCCAGACCGCTCCCCACCTCCCACTCCCTCCAACCTGTCAACCAGACCAGCACTGCTTTTACCCATTTTTATTTTGGGATTTCATGTGGCAATTTTATTTGGCAAAATCCAACATGTCTGAATAGGCCATGTTTTAGATGTAATGAATGCAAGCAATCCTTTCTAACTAAACAGAAATGATTATAGAATTGTTTAGAAAGGGAAATAGACTCTAGGCACCACCCTTATGGCAGAAAGTGAAGAAGAACTAAAAAGCCTCTTGATGGAAGTGAAAGAGGAGAGTGAAAATGTTGGCTTAAAGCTCAACATTCAGAAAACGAAGATCATGGCATCTGGTCCCATCACTTCATGGGAAATAGATGGGGAAACAGTGGAAACAGTGTCAGGCTTTATTTTTGGGGGCTCCAAAATCACTGCAGATGGTGATTGCAGCCATGAAATTAAAAGAAGTTTACTCCTTGGAAGGAAAGTTGTGACCAACCTAGATAGCATATTGAAAAGCAGAGACATTACTTTGCCAACAAGGGTCCATGTAGTCAAGGCTATGGTTTTTCCAGTGGTCATGTATGGATGTGAGAGTTGGACTGTGAAGAAAGCTGAGCGCTGAAGAACTGATGCTTTTGAACTGTGGTGTTGGAGAAGACTCTTGAGAGTTCCTTGGACTGCAAGGAGATCCAGCCAGTCCATTCTAAAGGAGATCAGTCCTGGGTGTTCTTTGGAAGGACAGATGCTGAAGCTGAAACTCCAATACTTTGGCCACCTTATGCAAAGAGTTGACTCATTGGAAAAGACTCTGATGCTGGGAGGGATTGGGGGCAGGAGGAGAAGGGGATGACAGAGGATGAGATGGCTGGATGGCATTACCGACTCGATGGACATGAGTTTGAGTAAGCTCTGGGAGTTGGTGATGGACAGGGAGGCCTGACATGCTGTGATTCATGGGGTTGCAGAGTCGGACACGACTGAGCGAGTGAACTGAACTGAACTGAAGGCTAATCTTCCAAGGCTATCTTCCAAAGTGTTAAGTGTTCGTCACTAAGTTGTGTCTGACTCTTTTTGACCCCAAGGACTGCAGCACATCAACCTCCCCTATCCTTCGCTATCTCCCAGAGTTTGCTCAAATTCGTGTCCACTGAGTCAGTGATGCTGTCTAACCATCTCATCCTCTGCTGCCCCTGCTTATGTCTTCAGTCTTTCCCAGTATCAGGGTCTTTTTCAATGAAAAACATTATATAGCATTATATGGCTCAGCCACACAATGGTCACAATATTGTGAATATTGAACATTTAACTAAAATTAAGGTATATTATTTGGAGGCAGAAAGGGAGGGAAAATGTGTTTGTGGTAGGGTTAGGGTTTGGGGGTTAAACGCAGCTTTCATTGTTAGGAAGCCATCAGATTATAGCTACAACTTTGTCCAAAGTCAAAGTTCTTAGAAAGGCAGGCTATGTCGGCTTACTCATTACTCCCCAATCCGTTTGCTGCAGTCTTTATCACACTCCACAGGTTCTGGATCCCCGACTCTAATGGGAACTCTTCAATCCCTCTTGACTTCTCTGCTACAGCTCGCAGCAGCTACCTCTCTTTTCTTCTGAAACTTCACTTGGTTTTGTGAGATTCCCTCCTTGTTTTCATGTGTGAATGTGTGCACGCTCAGTCCCTCAGTCATGTCCAACTCTTTGTGACCCCATGGACTGTAGCCTGCCAAGGTCCTCTGTCCGTAGGATTTCCCAGGCAAGAATACTGGGCGGCCATTTCCTCCTCCAGAGTATCTTTCCTACTCAGGAATTGAACCTGTGTCTTCTGAATCTCCTGCATTGGCGATGATAGTCTCCCTTATCTTACTGAGACCAGTCAGCACGCCTGTGTCTTTTCTCCAGGCATATTCGGTGGTATATGTTTAACTAGGGGATAGAGTTGTTAGTACTTTTTCAACCTAACGCAATAAAATAGAGTGTCAAGTGAATAGGGTATAGGCAAGTGACTGATAATGCTGAATGATGATGAAATTTAAGTTGGAAAATGCAGAAATGATGGGTATCATATTGGTAAGATCAACAAAGATTCATCTGTGACCACATGATGTCACAGATGAATCCAAATTGGGGTGTTTCAGGGAATAAGCTGATAGGAGGAGACTGTCAGGGTGGAGGGTACTTGAGATGGAAATTACAGAGGCATGTCAATTACTAGTAACGGCAGGTGTAGGAATAAATGCCTGAGGTAGGTGTGAGGACAAGACTTTTAGAAGAAAGGAAGTTGAAGAACTGAGAGATCAGGGTGTTCCTTGGATCATCTAAGTGAATATGAAAATTCAGTTCAGTTCACTCAGTCGTATCCGACTCTTTGCGACCCGATGAATCGCAACACACCAGGCGTCCCTGTCCATCACCAACTCCCAGAGTCCACCCAAACTCCTGTCCATCAAGTCAGTGATGCCATCTAGCCATCTCATCCTCTGTCATCCCCTTCTCCTCCTGCCGCCAATGCCTCCCAGGATCAGAGTCTTTTCCAATGAGTCAACCCTTCCCATGAGGTCGCCAAAGTATTGGAGTTTCAGCTTTAGCATCGGTCCTTCCAAAGAATGCCCAGGACTGATCTCCTTTAGGATGGAGTGGTTGGATCTCCTTGCAGTCCAAGGAACTCTCAAGAGTCTTCTCCAACACCACAGTTCAAAAGCATCAATTCTTCAGTGCTCAGCTTTCTTCACAGTCAAACTTTCACATCTATACATGACCACTGGAAAAACCATAGCCTTGACTATATGGACTTTTGTTGGCAAAGTAATGTCTCTGCTTTTGAATATGCTATCTAGGTCGGTCACAACTTTCCTTCCAAGGAGTAAACTTCTTTTAATTTCATGGCTGCAATCACCATCTGCAGTGATTTTGGAGCCCCCCAAAATAAAGCCTGACACTGTTTCCACTGTTTCCCCATCTATTTCCCATGAAGTGATGGGACCAGATGCCATGATCTTCGTTTTCTGAATGTTGAGCTTCAAGCCAACATTTTCACTCTCCTCTTTTCACTTTCATCAAGAGGCTTTTTAGTTCCTTTTCGCTTTCTGCCATAACGGTGGTGTCATCTGCATATCTCAGGTTGTTGATATTTCTCCCGGCAATCTTGATTCCAGCTTGTGTTTCTTCCAGTCTAGCGTTTCTCATAATGTACTCTGCATAGAAGTTAAATAAGCAGAGTGACAATATACAGCCTTGACGTACTCCTTTTCCTATTTGGAACCAGTCTGTTGTTCCATGTCTGGTTCTAACTGTTGCTTCCTGACCTGCATACAGATTTCTCAAGAGGCAGGTCAGGTGGTCTGGTATTCCCATCTCTCTCAGAATTTTCCACAGTTTATTGTGATCCACACAGTCAAAGGCTTTGGCATAGTCAATAAAGCAGAAATAGATGTTTTTCTGGAACTCTCTTGCTTTTTCCATGATCCAGAGGATGTTGGCAATTTGATCTCTGGTTCCTTTGCCTTTTCTCAGACCAGCTTGAACATCAGGAAGTTCACGGTTCATGTATTTCTGAAGCCTGGCTTGGAGAATTTTGAGTGTTACTTTACTAGCGTGTGAGATGAGTGCGATTGTGTGATTGTTTGACCATTCTTTGGCATTGCCTTTCTTTGGGATTGGGATGAAAACTGACCTTTTCCAGTCCTGTGGCCACTGCTGAGTTTTCCAAATTTGCTGGCATATTGAGTGCAGCACTTTCACAGCATCATCTCCCAGAATTTGAATTAGCCCAACTGGAATTCCATCACCTCCACTAGCTTTGCTCGTAGTGATACTTTCTAAGGTCCACTTGACTTCACATTCCAGGATGTCTGGCTCTAGGTGAGTGATCACACCATCGTGACTATCTTGGTTGTGAAGATCTCTTTTGTACAGTTCTTTTGTGTATTCTTGCCACCTCTTCTTAATATCTTCTGCTTCTGTTAGGTCCATACCATTTCTGTCCTTTATCGAGACCATCTTTCCATGAAATGTTCCCTTGGTATCTCTAATTTTCTTGAAGAGATCTCTAGTCTTTCCCATTCTGTTGTTTTCCTCTATTTCTTTGCACTGATTGCTGAAGAAGGCTTTCTTATCTCTTCTTGCCATTTCTTGGAACTCTGCATTCAAATGCTTATATCTTTCCTTTTCTCCTTTGCTGTTCGCTTCTCTTCTTTTCACAGCTATTTGTAAGGCCTTTTTTGCATTGTTCTGGTGAGCATAACGGACTGAACTCTTCAGGGAATGTGAAACTGAGAGGACCCCTGAAGGGCATTCCCAGGGACAGAACCCCAAGTCCCCCACCTCTTGTCTGTAGGAGAGCTTTAGCTGCCTAGGCTTTCCTTGAGTTCCAAAGAGCAAATTTAATCAAAGTGAGAAAATGCAAAAACAAAGGATAGCAATAAAGCAAGATGCAATGGTAAGAGTTCAGCCATAAAACTAAGTCAAGGACATTCAGCTCCTCCTCAAGGGCTGAAGATAAGATTACCTCTCCTGTCAAGCCCTCTTCATTCTCAATCTGAGCTGTCAAACAACTCACTTTAGGAATCGCCTCCCTGAATCACTTTAGACTCACCTCCAAGGTCTGCATCAGGATCTCTGAAGCTTCACAAAGACAGCTCCCACATCCCAACTCACTTGAATCTAGTTCAACTCAACAGGTATGAATACAGGCCATAGGCAACCCTTTTGTTTGGCCTTTCCCTTCCAATCTAGACATGTCTCTTCCCGGGTCTTTATTCTTATTGCTGTGTTGCTGCCTCATGACACTGTGAGCCTGGAGCTTCATGTGCCTGCAATATCGTTCATCTGCTCCCTGTGACCTGTCTGGAAACAGGCCTGGAAGAAACCCCATTTTCTCTTGGAATTCTAGGCAGATTTGTGACTTGGGATGGATATGTTTTGGGGTTCATTCCTAGTTAGAATAACTCACTCTCTTTTTTCTCCTCCATCTCAGGTAAACACTTTTTTCGCCTTCATCCCAAAGTGAACATAGTCTTCTTTTGCATCTTACATCATCCTCTAGATAAATGTAGAAACAGCCCTGGAGCGCTCTGATGCTCAATGAATCAGCCTTATCTTGAGGAAGGATGGTTTCTAGGCTTAACCAAGAAGCTTAATCAAAACTCTTTCTGACCAGGGTGCTCTCAGAGAGTCCTCAGTTTCTTATTAAGTGATTTTATTTGTTCTATGAAAGGAACAGTAGTATTCTTAATTGGGATTTCCCAGATGGCTTAGTGGTTAAATAATCCACCTACCAATGTAAGAGACGAAGGAAACGCAGATTTGATCCCTGGATCGGGAAGATCCCCTGGAGTAGGAAACCACTCCAGTATCCTTGCTTGGGAAACTCCATGGGCAGAAGAGACTGGTGGGCTATAGACCATGGGGTCACAAAGAGTCAGACACAACTGAGCAACTGAGCACACACCACATGGGGTGTTCTTAATTTTGTATCTTTCCTTTAATAAAAGTAGGCACCAAAAAACATTGATGATTTTAGAGTTTAAATTTATTTCCATGTCTATATAAATAAATTATTGCTTCAAATAAATGTTGATAGAGTTTTTCTTTTTTTTCTTTTGCAGAATTAAAAAAGTTAATCACAAGAAAAGCTTTAGGTTATATCATAAAGGTTACATTTTGGGGAGTTAGTTTTACAAAACAAAACAGAAAAACCCAAAACCCACAGTTGAGAAGTTGAGTTGAATGCTAATAATCTGTACAGGAAATTCCTGTAAAGGAAGTAGGCTTACTCACTCTTTCAACTAAACCTAACCGCAAACCTTATCTAGTCAAGGAGGTTGGCCTGGAGAAAATTTTAGATGCTTCATCTTTAGGTCGTTTCCTTCTACTGATAGAGGCAGTTAATTTGATTTTTCTCTTTATGATCACAAATTTGACAATGTCAATGGTCATTTTCCTTTAGTAAAAGGTTTTCCTTTTTTTTCTCTCCAGTTTTATCTTATTATTTCTAAACTTGTGTGAGTTACATGTATCTCTCTGGGCAGGATGACATACTGTATTCCTCTTTCAAAATGGATATGCTCACATTTCTTCATCAGATAGAAAAGCCGGCAGCCACTGAACTAAAGCCTTGAAGTTCCTTCCTCCTTTTCAGTGTCTTAAGGACAGGAAGTGCAGGTAAGACATGAGTACATTTTTTTCACGAGATTTCCTAACCAACAAATGTAAGTTGAGGAAAGAACTTGAAACATTCTCAGAATGGGTTGCTAACGCAGTTCCTTTTCATAAACTGTTTTATACTGAGAGGTGTGGTATTGAACTAGCAAATTTTGTATCTCCATATATGTGGAGGCTTCGCGTTATTAAAAAGCTCGTGGTTACCAAATAAGCCTTTCTATAATGCTGCGGGAAAGCTGGAGAGTGGAGGGATTTAAGGTGGTTGCTGAATTTCAACGCTTGTCTTGACTTGACCGCCTTAAGATCTCTGAGAGTGTGAGCTACACTCTTTAAAAAAATTAGCTGTTTGGCTGCACCAGGTTCTAGTTGCGGCACATGAGTGAGATCTTCAGCGGCAGCAAGCGGGATCCAGTTCCCTAGCCAAGGATTGAACCCCGGCCCCCTGCTTTGGGAGCTCAGAGTCTTAGCCACTGGATCAAGCTACACTCTTAATCTTCGGTAATTCCTAGACAATGATATATAAAGCTACCATAGATTATGCGAGAACCATAATAATATTAGTTGAATTAAACGGTTGCTATTACACCAGATCAGATGTCTGCATGTATGTACATGTGTTCTCTGTGTATAGTCACCGATGATCCCAGGGGAAATTGTCTTTGACAGTGGGATTCCCCTACTTGAGTCTCAGATTCTTTGTTGATACCTGCCTACTCCACCTGCCTTTCTTGCCTGGAGAATCCCAGGGATGGGGGAGCCTGGTGGGCTGCCGTCTGTGGGGTTGCACAGAGTCGGACACGACGGAAGTGACTTAGCACCGGCATCATTCTCCCATCAAAAGCCTTAGTAAGCAAAAAAAATAGTTCATCATCAACCAAAGATATTGAAAGCGTAGTCTTGACCAACTGATTGGGAGGTGGGGTTGGGGGGAGGCAGGGGGATCATAAACCTCTGACAAAGGAAATATGGAAAGCAGATATGGAAGCTGTTTTGGAGAAGAGACCCTTCAGATACTTGAAGTCACCCTGTGACTCTCATTTCCATTTAAAAAATGTAGTAATTTGGCCATGCCAGGTCTTAGCTGCAGCTTGCAGGATTCCTAGTGCGGCATACAGACTCTTACTTAGTTGAGGCATGTGGGATCTGGTTCCCTGAGTAGGGATGGAATCCAGGCCTTCTGAATTGGGAGCGCAGAGTCTTAGCCACTGGACCACCAGGGAAGCCCCCTCTCATCTGCTCCTCTGAGGTGGTGACATATGGCAATAGGAAAATTAGAATCTCTGAGACCCTCTTCATACAGACACAGATTCCTCTGCTAATATTTCTAAGATGTGCAATAATCATTAATAGTGGGGTCCGCTCTTCAAGCAATGTGAGCCTTTCTTGTCCATCAGTAAAACCAGAAAGACAACAGCCACCTTCCCAAGTGTGAGCAGAAAGTATATAAAAGGGGAGGACCCAGTTATATTCAGAGCTCCCTGGCTATTGTTTTACTCCTATGAACAGACTTGCAGCCTGGTTTGGTTAAGTTGCTCAGTGCATGATAAATGTTTGATAAACACACCTTGGGTAATTCCTTATGATTCCTGGAAGTGTTTTTTTGGTGATGGTGGAATGGAAGGCATCTCATAGACACTAAAAGATCTCAAAGAGGTAGATGTTGACAAACAAAACCCATTGAGTTATCCCACATGGATGGGGTTTATGGAATGGACCAGCTCTCACGTTCAGCTGACGGCAGCGCTGGCAATAACTGCCCTGCCTAGCACAGACCCACCTCCCCAGGCTCTGTTCTTGCCCTGGAGCAGGACTGCGCCAGGACTCTCTCTGGGTCACGGTGACTTCCCTGACACTTGTCTGTTTCTTTCATGCACTTATTTTTGGCTGCACTGGGTCTTCACTGTTTCATGCAGGCTTTTCTCTAGTTGTGATGAGCAGCGGCTCCTCTTCGTCGCGGCGCACAGGATCTCATTGTGGTGGCTCCTCTTGTTGCCAGCACAGGCTCTAGGGTCGTGGGCCCAGTAATTGCAGCACACAAGCTTAGCTGCTCCACAGCATGTAGGATCTTCCCGGACCAGGGATAGAACCCCTGTCCCCCGCAGTGACAGGTGGACTACCATCCCCTTCACGACCAGGGAAGTTCCCTGACACTTGTTTATAATATAGAGCCCAATGTTCTTCTCTTTGAGAATCTGATTTAATATGGTTTGGAGAGCTCAGACATGTGAATTTATAACAAGCATTCTGAGTGATTCTTGTCAAGGAGATCATTTGAGAAACACAATCCCAGAGACAAAGGCATAGCCTAGGGACAGTCCTAGGCAGCCTGAGGTCCTACGCCAGCAAGTAAGCTTGTCATGGATAGGACATCTGTCCACTCAAGATGTGGTTGGGAATTTCTGAGGGCTGGAGACTTACAGGTGTCATGGTGGCTGATTTTCTATGATTGGTCATTGGTTCATTCAATCATGGAACCATGGAATGTTAGAGCTGAGATAATCTTAGAAATCATAGAGTCTCATGATTTCCCCCATCAGGGAGCTTTAAAAAAAAAAAAAAAGCAGATTTCTCAGCCAAATCCCCAGAAGTTTGAGCCCCCTAGCTCTAAGGTGGAAGAACGACTATTACAGTCCAAATAATTTATTTTGCAAATAAAAAATCCTGAAGTGCAGAGGGAGGCTATGTGTCTTAGCTAGAATCACACAGCAAGTTAATTGTCAATATTGGTTTGTTTTGACTCCTGATTTCTTCTTTGTTTATTTGGACAATAGAATTGATTATGATTTATGCATGAAGATTTGTCCTAGGCTTTGGAGATAAGATTTCTGAAACAGGATCTCTGCCCTTAAGGAGCTCCCAACCTGGTGGGAGAGCACAGTATCAGTTCAGTTCAGTTCAGTCACTCAGTAGTGTCCGACTCTTTGTGACCCCATGAATCGCAGCATGCCAGGCTTCCCTGTCCATCACCAACTCCCGGAGTTCACTCAGATTCACATTCATCGAGTCAGTGATGCCATCCAGCCATCTCATCCTCTGTCGTCCCCTTCTCCTTCTGCCCCCAACCCCTCCCAGCATCAAAGTCTTTTCCAATGAGTCAGCTCTTCGCATGAGGTGTCCAAAGTTATATGAAACGACAATTACGGAGTGGTGTGGATAAATTCTGAAAGAGGACTCACTGATCTCTGTGTGAGCCACACCCTATTCCTGGAGACAGTGTGCAGCCTGCGAGACAGGCTCAGTTCCTGCCGGCATGGAGCTTTGATTCTAGTTAGGGGAAAAGTCTCTAAAACAAGATGTTTTTCAGACACTAATGAGTGCTGAGACGAAGCAATCCAACACGTGAGTGATAAGAGAGATGGCTGCTGGCTGGTGCAGTGGGGAATAAGGAGGGAGGTAGACCACTTGATCACGCTGCAAGTGGTCAGTGGAGGTCTCTCTGGGAATGAAGCACAAGGTAAGGCCCAAGGGAGCCATATCCGGTCATACAGGGTTTGGCGTCTGATGCTTTGGAATGGACTCTTTATCTCATGGGTGAAGGGCTGGTGAGGTTATCAGCACAGAAATGACGTTCTCAGGCTTGCTGTCTAGGCAGATGCTTCTAGGCAGTGACTGGAGATGGAGCTATTGTCCCTTCAGGGGCTTTGTGGGCAAAGGAAAGGCAAGCAGAGGCGGGAGGCAGACCGCATCTTGAAAGGCAGTTACTTATCCTGCCCTATTCCTCGATTACAATCTTGGTAAGAAGATAAGAAGAGCCCCCTCCTCACCCCCGCATTGTTACTACTGGGGAAAAGTGATGTGGTGACTCTGGTCCCCGTCCCTGGCACCCTAGGTCTTCCACCATCTTCGGAAGCCCTTTCTTCACTGAACACGCCCTCCTCTCAGCAGATCAGCCGCCAGGTGGAAACATCTTGACTTCGGGTCCCACCTGGGCAAACGGATCTGGAGGGACCTCCCACTGTAGATGACTCTGTTCGCCTCCATCCAAGGTAATGTCTCTGTGGTTTTCTGGGTTTGTCCCTTCCTGCCTCCTCAGAGGAGTTGGTACGTGCTGTCTCTCCTTAGCCTCACTTGCATTTGGCCTGCTCCCCCTCCCACCCCTCCTCCAAGGTGGAATGAAGTCAGCACAGGAGGAGACATGTCCCTGTCCTGTCTCCTGTGTGCAGGGTAGCCTGGGGAGGGCATGGCTTGCCCCACTCCCCACCTCCCTTTCGGACTCCCTCGTCCCCATCACCCTAAACCCTCCACACTTGCGGATCTGATCGGCCGTGGCCAAGCCTCACAGAAGCCGTCCAGCCCTGCTTGTGCCCAGCTTCTCCGTGGCTTTTGCCATCGATACCGAGTCTTTCCTCCAAACTTCCTCTGTGTTTCAGGTCAGGGTGGTCTCCGTGTTGTTTCTCTCATACGGTAGCCCCTTCTGCCATATGAGGACTCACTGAGAAGGTGTGACTTATGAACCAGGAAAAGAGGCCTCACAGAAGGTGACCCGGCTGGTGCCTCGCTCTTGGACTTTCCAGACCCCGGAATTTCGAGAAAGATGTTTCTCTTGGGTATATCACCCAGTCTTTGGTTTCCTGTTATGGCAATCTGAATGGCAAGAATACACGGAAGACCTGTACCAAATAGGTCTTAATGACCAGTATAACCACGATGGTGTGATCACTCACTTAGAGCCAGACATCCTGGAGTGTGAAGTCAAGCGGTCCTTAGGAAGCATCACTACAAACAAAGCTAGTGGAATGATGGAATTTCAGCTGAGCTATGTCAAATCCTAAAAGATGATGCTATTAGAGTGCTGCACTTTACATGCCAGCAAATTTGGAAAACTCAGCAGTGGCCACACGACTGAAAAACATTAGTTTTCATTCCGATCTCAAAGAAGGGCAATGTCTTCGAAAAATGTTCAAACTATCACACAAACCATGGGGTCCCAAAGAGTTGGACACAACTGAGCGACTGAACAATAACAACAACAATAAGCTGAATGGACCCGGGTACGCACCCAGCAGCCTCATCTCTCCTTTCTTCCAAATGGTCTGAAGGGTCCAGCAGCCACTCTATCAACAAGGTGGACAAAACCACCGTGGGCACAGCCCAGGGTCTGACATTCTATCCTGGGGTGACCTTCTTTCCCTTTCAGACTTCAGAGAATCCTTAGAAATGCCACCCAGTAACAATACTCCCTGTCTTACTTGGGGCACAACAAGTCAGACATCCTCTGTTCTCTAACATCTATTACAAACCAGCAAAGGACAGACATTCTCATTCATACACATGAGCTACAGGACTAGCTTCCCTAACAAGAATCTGACATTTTCACTCAACTTGGGTCACCTTTTCAGCAAAACTTTCTCTGAACTCTTTCTAAACTGCTCATGAAAAGATACGCGATTAGAAGTGAAGTGAAAGTCGCTCAGTCTTGTCTGACTCTGCAGCTCCATGGACTGTAGCCCACCAGGCTCCTCTGTCCATGGGACTCTCCAGGCAAGAATACTGGAGTGGGTTGCCATGCCCTCCTCCAGGGGCTCTTCCCGACCCGGGGATTGAACCCGGGTCTCCTGCATCGCAGGTGGGTTCTTTAACTGGCTGAGCCACCAGGGGAGCCTGAAAATATACATACTTGGTGAGAAACTTAAGAAAAGGAGAAGAAAAAAAAAGTATTCCAGGAAGAAATAGCATCAAAAGAACACACTGTACAGAGTGTAATTTAAAGCAGGGCCCAGAGTCGGAGATGCCCTTCCTCCTTCAGTTGAGTAAGAAGTGACGTGTGCAGGGACTGCCACACACCGCTGAAAATGCCCCTAGAGTGTGGGCATGTGAGGGCTCTTTGGGCAGGACCTGCCCTTTCAAAGCTTCCTGTGTGACTTGTGTTTCGATCGCTGGTTCCAATTTCTTCATTTCCCATTTCTTGATTTACAGAAACGAAGAAGATCCTCAGAGTGGAGCTCTGAGGGGCAATGTCCTCTACTGTGGCCACAGAACCAATGTCCTGAAGCGATGACAGGGACCCAGGGAGAATGATGCTTTATTTGGGCTGGATATTTCTTTGGCTTGTCGCACAAGGGAGAATTAGAGGATTGAATACTCCAGGTAGGGGTTTTTCACTTTTCCTGCTAACCCTGTGAGTCTTATGTTCCAAGTTGAAAGAGACAGATATTCTGTAATACAGGAGAAATTTATATAATTATACAGAGCGCTTCCTCTCTGCTGTTAAAATGGGGGTGACATTTTTGGGGAGACACGATTGGGCTGAACAGCTTTGAGTTAATCCCAAGCATTGACGGGGAGCCCAGTTACCCTCTCGGAGTGTTCGGTGGATGCAACTGAAGAGGAATTACAGGCGGGTTGGCCATCTCTAACAGGAAACCTCCATTACCATTAGTGATGCTGAAGACCAGTGGAAGGGAATTAGACCTGAACTTCTTTTCCTCACAAAATGGGAAATAATAATAAGAAAGACACCCATGGGAGCTCAATTCTTTGTGAAACCATATACTCTTTGGAAATAAAAGTTAGAGTGTCTTCTTTTTTAAAAATTACAACTTTCATTATTTTTTTTATCAGATTAGGCACTTTTCCAGTCACTGTTTGAAGATAAAAAGTTACTTTTATTTTTTTATTGGAATGTAATTGCTTTACAATATTGTGTGAGTTTCTGCTATACAACCCCGTGAATCAGCCATATGTATACTCGCATCCCATCCCTCTTGGACTTCCCTCCTACCTCCCACCCCTCCCCTCTAGGTCACCACAGAGCACCGAGCTGAGCTTCCTGGGCTGTGCAACTGTTTCCCACTAGATATCTCTTTCATTCTTTATAGTGTATATGCACCACTGCTATAGAGTTTCATCTTCTAATGGGTTTCTGGGTTGTTTTGCTTATTGTGGTTTTCAGATTGCTTCACTGAAAAGCCGCTTAGAACATACTCTGCAAGGTGTGGAGAAGAGTTTGTCTTGTTTTGTGATTTGCCAGAGCCACAGAAATCCCACTTCTACCACGGAAGTCAACTCTCACCCACCCGAGGTTCTGAATACCTGCCCTGTGGTGACAGTGAGAACCTATCTGATGTCCAGTGGTACCTACAGCCTCAGAATGGAGACCCAGCAGTAGAAATCACTCAGAATGCTCCTCAGGTCATCCAGGAGAAGAGCACCCTTCATTTTCTGACCACAGGGATAAATCATGCCGGATTATATATTTGTAGACCTAGGATGAGGTAATGTCTCAAGTGCATTTCTCTCTGCAAACATCTCCACGTCCGTTACTATCTGAATATAGCAGCTGTGTTCACGTTGTTGTTGTTCATTTGCTAAGTCGTGTCCGACTCTTTGTGACCCCATGGACTGCAGCACGCCAGGCTTCCCTGTCCTTCACCATCTCCCAGAGTTTCCTCAAATTTATGTCCATTGAGTTGGCAATGCCATCTAACCATCTCATCCTCTGTCGCCCCCCTTCTCTTCCTGTCTTTAATCTTTCCCAGCATCAGAGTCTTTTTTCAATGAGTCAGCTCTTCCTATCAGGTGGTCACAGTATTGAAGCTTCAGCTTCAGCATCAGTCCTCCCAATGAATATTCAGGGTTGATTTCCCTTAAGACTGACTGGATTGATCTCCTGTGTTTACGGGACTTTATTAACTTCCCTAGGAGCCCCCAAGAGAATGCCTGCTGTGTCCGGATGATCTTAGAAGTTAAGCCCCAAACAAATATGTCCTGTGAGAGTGCTGTCTCACATGAGCAACACCTTCTTCTTGGTAGCATGAGCTCCATTTACTGCCCAGGTCTCAGCCACCAAAGTGATGCACAGAGTCCAGAGGTGACCTGGTACCAGGTAAGAATGACTTCTCTGAATCTGATGTCAGAGTTTGTTTTTTACGCTAACAGTTCCTTACGTACATCATAGAAGCATGGGTTTGAATCTGAGGTCTGGAGCAGGGGTCCCCAACCTCCAGAATCTAACGCCTGATGATCTGAGGTGGAGCTGACGTAATAATGATAAAGTGCACAATAAGTGTAATGTGCTTGAATCATCTCAAAAGCACCCCCTCCCCCCACCCTGGTCCATGGAAAAACTGTCTTCCACGCAACCTGCCCCTGGTGCCAAAAATATTGGGGACCACTGCTCCAGAACTTCCCAAAGCGTGGCCTCATGTCTACGGAAAAGACCTGACTTCCTAAAGCAGTCTATCCCCTAGCAGCCACAGAGTCTGATGTCCCAATCATTAGAACCACCCTCTTGATCAGTGCCAGAAAATCTTCTAAAACTCAAGTACATGACGTGGGAGGCTAAGACATAAACTTATGACCACTCGCTCATGCAGAAAACCTGATTTGTTCAACTTTACTGCCTTTGGAAAGCAAAGGGTATGGTTAAGGTGAAAGGGACACCCAACAAGTGTGTCTTGAAGGGTTTCTAAAGAAGCAGGACACGAGAATACTTTCTGAAGAGGGCACACCTGGGCAGACCAGACGGCAAACACAAGGCCTCCCAGGCGACAGGTGTCTCGCGTTTGTGAGTAGTGGGTGGGGGGAGGGCAGCATTAAGCCAAAAAGGGAACAGGCGCTGGGGAAAGACAAGTTCCCAAATGACTCTGAGTTAGGAACAACGTGCGAGTAAACTTCATGACAAAAACGTCTCACGTTTCCCCTGGGCTTTATGGTGTTTCTAAGTTCTGTCAGACACACAAATGCTGCATGAGCATCTCTTCTCAAGTCCTCTGATGTCAGTTGAGCCCTGGGTGGAAGAATTTGGGAAGAGAGTTTAACTTGCCTCTGGTCCCATCACTTCATGGGAAATAGATGGGGAAACAGTGGAAACAGTGTCAGACTTTATTTTTCTGGGCTCCAAAATCACCGCAGATGGTGACTGCAGCCATGAAATTAAAAGACGCTTACTCCTTGGAAGAAAAGTTATGACCAATCTAGATAATATATTCAAAAGCAGAGACATTACTTTGCCGACTAAAGTCTGTCTAGTCAAGGCTATGGTTTTTCCTATGGTCATGTATGGATGTGAGAGTTGGACTGTGAAGAAGGCTGAGTGCCAAACAATTGATGCTTTTGAACTATGGTGTTGGAGAAGACCCTTGAGAGTCCCTTGGACTGCAAGGAGATCCAACCAGTCCATTCTGAAGGAGATCAGCCCTGGGATTTCTTTGGAGGGAATGATGCTAAAGCTGAAGCTCCAGTACTTTGGCCACCTCATGTGAAGAGTTTACTCATTGGAAAAGACTCTGATGCTGGGAGGGATTGAGGGCAGGAGGAAAAGGGGATGACAGAGGATGAGATGGCTGGATGGCATCACCAACTCAACGGACATGAGTCTGAGTGAACTCCAGGAGATGGTGATGGACAGGGAGGCCTGGTGTGCTGTGATTCATGGGGTCACAAAGAGTTGGACACGACTGAGCGACTGAACTGAACTGAACACTTGTAATGCTTGTTTGAAGTTCAATACTTTGCTTTAAGAAAGCATGCAAAAGTTTAAATTCGACTTCCAAATATATCTGTTTATTAATGTAACATCATTATTTTAAATTGCCACTGATCAAATAGTTTTTATGATTTCTTTTTAAAAATGTACTTATTTATTTGACTGTACCAGGGCTTAGTTGCAGCCTATGGGATCTAGTTCCCTGACCAGTGATCAAACCTGGGCCTTCTGCATTGGGACCACAGAGTTTTAGCCACTGAACCACCAGGGAAGTCTCTATCTGTTGGCTTTCTGTATTCCCAGACTCAGCATCAGATACCCCTGGAGGGAAAATTATTGTGGGGTGAGATGCTATATCCTCACTTGATTCTCTTGAGATTCAATGACAACTGTTGTTATGGCCATTGTAGAAGTAAGTGAACAGGGAGGGTGAGTGTGTGCTTAAGGTCTCAATTTTATATCTTAAAGTGACACTGAAAACATACTGCCCTGGGGAAATCCTAATTTAAGAAACACCTTACTACAATGAGGTATCATTTCACACTAGTCAGAATGGCCTTCATTAAAACGTCTACAAATAAAAACTGCTGAAGAGAAGGCGGAGAAAGGAAACCCTCCGACACTGCGGATGGGAAGGTGAAATTGGTGCAGCCCTATGAGCAGCGCGTGGAGGTTCCTCAGAAAGGAAGACAGAGGCGCCGTTCAATCCAGCAGCTGCACTCCTGAGCACACATGCAGACGAAACGCTCATTTGGAAAGATACGTGCACCCCAGTGTTCACTGAAGCACTATTTACTATAGCCAAGATATGGACGTAGCCTAAGTGTCCATCCAGTGAACAGAAAAAGAAGATGTGGTGTACACACACACACACACAATACAATATTACTCAGGCGTAAAAAGCAATGAAACACTGCCATTTGCAGGAACATGGATGGACCTAGAGATTGCTACACTAAGTGAAGTAAATCAGACAGAGACAAGTATCATATGATATCATGTATATGTGGAATCTAAAATAAGACAAAGACGAACTTATTGATGAAAAGGAAACAGATTCACAGACAGAGAAAACAAACTTATGACTATCAAAGGAGAAAGGGGGGGGGATAAATCAGGAGTGTGGGATTAGCAGATACAAATGACTATACATAAAATTGATAAACAACAAGTTTCTACTGTATAGCACAGGGTCCTATAGTCAATATCCTGTAAAAAGCCATAATGGAAAAGAATATGAAAAAGAGTGTGTATATGTATATGCTGCGGCTAAGTCGCTTCAGTCGTGCCCGACTCTGTGCGACCCCATAGATGGCAGCCCACCAGGCTCCCCCGTCCCTGGGACTCTCCAGGCAAGAACACTGGAGTGGGTTGCCATTTCCTTCTCCAATGCATGAAAGTGAAAAGTGAAAGGGAAGTCACTCAGTTGTGTCCGACTCTTTGCGACCCCGTGGACTGCAGCCTACCAGGCTCCTCCATCCATGGGATTTTCCAGGCAAGAGTACTGGAGTGGGGTGCCATTGTCTTCTCCAGTATATGTATATACATATGTGTGTATATATATACACATGTTTATGTGTGTACAGATGACACCACTCTTATGGCAGAAAGTGAAGAACTAAAGAGCCTCTTGATGAAAGTGAAGGAGGAGACTGAAAAAGTTGGCTTAGAGCTCAACATTCAGAAAACTAAGATCATGGCATCTGGTCTCATCACTTCATGGGAAACAGATGCAGAAACAATGGAAACAGTGAGAGATTTTATCAGTTC
The DNA here is from genome assembly GCF_001704415.2 of Capra hircus. Classification (NCBI taxonomy): domain Eukaryota; kingdom Metazoa; phylum Chordata; class Mammalia; order Artiodactyla; family Bovidae; genus Capra; species Capra hircus. The sequence goes on from NC_030818.1 coordinate 7,088,647, forward strand.
AGTTCAGTCGCTCAGTTGTATCTGACTCTTTGGAACCCATGAACCACAGCATGCCAGGCCTCCCTGTCCATCACCAACTCCCGGAGCTTACTCAAATTCATGTCCATTGAGTCGATGATGCCACCCAACCATCTCATCCTCTGTCGTCCCCTACTCCTCCCACCTTCAATCTTTCCCAGCAACACAGTCTTTTCAAATGCGTCAGTTCTTCGCATCAGGTGGCCAAAGCACTGGAGTTTCAGCTTCAGCATTAGTCCTTCCAATGAATATTCGGGACTGATTTCCTTCATGATTGACTGGTTTGATCTCCTTGCTATCCAAGGGACTCCCAAGAGTCTTCTCCAACACCACAGTTCAAAAACATCAATTCTTCAGCACTCAGCTTTCTTTATAGTCCAACTCTCACATCCATACATGTATAGTGTGTGTGTGCGTGTGTGCAACTGTTTGCTATACACCAGAAACTAACACAACATTATAAGTGAACATCCTTGAATTTTTTAAAAAAACACATTAATTTCATAGCCTCTAAATTGTAGGAAGAAAAGTCAGTGGTTCTGTTCATTATTTTCAGTTCTCTCATAAGAAGAAAGCTTCTCATGGTTCAAATGAATCTGTCATCTGGGGTGATCAACATCTTACTATGTCAAGGCGGCTGTTCCCAGTCCCGGAAAGTAAGCTTGTCCCCAGTTATCTAAGTTGAAAATGCATGTGAAGTTTCAATGTTCGTGTCCCTAAAATGAAAGCTATTGTTGCTTTCTGGTAAGCACAATCCACAGGGTAGTTGACAGCTTTCTGTATAAACCACTCTTAAAACGAAACCCTAACACTGTGAGGCATGCACAAAAGGAAGTTTTATTTCTTCTCTGGCTTGGCTGCAAAGGTCAGGATGTGTTCAGTGGTGATGACGCATCTGTCTTAAAAGCAGGCAAACAATGACTGACTGTTGTTAACATTGTATCTTTTTTGAAAGTTTTTATTTTGTATTGGAGTATACCCGATTAACAATGTTGTGATGGTTTCAGGTGGACAGCAAATATATACATGTATCCATTCTGATAGAGATTTAGACAGGTCATCACACAGTATCATGGAAAGTCACAGACCTCCTGGAAGCGACATATCACTAACAGTGATGACATTGGACAAATGGGGCTTCCCAGGTGCTAGTGGTAGAGAAACAGCCTGCCAGGGCAACAGACATCAGAGATGTAGCTTAATAATTTACTAATAAATAAATTATTAATAAATTATTCATACATTTAAAATTAATGATAAATTAATCAATGAACTCAAATGGACTGGACTGTAGCTCACCAGGCTCCTCTGTCTATGGGATTCTCCAAGCAAGAATACTGGAATGAGTTGCCATACCTTTCTCCAGGGAATCTTCCTAACCCAGGGATCGAACCCAGGTCTCCCGCATTGCAGGCAGATTCTTTACCATCTGAGCCACCGGGAAAGCCCTAAATAAAAATATAAGGACAAATAACTGGAATAAACAGAATTCGTCTAGAGATGATGTTATGTTGCGCTGGTCCAAAAGTTCCTTTGGGTCTTTCTTTGAGATGTCATGGAAAAACCCAAATGAAGTTTTTTACCAAGTCAGTATCACTGGGAGAGCTTCCCTGATGGTGCAGATGGTAAAGAATCTGCCTCAATATGGGATACCTGGGTTCAATCCCTAGGTTGGGAAGATTCCCTAGAGAAGGGAATGGTAACCCACTCTAGTATTCTTGCCCGGAGAATCCCATGGACAGAGGCCACAGTCCATGGGGTCACAAAAGGTCAATATGACTGAGAGATTCACTCTTTCTAATATTAAGGGGAGCATGTTTTTTATTCACTCTTTAGTGAATCTTTGACCCAAGGCAGAGTTCGAGCAGTGGGAGAGGCTCCTCTGGAAGGGCTTGGGGCACTGAGCCTTGGGGGCCCACGACACGGCCGTGACCTCCTGCCAGTAAGACTGTGCCCAAATGACTTTTCCACTGGTGGTTTAAGACGGCCTCACTGACACCGCACCGCACTGACGTGGCTGCTGCGTCCTCTCTGACCCTGAGCTCCATGGAATTTTCACACATAGACCGCCACTTCTTTTCATTTCCCCTGGCCTCATTCTTCTTGTCCCTGGTTCCCAGTGGCATCCTGTGAGCCCAGGGTCATGGGGAGCTGGGGAGCAGGTGAGGCTCGCCAGACCAAAGGCTGATGTGATGCCAGGGAGGGAGGGGGTTTTGGAAATTATTTCCAAGGTCCATACATTGGCCCATTCAATGGTTCTCACTGTGAAACTTCTGAACCCTGGGCAACTTCCTGCCCTCTGTGCAACACTACAATCCACAGGGTGTCAGAGGTGTCAGTTCTCTGTAGGACTCACTGGTGTTCTTTGTGCACTCACGCTGATCCACTCTCCTCCTTCCCTGCTTTGTTCACGACCGTTTCTTGTCTGAGCAAAACAAAGAATTTCTCATGAGGCCCCAGAAGCACCTCTTTCCTACTTGGATCATTTACGATTGTCTTATTAGAAGGGCTACCCATCCCTCTTGAGACAAATGGTTTATCTCTTTTCTTTGATGTTTCGCTAGAGTTCTGTCTCATAAACTCTTGTTTTTAGATTTTTATTTATTTTCAGCTATGCTGGGTCTTCGGTGCTGTGCAGGTTTAGCCGCCAAGGAAGCCTCCATCTCATAAAATCTTAATGATACATACTCAGCCATACTTACTTTTCGTTAAAATAAATCAGGCTCACTTTGTAATTACTCATCTTCCCCATGGCCCAGCTACAGGCTGGTTCCTCCTCTGCGTCCTCTTCTCTGCGTGCTACTTTCTCATATAATTTAAAACCCACCTTCACCAATTTCTGTTCTGCAGGTATATACCGTCTTCTCTAGAAGTTTCATCTCTGAGTTTTACCCCATGCTCCGAAGCTTCCGCTTAAAAGCTTCTTGATCCTTGAGATCCACTAAACACTGTCTAACCTCATCTGCCCCCCTTATTGGTCTTGTTTGACTTCCTACCTGCAGCTGCCCAGCTCTGACCAGCTCTGATCTTCTTCTCAGCCCCTGGCCAACCTACTGGAAATTCTTTCTGGGGCCACAGGAAACACACCAGAGACTTGAGGAGGGGAATTCCTGCTTCTGAGAGTCAGCAGGCAAAGTGGTAGGGAAATTCCTTAATCAGAACATGAAACTCAGAATCAGAAAAATGTAGATGGATTCTCAGGTCTCTCGTGAGCTGTACAATATGGAGTAAAACACAGACTTCAGAACCTCAGTTTTTCATCTGTAAAATGGAAGCATAGAGTCTGTGCAAACCCAGAGAACCCTTAGAATAATCATATGAAATACACAGAGAGAAGACTTTGCAGTCTACATGCATTGTTGTTTAGTGGCTGAGTCATGTCCAACTCTGTTATGAGCCCATGGACTGTAGCCCGCCAGGCTCCTCTGTCCATGGATTTTCCAGGCACGAACACTGGAGTGGGTTGCCATTGCCTTCCCCAGGGGATCTTCCTGACCCAGAGATCGAACCCACATCTACTGCATTAGTAGGCTGATTCTTTACCACTCAGCTACCAGGAAAGTCTCTACATGGGTAGTCGGTTATCATTATTTTGTCACTTTTGTTTTTTTAATCTCTTTTCTTTTGACTGCAGTGGTGAGAAATACACCATTGGAATACTTGTTGGTACACTCTTAGTGGGAAGTTGGAAGGCCGGGTGCTATGTGAAGGTTAGAGAATTAATGATTACAAGACTAATGATATACTGATCACCCATCATTCAGTAAATATTACAGCACCCCTAAAGATACAAATACAGAATTTCTTCACAATTTGAGGGTATGAATTTCTGCAATATCCTTATATCTGACTGACCTTCTCTGGTTCAAATTTGTGAAGTTTGGCTATGGCTGAGCTTAATATGAATAGTAATTCTCTGGTTAAGTTGTTTAATTTTCTTCTCTCTTGGATTAGAATGGAAAACTTCTTTCTGAAAAGAGGAGCAACCCAATTGAAGTGGATGAAGTTTATGACTATCATCAGGGCACATACGTGTGTGATTACACTCAGACAGATAATTCAAGTTCATGGACAGTAAGAGCTGTTGTTCAAGTGAAAACCATTGGTAAGTGAGATTTTTCGGTTTCAGTATTTGATATTTCAAGTCCAGTTATCCAATTAAAGTTATCTTCTTTGGCTTAGTGATGTTTTTCCTTTTGGGGGGGGTAGGGGGAAGAAGATAGTCATAGACTACAGTCATGAAAAGCCTGGAATATTGGTAAACATCAACTTTCCATTAACCCAGCTTCCATCCTCTGAGGAAGGCCGTGTTGTGGATCATATTCAGTTGTCACAATTTGGTTTTCTACGCACTGATTCTTTGTTTTGTGATGCTATGCATATATATATATATATACATATAGGACTTTCCCGGCGGTTCACTGGTTAAGATTTTGCCTTCCAATGCAGGGGTGTGAGTTCAATCCCTGGTCAGAGAGTCAAGATCCCACATGCCTGCTGGCCCCAAAACCAAAACATAAAACAGAGGCAATATTGTGACAAGTTCAATATAGACTTTTAAAATGATCCACATCAAAAAAAGGAAAAGAATCCTAATTAAAAAGTGAAAGATTCATGCACAGAAATAAAAAAGCTTAAATATTTCCCACAGGAGAGATAATACATTTAAAAACAATACTAAATGTTTCACACCCAGAGGTAAGGGACACTCCTGTGCCTGTCACCAGCTTCAACAGAGGCTTTTCCATCCCACTGTTTCTTTCCTGAAACAAAACACTATAGATAGAGCTTGAGGTCTAGGTCCGCAGCCCTTCCCACTTCCTCTCTTTGCAGATGTAGCCCACTCTTTCCATTTATGTGTTTATGCTTTTGCTACATATGTATATTTCCATTAATAAAGTAGGATATTGTTTTATGTTATAAAATGAGATTTGTGTTACAGACACATGGGATTGTTCTTAGGCATTATTTTGCTAAATTACACCCCCATGAGCAATGTACAGATTCCTATTTGTCCAAAATATTTATAATATTTGGTGGTTTCAGGCTTTCTGTCTATTTTATTTTTTGAGTTATGAAAATATGATAAAACATTTAAAAGAAACTTAGAAAATACAGAACAAAGTTACATATAGTTCTACTATATATTACAATTACTTTTTTAAGTAGATAGATTGAGATTTTTAGTTGGAGTTTGAATATCGAACTCTCAAAAATTAATAGAATGAATATACAGAGAAGCAGAAGGATATAGTAGGCCTGAAAAGCACGTGAACCAGCTCAACATAATTAAGATTTATACAATTTTCAGACAACAGCAGAATATACATTCTATGCACGTTTCCACAGACCGTAAGCCAGGAGGCACTGGGACATAGCCAAGGACATAAAACAAGGTGCAAAAATTTCATGGTCTAAAGGTATTGAGATCATACAGAGTGTGCTCTCTTCTCACTGTGGAATCATGTTAGAAATCAATATCAAAAGATGTTTGAAAATACCCCACGTAGTTTCAGGTACACTGTGACACCTAGCAAGAGAGACCTTTGACTTAGCCATTGAAAGCCTCAATAAAGTTAGAAGAGGTTTCAGACTTTCTGATTTGTCTCAACTGGACTCTTTTTTTCCATTCCAATTTCCATTTCTCTGACGACTATCAAAGTTGAATATCCTGTCATTCGTTTCTTGGTCCATTGAGCTTATTCTTCTGTTGACTTCTCTATTTTTACCCCAGGCTTTTCCTTGGGTCATTCTCACTAGATTTACCAACATCAGCATGGATAAACGATATGATATAAGTTAAGTATGGCTGATCTCAAAACATAACCATACAGAATGGTTGACTGAGCTCTTAGTAAATCTATTAATTACTTTTACTTCCTTTTCTTTCATTACAAGATACAAACCACATGGGGCACCCTGAGACCTGTCTACTTCCTGGCCCTCGCACTCGCCACCACTTTGGACGTCAGCGACTTACATTCACATGAGACTGTTCCTTGGGTGGGGGGTTAGAAGGCAAATAGCCCGCACGGAGGGAGCACTAGCTGCTCCTCCGCTCAGGCACGATGACTCACCCCGTCAAACTTTCAGTGGCATGATTTGCTCTCCTCTCTCCCAGAGGACACCTTGAAACATCCCCTGCATCTTTGCACGCCTTCTCCGTCATCATTTCTGTCTCCCTCACTTACTCGTTCATCCTCTCGTGTGTTCATTCTCACACGAGTATTTGTAGAACAGCTAATACATTTCAGGCACTGGGCTTGACGCGAAAGACGTAGGAGTGAGCATCTGGACATTTCTCTGACCTCCCAGAACTTTCTATCTTGTGGGACAAACCAGAAGGATTCAGGCCACAGTTCAGTAGGATGAATAGAGAGAAGGGGAAGCCGTGAAGCACGTAGGAGGCCCATCAGACCCACACCTGGGTACCTGAGGCCAGCTGAGAAGTGAGGGGCAAAGACAAATCAGTCCACTGAAGACGGACAAGATGCTGTTCCAGCCAGAGTGAGCAGCACAGCTAATGTGCGGGAGATGAGAGAGAGCATGGTGCATTCAGGGAGAAGAAGAAAGTGAGTTGAGGGTATCTGGAAGCAGAACTGACTCCACACTGTTTTCCTAAGTCTGGACTTTGTTCAAGGAACACCCGGGAGCCATTGAGGGTTCTATGGAGGAGTGTGTCATGAATAGATCTGGTTTGGACATAGATCTCTCTGCTTATTGTTCAGGAAATGGGTTTTGGGGAGCAACAGTGGAGGCAGGAAGAATTAGGAGGCTTTTAGGAGGCCAACAGGCAGCTGCTGATGGTGGCCTGAACTAGGAGGGACAGAGGGATAGAGAGAAGTGAATGAACTCCAGACATATTTAGGGAGCTACATCTAAAGGGGTTTGGGAATCAGGAGTGAGGAAGAGGGAAAAAGAGGAGTCCAGGACGAGAGCCAGGTTTTATGTTGGGCAAGGAGGTGGACTTTCCTGTAATACACTGAGAGAAGATGAGCTAGAATGGGGAGGAGTAGGGTGAGCTGGGATGGGATGGAGCAGAGGTGGTGGGGAGGATGTGGGATGCGAGGCTGGTAGAGGGAACAGGCGGGAGGCTTGATTATGCTCCTGAAAGATGACTCTTGCCGCTTTTGCGGGAGGGGCTGTGTTGGGCCCTCCTTTCGGTGTGTGGCTCCTCTAGTTTCGGAGCGTGGCCTTCTCCAGATGCGGCTCGGGCTCGGGTGCCCCATGGCATGTGGGGTCTTAGTTCCCCAGCTCGGGCTGGAACCTTGTCCCCTGCGTCGGAAGGTGGATTCTTGACCACTGCACCACCAGGGAAGTCCTCTCCGGTCACTGTTTGAGCAGACCTAGCAAAGGTGATTAGAAATGGCTTTATATGTATGTAAAAAACATGTGGATGGAGTTTAAGTGCAAGATGAAAGAGGGAAATCAAAGACGGTTTACTTTTCTGGCACACTTAGTTGGTAAACCGTGGCACCGTGTCATGAGACAGATGAACAAGAAATGAGTATGAGGAAGAAATTCAGTGTTAGCCTTGAAAGGACTTTCAGCCACCAAGTCACCATGACAAGTGGGTGTTTGGATAAACCAGACTGGGATGTAAGAGCTGGGGCTATGAATGTGAGAATGGTTGGCATACAGTCGAGGGAGACGGGGTCAGGCTGGGAGTGAGGACAGAGAGGAGAGATCCAGAGCATCCAGTGCTGGGGGGTGTGGGGGACGAAAGCATCCTCACAGGAGCTGAAGCAGGGGTGTGAGGACAGAGGAAAACTGCCCCAGAACTCGGAGATAACGTGTTGCAAGAAGGAAGGAGGGAGGCTTGGCCTCATGTGGTGAGACCCAGGAATAGATCGCTGGCTCTGGGAAGAGAAGGGTCATTACTTGCATCAGCAAGTGGGTATCTGTGGAAGGGCAGGGAGGGAGCGTAAAGGAAGTGAAACCGATGACTCAGGAGAGAGAACCTTTCAAGGGCAGAGACCTCTCACGGGGAAGGTACCTGGAGCTGCCCCACCCATGTGGAGAGCAGGTGGAATGAAGACCACCCGGACAGAATTGAGAAGTGATATTCACCAGAGGCAGAGCAGGAGGAGGAGCCCAGAGCAGGAGCAGAGCAGAGACTGGGAGGACAGGCCAGCATCGGGGCCTGGAAATGTGCAACCCAAGGAGGAGAGGAGAGCATGCCCGCAACAGCCAAGGCGGCTTGCTGTTGTTTAGTCGCTCAGTCGTGTCTGACTCTTGTGACCCCACGGAGGGTCCCACCAGGCTCCTCTGTCCGTGGGATTTCCCAGGCAAGAACACTGGAGTGGGTTGCCATTTGCTTCTCTAGGGGATCATCCTGATCTAGCTACTAAGAGGGAAAGCAGGTTAAAAACTCAGCGGACTTTTGTGCAAGGAGGTCACAGAGGTCACTGGCAACTTTGGCCGAAGGGGTTTCAGTGGAGAGACAGGAGCAGAAATCAGACGTGTGGGTGGGGAGGGGAGGGAGGAAATGAACACACAGTGCTCCTTGTAGAACTCAGTGGGAAGGAAGGAGAAGGGGTGGGGATGCGAGTTGAAGGGCGTTTTTTCCTCTGTTTTAAGATAGAGAGACGGGAATTCCCTGGAGGTCCAATGGTTAGGGCTCTGAGCTCTCACTGCCTGCTGAGGTTGCAGGTTCAATCCCTGGTCAGGGAACTAAGATTCCTACAAGCCACTGCAGGGAGTGGCAAAAAAAAAAAAAAAAAAAAAAGATGGAAAGACAGCAAGGATAAATGCTGATGGGAAGAGAGCGAGAGAGAGAAAGTCAAAGATACAAGAAGGTGGTGTAATTCAAGGAAGGAGGTCCCTGAGAAGTAGGAGAGGAGTAGGAAGTGCCCGGAGTAGAAGAGGTGAATTTTCCTATCTTAGGAGATGAGGCATCTTCAGGAGGGAGTTTGACAGTGGAGGAACATTTGAAAGTTTGTGACAGGAAGTTGAGGGATAAATGATTCATGAAGGGCCGAACTCACCTTTATTTTGAAATAAATCGTAAATTTGAGGATGGAGGAAGAGGTGGTCTCCAATCTGGCTGACCCGTACATTTCCTCAGGTGGGTTCTCCTTCCTGTTGCATTTCTCCAGATGGACCACAAACCAGCCTTGGAGGGAAAAGATGAGGGTTCAAGTCTGTGGGCGGCAAGCAGGCTGGCCTAGAAGAAAATGTACCCGGGCGGATATGGACTTATCAAGGACTCATGTTTTGCTAAAACCTGCAATCTGATGTCACACTCATTTCTGGAAGCATGATATTCACATGCAAACTTGAATTTCTAGTCTTATGGATTATGGGTAAAATCTGGAAAAGTTCCCCCAAATTAGATCAAAATGTGACCCCGCAGGCCAGGCCTTCGGATTTCCAATGCAAATAATGATTCTATTTTTATCTTTTAGTGAAAAACACTAATCTCAAGCCAGATATTCTGGATCCCATCAAGGACACCTTGGAAGTAGAACTTGGTAAGATGGGTGGGGTCATCACCCTTGAATGACCTTGTACTTCTGGGAGCAGGTCTAAGTGTGATTTAAGGAAGAGCATCAGGATCTCAAGTCAAACAGAACTGGGGGTGAATCTAGACCAGGCCACTGATGAGTTCTGTGACCTTATACAGTGGCTAAATCTCTTGAAGCCATGGTTTGTAAAACTGTAACTGGACAAGCCAAAGTGACCTCACAAAATTGCATTGAGAAATAAGGGTGACTTGAAAGTCAACCATGGTTAATAGATTTTTTAAAAAGATTCTTCCTTACTCCACGTAAATTGGAACATAGATTGGTTAGGTCCATTGATTATAAATTTAACCAATTTACCAACGTGCTGCTGCTGCTGCTGCTGCTAAGTTGCTTCAGTCGTGTCTGACTCTGTGCGACCACATAGACAGCAGCCCACCAGGCTGCCCGTTCCCTGGGATTCTCTAGGCAAGAACACTGGAGTGGGTTGCCATTTCCTTCTCCAATGCATGAAGGTGAAAAGTGAAAAAGAAGTCCCTCAGTCGTGTTTGACTCTTAGCGACCCCATGGACTGCAGCCCACCAGGCTCCTCCATCCATGGGATTTTCCAGGCAAGAGTACTGGAGTGGGGTGCCATTGCCTTCTCCTAATTTACCAACGTAGGCTGCACTAAATATGTATGAAAGTAGTGTGTTTGGTTTGGCCTTTAAAATAATCACAGGAGAATACTACAATCCCTGTTTAAATAAGTTGTATTCCAAAGTAGTGTCTTCTTTGGGCTGGAGGGGGAAGCGACGTCTAGTGGTTCCCTTTGATTTTGTCAGCTTCAACAATACCTGCATCTTCCCACATAGCCACGTAAGAACTGCTGTCTTCAAAACCAAGTGCTGATTCCGCCAGTAAAATAAATGCCATTTTAAGTGCTAATAAAGTATTTATCCTCGCAGAAAGAAAGGAAAAAGTAATATTATTGTAAAAGACCACCGCATAGCAATTTCCTTTAGATGCTAATTACGGCTGCCCTGACGGCTCAGGGATAAAGAACCCAGGAACCATAGCAGGAGACACTGGTTTGATCCCTGAGTCAGAAAGAGATCTTTCTGGATCTTTTTTACCCCTGGAGGGGGCAATGGCAACTCACTCCAGTATTCTTGCCTGGGAAATCCCACAGAGGAGCTTGGTGGGCTACAGACAAGACTTAGTGACTAAACAAGAAGATAATACATCTCATTATAGAAAAAAAAGTCAAGATAGATACGGTAAATTACCACTAGGTGGCGGCAGCGGTATACCTGATAGTGAACTAGAGCTACTGGGCTGGCTAAAAGGGTCATTGGGTTTTCCCTGTAAGACCTTATGGAAAAACCCTTATGCCAACCCAATAGTACAGGCAACATCACAAGAATGAAAGGAAGGAGGAAAGAAGGAGGGAAAGCATTAACTAATATAAAAATAGCCACGTTACCTATGTGCTGTGCTGAGTAGCCTCAGTTGTGTCCGGCTCTTTGTGACCCTGTGGACGGTAGCCCCCCAGGCTCCTCTGTCCATGGGGTCCTCCAGGCAAGAAGACTGGAGTGGGTTTCCATGTCCTCCTCCAGGGCGTCTTCCCGACCCAGGGCTTGGACCTGAGTGTCTCACGTCTCCTGCACTGGCAGGGGGGTTGCTTACCACTAGTGCCACGTGGGAGCCCTAGTTACGTACGGTACCAGTGAATGTTGATGTTATTACTGTCGGAAAAGCATTATCAAGGTGGAAAGGTGAGTTTTCAAATGAAGTCCCTAAAGTTTATATGGTTAAAATGCTGAATTTCTGGATAACCCTTCCCCAGAAAATGGGTAGAAAAAGGGCAGTGTAGTTACATGCACACCCATCCACAGAGCACAATTCAAAATAGAGCTGAATATCCAGATAATCACCAAAACCTCAGGATTTTCCTTAAACATGCAAATGCTTTTGGCCACCTAATACAAAGAGCCGACTCATTGGAAAAGACCCTGATGCTGGAAAAGATTGAGGGCAGGATGAGAAGGTAACAGAGGATGAGATGGCTGGATGGCGTCACCAACTCAATGGACATGAGTTTGAGCAAACTCTGGGAGATGGTGAAGGACAGGGAGGACTGGGAGGCTGCAGTCCATGGGGTCGCAAAGAGTCGGACACGACTGAGTGCCTGAACAACAAGAAATGCAAATACTGCCTATAAAATATTCTTCAGCAACAGCCTTGTAACTACTTTAGCAGCAGCGTTGCAAGATGGGGCTAGTCACTGAAGCTGCTCATTTTCCTGGTGTTTATCCTGAAACCACATCAGAACTCTTAGTGTATGACCATGCCAGTCTTCATTCGGGTAAATATAGCCACAGGTTTGAGATCTAAGTGTTGCCCAGTAGAGACAAACATTGCTGGTTTTACATGTTTCTCAATGAGAGATGGGTAGACGGTTGGCTATGTCCAGCGCGCCTGCCCTACCTGTGGACCTGACCGCCTCGGGGGACAGTTTCCAGGTGGTGTCTTCCTCCTCCAGGGCACATCATTCTCACCAGCGGCCTTCCTGATTTCTGCGGCCTCTTCCTTTTCAGGAAAGCCTTTAACTCTTAACTGCACGGCTCGATTTGGCTTCGAAATAAACTTTAATCCTGTGATAAAATGGTACATCAGAGATTCTGACCAGGAGTGGGAAGTCGAAACACCCAAGGGACGAAGGTAAGAAGGAAATGAGCCAACTTATTCTTTGCAATTCACATGAAAGGCTTTCACCTTTAGAAAACCCCTCAAATGTACACCCAGAGCTGCACACACATACCCACAGTTGATGGTGTGGCCACCAGCGCCAGCTAGTGGAGCAAGCAAAAGCGAAGACGTGCAAAGTGTGAGTTAATTTTAAACCTGGGGGCCAAAGGCAGTTTTCTGTGGGCTTCCCTGGTGGCTCAGAAGTAAAGAATCTGCCCGCCAAGACAAGAGATGTGGGTTCCCTCCCTGAGTTGGGAAGGAGTAGGAAGTGGCACTCTCCTTCAGTACGGTTGCCTGGGAAATCCCATGCGCAGAGGATCCTGGTGGGGTACAGTCAAGAGGGTCATAGAACTAAATATTTCAGTTGTTTTATTACTTTTTAAATCTATTTTTATTTTTGACCTCGTGACTTGTAGGATCTGCCCCCCTCCCAACCAGGGATTGAACCCAGGACCCTGGCAGTGAAAGCCCGGAATCTTAACCACTAGACTATCAGAAGTTCTCCCCTGTATCCTTTTTTTTTTGGCCTTGTGATTTTTTTTTTTTTTTTTTAGCTGCACTGTGCAGCATGTGGGATCTTAGTTCCCTGACCAGGGATCAAACCTCCATTCCTTGCATTAGAAATGCAGTCTTAACCACTGGACTACCAGGGAAGTCCTTGAAGTCCCTTTTTAAAAATTACTTTAAAAAATTTTTTTAAAATTTTATCAGCTGTTTCAAAGTTCTGTTTGTAGAACAGTTCGCTGTGGCTGCTTTGCCCGCCACACTAACGAGCAGGCACACTGACCCAGGCTACTTGAATAGACTCGGTGTGTCTCACAGACTGGACAAGACTCTGCACTCGTGCCAGACACTCCCATCCCCCTGTGCGGTCCTCCTTTCGCAGTGGGGTGAGTCCGGCTCTGAACTCTGTAGTCCTTAATGGTCTGAGTGTATCCGGAGGAGAAGGCACAGGAATAAGCAGTCTGACCACAATTATGAGACATGAGGAATAGCTAACACAATCCGACCTGGGAAATGAGAGCCAGAGATGGGATAGCTCGTTTTTTCTTATTTTTTTAGGCATGTCCACAGCAGCTTTATTTACAACGCTGTTGTTGTTATTGTTTAGTTACTCAGTCGTGTTGGACTCTTTGTGACCCCATGGACAGTAGCCCATCAGGCTCCTCTGTCCATGGGATTCCCCAGACAAGAATATTGGGATGGGTTGCCATTTCCTTCTCCATGGGATCATCCTAACCCATGGACAGAACTTGCAGCTCCTGCGTCTGCAGGCAGATTCTTTACTGCTGAGCCACCAGGAAGTCTTTCAGTAGAAGTTAGACGTTTATAAATTGTTGTATGTCTTCTCAAGGGGAATTTGTCATGAAAGAAAGATCAGATGAGGCCCACAAGCAATTATCAGTTCAGTTCAGTTCAGTTGCTCAGTAGTGTCTGACTCTGCGATCCCATGGACTGCAGCACGCCAGGCTTCCCTGTCCATCACCAACTCCCGGAGCTTGCTCAAACTCAACTCATCAAGTTGGTGATGCTATCCAACCATCTCATCTTCTGTTGTCCCCTTTTCCTCCTGCCTTCAATCTTTCCCAGCATCAGGGTCTTTTTCAATCAGTCACTTCTTCGCATCAGGTGGCCAAAGTGGTGGAGCTTCAGCTTCAGCATCAGTCCTTCCAATGAAAATTCAGGACTGATTTCCTTTAGGACTGACTGATTTGATCTCCTTGCAGTCCAAGGGGCTCTAAAGTCTTCTCCAACAACCAAGTATATTCTAGTATAAATGCTTAGCATGATGCTTAGCCAACTCCATCATTTTTTAAAAGTGGGTCATCTCTGAGTATCCTCCATCCTTCCAGCATCTCCGTGTATTATCTGACAGCTCTTCTGAAAGCCAAACAGTTTGTCTGCTTATACAAGTTCCAAAAACTGGTTAATGCATGTCAATCTGTGTTACCCAAGCAGTGTGGTATTTTCCGTCTTTTCCTAGTGTTAAATCCACCTTAAAGGACGAAGTCATAGAACGTGTTGTCCTCTTGGAAAAAGTTACTGAGAGTGATCTTCACAAGAAGTTCATTTGCTTTGCCCAGAACTCCATTGGGAACACTACTCAGTCCATCCAGCTAAAAAAGAAGACAGGAGGTGAGCCTGAAGGGGGGTGCGGAATGCACCCAACTGCTTTTACCTAGGAGGAGAGGAACTTTCCTAAGCAGTAGTCATGGTGATGATGGCCACAAACTTGCACCAGATGCCAAAGTTCTAAGTGCGCACTGTGCTTGTGTTGAGTCATTCGATACCTTCACCAAGGCCACACAGCTGTAAGTTTCACATCGGTGATCGAGAGCTGGTCCTCTTACTGATGCTCTGCATACAGGGGCTGTGCTGGAGAAACCTATCATTTGTTCATTCACTCATTCATTTTTCTGTGAAGACCTACAGAACATGCCCTACATGACAGGCATCACGCTAGGACCTAGCCCTCTTTCTTATTTTCCTCCCCTGGCTTCCAAATCCAGAGCATGTGATGGTCTGGACTTGGAGAGTGGAGGAGAGAAAGAAGGGCGATGGAGAAAATGCTCAGTTTAGGAGTTACACGTATATATCACAGATTGTGGCTGGAGAGGAAATTCCTGATAAGGAATGGCTTTCAAATTTCTTTAAGAAGTTCAGAGTTGAAGGTGATATCATTCATTCACTGATGAATAGAGATGAGAGAACAAGCATGTTTGGAATGCTTGTGAGGCTTAACCAGGACACACTTAATGCCTGGTGCCTGGTGGATGCTCTGTAGAGGTGTAGGTTGAAGGTGCCAGGTGTTAGGTACTTTAGAGGTGAGAAACCAAGCTGGAAGTAGCTCTGGGCTTCAGGAAGTTTAGATTTTAGTAGATTTAATAACACATGGAAGTAAATTATAATAGGCAATGAGAGGGAAGCTTATCAGGGAAAAGTAAATAAAAGTAGTTTTTGTGAGTTTCCCCAGTCACCCCCAATCAGGAGCTGGCCATTATCCTGGGTTCTCTTGAGTTCATTTTATGACAGTTCCTTCAAGATGTGATTTAAGACATGTCCGGAATCTAGAGAAATGTTTTCGGTGGCAGTGATTCTGGGAAATCACCTCTGGCAGAGGTGCCGGGCAGGTGCTGTGTGAGTGGGTGTGCTGGGAGGGTGCTCTGGGTCTGTGACCGCTCGCCTCACAGCCACGCGTCCCTGTCCCCAGCGGTGTTCCTCTACGTCCTCCTGGGCACAGTCACGGGCCTGGCAGGCATGCTGACCACGGGCGCGCTGTTCTACATGTACTGGATTGAAATAGTGCTGCTGTACCGAACCTACCAGAGCAAGGACGAGACGCTCGGGGGTAAGACGGCCCACCTCGCCTCTGCTGTTTCCCCTCTGAGTGGACCTAGAGGGAGAGAGCTTGGGACACGCACGTTCCCTGAGGGACAAAGTCGTGACCCCCGGCCTCTGAGATCCTTCTGCTGGTCTGGTGGCTTTACACCTAGGAGGGCTGGGCCCCTGGGGGAGAATGTTCTCTTCTCTTTCCAGTTACTAGGAATCTTGCCAATGATGCTACTGTAGGACATATTGGACTCAAAAATGACTTTCCACTCAACATCCTAAGGCGAGAGGGTGGATGACTTCACATCTCCACGCCTCCTGCGTTTTCTCGTCTGTAAAGTAGGGTTGTAATCACAATGAATGCCATGTGGACTCGCTGAATGGACACACTGAGGGTTAGAATAGCATGTAGCACAACGTGAGCGCACAGGACATGTCCGTTCCAGGCTTCCCAGGTGGCACCATTGGGAAAGAATCTGCCTGCCAATGGGGATTGGCAGAATCCAATGCCCTGGGAAGGGAAGATCCCCTGGAGAAGGGAATGGCAGCCCACTGCAGTATTCTTGCCTGGGAAATCCCATGGACAGAGGAGCCTGCTGGGCTCCAGTCCACAGGGTCGCAACAGTTAGACACGGCTGAGTGATTGAGCATGCACACATAGCTGCTTTACAGCATTGTGTTAGTTGCTGCTGTACAACAGAGTGAGTCAGCTATGTGTATACATATATCCCCCCTGTTCAATAATACTATTTGAGAGGCATCATGCAAAGGGCTGGGAAATGGGCCAGCTGTGTCCAGTTTCAGAGCCCAGAGGCTAACTATTGAGATTTTCTAAAGTTTCCATTTAGTTCTTCAGCACACCTTAGAATCTATGTGTATTTATAATAGTTGAGTCAACAACGGCATTTGTTGTTATTGTTGTTTGGTCGCTAAGTGCTGCCTGACTCTGTGTCCCCATGGACTGCAGCCCACCAGGCTCCTCTGTCCACAGAATTCTCCAAGCAAGAATACTGGCGTGGGTTGCCATTCCCTTCTCCAGGGGATCTTCCCCATCCAGAGATCGAACCCACCTCTTTTGAATTGGCAGGCAAATTCTTTGCTGCTGGGAAGCCCCAACAGAATCTTATGAGACCTTAAAAATATCCTAAACAAGTTCCAAAATATATTTGTCTATCTGAAAGGGAAAGGAATAAGCCTGCTGTAAGTCAGATACTAAACTCTTCGTCTACGTTATCCCAGGAAACTCTGACAGCAGCCTGCCAGGGGTCCCTGATTTTATACTTGGGGATTCAAACCCAGGTATGTGTGCCGTCAGCTCGCTAGCGTGCTGGGCCCTCACAGTGCTTTGCTCTCTGGATATTATCATGCTTTGATGGAGCAGACTGTCCTTTGATGTGTAACTAATGAGACAGCAGGGCTTCAGCTACACAGAAAGCTTGGAGGAACTCCGGAGTGCATGTGGTTTAATCAGAGAAAAAGCTCTGGCTGTTTGATCTGACCTCAGGGAAGACGCAGGAGTGCCTCATTGATTAGAAGCTGATTCTGGGTGCACAGTTGATGCCCCTTAGCAGTGTGGTTCTGAAAAAGTGAACGCAGATGCTGCTTTTGATTTTAAAAATCAGTTCAGGGCTTCCCCAGTGATTCAGTGGTAAAGAATCTGCCTGCCAATCTTGGAGATGTGGGTTTGACCCCTGGGTTGGGAAGATCCCCCTGGAGGAGGAAATGGCAACCCACTCTAATATCCTTGCCTGGAGAATCCATGGACAGAGGAGCCTGGTGGGTTACAGTCCATGGGATCACAAAGGGTCCGATCCAACTGAGTAACTAAACAAGGATCCCAAGTCTTAATTCTTCCCTACTTACCATAAGGCTTGAGCTTAGGTAGGTATTTACATTTTTTCTTGTTCCTCTTTCTCAGACCAAAAGGAGTTCGACGCCTTTGTATCCTATGCGAAATGGAGCCCCTTTGAGAGCGAGGCCTCTACATCTCTGAGTGAGGAAACCTTGGCCCTGAATCTTCTCCCTGATGTTTTGGAAAACAAATATGGATATACCCTGTGCCTGCTTGAAAGGGACGTGGCCCCCGGGGGAGGTAGGTCTGCAGCCGGCAGGAAGCGCACAACAGGAGAGCTACAGGCACGTGCTCTCTGTGTTGTCCTCCGTTCTTTCTCCTGGGCTACGTATCCTCTGGAAGGATTCATGAGCTTAGAACGTCTTGGGCAACAACGACACGGAAAGCCATGTGTTGCAGAGACATGCTCCATCGTGAAAAAAATCCATCTTCAGAATGCCCAGAGAGACTTCCAGAACAAAGCTATCTTTTCTGGCTCCTCAACCGGAAGTTAGTTCTGTCCTCCCAAATGAGTGGTCCCTCTCCTTCCTGGGACTCTGCCAGCCACAGACTCAGCACTGGGCCCAGCAGGCTCCCGGGCCGGGCACCCGTCAGATGTGCAGACCTCATTCGTCCCACCGTCCTCCTCTGCCTTAGAGGGCCCCTCCCAGGAGCCATGCCCCTCCCTCATTCCAGTCAACCTTGTTCCAGTGAGTTTTGATCCTGGAGGGACTCAGAAGTGGAGGGGAGAGAACACAGGGGAGGAAGCTGACACTGACGGTCACTAGACAGGGAGTATAACCCAACTGTCTGTACACTTAGTTGATGTAGTAGAAGTGATCAAGAAAACCAGACTTCTTCTTTCCTTTGCCATCGCAGAGAACCCCGCTGGGTGGATCTGGGAGAGTCAGGGTTATGGTGACTCAAGGTTTAACAATAACAATTGCAAATAATTAAATTCTTTCTCTCCAGTGTACACAGAGGACATTGTCAGCGTTATTAAGAAAAGCAGGAGGGGAATCTTCATCTTGAGCCCCAACTATGTCAGTGGACCCAGCATCTTTGAACTACAAGCAGCAGTGAATCTGGCTTTGGAGGATCAAACACTCAAACTGATTTTAATTAAGTTCTCTTCCTTCCAAGAGCCGGAGTCCCTACCTCATCTAGTGAGAAGAGCTCTCAGGGTTTTGCCTACCGTCACCTGGAAAGGCTTAAAATCAGTTCCTCCTAACTCTAGATTCTGGACCCAAATACGCTACCACATGCCTGTGAAAAGCTCCAGGGGAGTCACGTGGAACCATCTGAGAATTATGCCATGGATTTTTTCTCTGCAAAAGACGCAGTAAGACAGAACCCACTGGGAGGAGTTCCCAGCCTGGAGGACGGTAAAATGCACGTGAACTGCTTCCCCTGCCTCCCATCCTGCCCCTGGTGAGCAGAGACCTTGACGGACGGAACACGCAGCACACTCCAGGCTGCTATCACCGGGAGGGGCCCTGCCAGCCCCGAGCAAGCTTGGCCAGCACTGGAATGAACGCAAGCTGTGGTGCAAGGCTCTGATTCCCTGGACAGGACAGAGAGAGGGCGAATTCTCCAGACTCCTGCACACATTCAGCCCACAAAGTCCCTAAGATTTTCCTAGTGGTCTGAGCAGAATCGGCAGATACAGCCACCTGGTTTTGTGGCTGTGGACTGTTGTGTCTGTTATGTATCGTATACATCGCTTTATATATCTTTGCAATCAAATAAATATTACTTTATTAGAAACAAGTGATTAAAACTTCGCCTAAAGCATCTCTGTGAAGAAGACAATTCTTATTCTGTGTTCACCATTCACTGGACCCAGTATGCAAGGAGGAAAAAAGAAAACAGGGGTCAAGGACCAGACAGGACCTGGGTTCAGCTCTACGGTGTCCTTGTGGGAACTAGAGGGAAGATCCCCTTCTTCTGGGCTGACACAGCCCTGAGTCAGGACACAGGCCTTAGGGAGCAGAGTGGGGTTAGTGTCAGCTCCTCCTTGTCGCCTGGCCTTTGTGCAGAGCCTGAATTTCATGCTTTACTCTGGACCACAAGAAGTGGGGACCAATTAAGCCAACATGATTTGGCCAATGAGGAGACAAGGAATGGACCAGTGGTTCTGCATGCATGAGTGTGTGTGTGTGTGTGTGAGTATGTGTGTTAAGTCACTTCAATCATGTCTGACTCTTTGCAACCCTATGGACTGTAGCCTGCCAGGTTCCTCTGTCGATGGGATTCTCCAGGCAAGAATACTGGAATGGGTAGACATTTCCTTCTCCAGGAGATCCTCCTGACCCAGGGATCTTATGTGCAAAATATTGTGTTGGCCTGAAAGTTCGTTCAGGTTTTTCTGTAAGATGTTATGGAGTTTTTGGCCAACCCAATAGAAAGACAGTGGCAAGAGGCAGCAGTCACAACAACAGTCTGGGAAATAACTGTCTACACTGGTTAACAGACAGCAGTATTAGGGCTTGAACAGTGCTTAAGTCTGAACCATTGGCCCATTGAGACTGGTGGTCCCCATGTGCTTCCTGACCCACTGGTCTCATTGAGTTCCTCATAAGTGATGGACCATCAGCTGGGGGACCAAGTACCTGTTTCTCCTAGACAAGGCTCATTTCATTCTCACCAGCGTGTTTTCCTGATGAGAGTTCAGCCTGCAGTTATAACAGTGGTCTAGTCACAGACGGATGCCCGAATGCCATGCTCTGTCTTCCCCATTTGTTGTTACTGTTCAGTTGCTAAGTCGTGTCCAACTCTTTGCAAACCATGGACTGCAGTGCGCCAGGCTTCCCTGTCCTTCACTGTCTCCTGGAGTTTGCTCAAACTCAGGTCCATTGAGTCAGTGATGCCATCCCATCATCTCATCCTCTGTCGTCCCCTTCTCCTCCTGCCCTCAGTCTTTCCCAGAATCAGGGTCTTTTCCAATGAGTCAGCTTTTTACATCAGGTGGCCAAAGTATTGGAGCTTCCCCAATAGAAGGGAACGATTCATTTGTACAGCAAAGCAAGGCACCTTCTGGGCTGACTCACACATTCTGTGTCCCATTCACTGGTATGAGTGTGATCCAGGTTTAAAGTCATTGTCATCTGGCCACTGCTTAGTGCCTGTGGGAAAGGCTCTGAGGTATCTTTGCACAGAGGCACCCACATCACTAAAACCACAGTGGCTTGGCATCAGGCAGCATCCTTGTTGGGAATTTCAGTGATAAAGTTAAAGATGAGTTCAAGGGTACAAATTATTCCTGGACGGAGTTTCTTGTGGGAAGCCTCATTGCAGGGTCTCAGAAGGGAAGGAGGCACGCTGTCGTTGTGCCATGGTGTCATGGCGATGACCCGAGTCCTTGGTTTTCCGGTCGGTCACTCTCAGAGACCTAAGCCTCAGAAATCTCTTTCGGCCAGTCTATCCAGGTTTCTTTTATTCTAGAATAAGTATGGCCATAACTGATATTTCCAGAGGTCCAGAGTTCTGTTCTTTTTAAAATATTTACTTACTTATTTATTTATTTGGCTGTGCTGGGTCTTAGCTGTAGCACGTAGGATCTTCAGCCTTCGATTTGGCGTGTGAGATCTTTAGTTGAGGCATGTGGAATCTATTTCCTTGACCAGGGATCAAACTCAGGCTCCCTGTATTGGGAATGCTGAATCTTAGCTTCTGGACCACCAGGAGGTCCTTGGAGTTTTGTTCTTAGATTGCTTCAGTCAATGTTCTTAGATTGCTTAAGTCGCTTCAGTTGTGTCCGACTCTGTTCGACTCCATAGACGGCAGCCCACCAGGCTCCCCCGTCCCTGGGATTCTCCAGGCAAGAACACTGGAGTGGGTTGCAATTTCCTTCTCCAATGCATGAAAGTAAAGAGTGAAAATGAAGTAGCTCAGTCGTGTCCGACCCTCAGCGACCCCATGGACTGCAGCCTACCAGGCTCCTCTGTCCATGGGATTTTCCGGGCAAGAGTACTGGAGTGGGGTGCCATCGCCTTCTCCGTCCAAAGTTTATTTCTGTGTATACACAAAAAAAGAGACTAGGTCTACCATTTACAGAATATACTCTTTCAGGCAAATAAGTGCACTGAGGATAAATAAACATTTAGGATAAAGCTTTATTTATATTTCTTACAAGTAATTCAATCAAATAAGGTGGACAGCCAAAACAAGTTTGCATATTCAGGAGACTGATGGTAATTAAACAACTGATCTTGGTAAATTACAATGTGAAGGAATAATTCCCCCCCCCCCCCCCGCACCTTCTAAATAAGGTGCCCATATGCTCTGGTTCTGTTTCACACCTGTTGTCCAAGTGCAATTTCATAGCGAGAGTATAATTTCTGATTCTGAAACTGTGTCCCATTTCAGATGACGATCATCTCACCTCTCGGGCACGTTGTAGAATGGTCTTTACTGACCTGGGTGATATCTCAGGCAGACCTGACGATGTCCCTGGTCTCACCTGGGTTTTAATACTCACATTTACTATCTATAGTATTATCTTTCCAGACGGCAGTGCCAGATAAGATGGAGTAAGCATTCAACTACCTTTCCTCCACTCTTTGTAGCTATGAAGCTTGGATTAGAGGCATACAGAAATCTGTTTGGTTTTTCAAATATGACACGAACGAACCCATCTATGAAACAGAAACGGAATCACAGACATGGAGAACAGACTGGTGGTTGCCAAGGGAGCTGGACTGGAGGAAGGATGAAGTGGGAAGCTGGGATTAGCAGATGTAAGCCTCCACGTACAGGACGGATAAACAAGGCCACAGAACTGCATTCAATATCCTATGATAAATCATCATGGGAAAGAATATTGTCAAAGGTACATATGGACACACACACGCATAACTTACACTGCTGGGTACCTGCTTGGCTTCGGGAGCCGCCGTCTCTGTGGTTGGGGCGGGGGGAACTGTCCGTGTTGATTCCTGGAGCGGTGGTCTCGAGGGAGTGGCCAACATCTGCTGGCGCTTCTCTCTGTCCTCTTACCACCTGGTGGGGGCGCTGGAAGTCGCGGCGGGAAACGCACTGCGGGGTGGGGCGCTCTCGCAGAGGGAGCAAGACGTGTGTGGAACCTGAGACCTTGCTGAGTGCAGCCAGGAAGGCACTCAGGAAAGCGGGCTCACCCCCAAGCTTCAGGGGCGTGAATCTGACCCTAAATAGAACCCCGTCCGCTCTGAGAACTGAACTATAGGACAGACTGCTTCCTGAGTTCCAGGGACAAGCCCAAACCGAAGGACAGTGAAATAAAACTGACAGTGAAACCGCAAGGCTGGTTAGAATTTTGGGCTTGAGTCCAAGTAGGTCAGTTGCCTGCTTAAACAAAGTAGCATCCTACATAGGATTTCATAAGATCCGGAGTTGCATGACGTAATATTTCAAATATCCAGGATGCAGTCCATTGAGAGCAAAAACTGACATTTTCTGATGGAATTTTCAATGCAGGTAGACGTAATATCAACGTACAAGGGACAAGGTAGGGGCCTTTGTGTGGTGGTAAGGCACACAGCCTGAAGTAGTAAAATATTATTTCCAAGTAGAAAGTGAAAGCGTAAATATATTTTTATCCCTTACGTTAGGCTGTGCTTAAGTCATACTCTCTGCGACCCCATGAACTGTAGCCCTCCAGGCTCCTCTGTGCATGGAGGTAACGTTTTCAGGCAAGAGTATGAGTGGGTTGCCATACCCTCCTCCAGAGGGATCCTCCCCACCCAGGGGTCGAACCCATGTCTCCGGTACTGGTAGGCGGGTTCTTTACCACTAGCACCATCTGGGAAGCCAGTGTGCAGGTGAGTCAGAGCAATGTGGGTGTGCACAGGGGCATGGGTGGGGTAGGCGGGTATCCATCGTGGGCCAGAGGCTTAAACTGCATGGCGTCCAGGACAGATGAGCGACGGTTTACTCTGTGTTACAGCCTGGGAGGGGCACTGGCAGACATCACACACCCCTGCTGCTGATTGATGGAGCAGCAAGAGGAAGAAAAACACGGAACACAGCAGCGGGAAACAGGAAGGCTCTCCTGCACGGCCCCTCCAGCTCCCTCTGCTGACGGAGCTCCACGGTGCTCACCATAAGGGATAAGGATAAATGCTAAGTCCATTCCGTGGAGTGGATACTGAATGGTGAATTTGGGGCCAAGAGGTAATGGAGTGATTCCTGGCGTAGCGTGCACCAATCCGTCAATAGCTGTACATGCAAAAATTAAGTACTTCTCAGCAATAGAAGAGAATGTACCGCCGAGACACACACAGCTTGGCTGAAGCTCAAAGCATGATGTGCGTGCATGCATGCTAAATCACTTCAGTAATGTCTGACTCTTTGTGACCCTGTGGACTGTAGCCCGCCAGGCTCCGATGTCCATGGAGTTTCCCAGGCAAGAATAACCATGGCCTCCTCCAGGGGATCTTCTGGACCCAGAACCTGAACCTGAGTCTCATGTCTCCTGCATTGGCGGGTGATTTCTTTCTTTTTTTTTTTTTTAATTTTTAAGTTTTACTTTATTTTACTTTACAATACTGTACTGGTTTTGCCATACATTGACATGAATCCACCACGGGTGTACATGCGATCCCAAACATGAACCCCCCTCCCACCTCCCTCCCCACAACATCCCTCTGGGTCATGCCCGTGCACCAGCCCCAAGCATCCTGTATCCTGCATCGGACATAGACTGGCGATTCGATTCTTACATGATAGTATACATGTTTCAGTGCCATTCTCCCAAATCATCCCACCATCTCCCTCTCCCTCTGAGTCCAAAAGCCCGCTATACACATCTGTGTCTTTTTTGCTGTCTTGCATACCGGGTCATCATTGCCATCTTTCTAAATTCCATATATATGTGTTAGTATACTGTATTGGTGTTTTTCTTTCTGGCTTACTTCACTCTGTATAATTGACTCCAGTTTCATCCATCTCATCAGAACTGATTCAAATGTACTCTTTTCCATTAGTGCCACTTGGGAAACCTGTTGTTGTTTAGTTGCTAGGTCATGTCCAGCTTGCTACCCCATGGACTGTAGCCCGCCAGGTTCCTCTGTCCATGGGATTCTCCAGGCAAGAATACTGGGGTGGGTTGCTGTTTACTTCTCTAGGAGATCTTTCCGACCCAGGAACTAAACCCACATCTCCTGCATTTGTGTGCAGATTCTTTACCACTGAGCCACCTGGGATATATATACATGTATAAATGATTCAATTTACTGTAATAACCCAACATTGCAAAGCAACTATATGCCAATAAATTAAAAAAAAATTCACCTGGTGTCTATTATGTACTAAGCACTTTCCTCTCAGACATGTGTTATATCACTTAATCTTCACATCACCTTTAAGACAGTCATCATCATCACCACCGTCACCATCATAACCATCATCATCACCATCAATAAGGCAGTTGAAGCTCTGTGGGGTCTAGAAGACGCCCAGGATCACACAACTTCAACTTTCTTCTCTCTATAAAATCCCTATTCCCTTAGGGAAGCAGTCACATTGGACTTGTAAGACCAAGCCAGGAGCCACACTCTGGTGTGAAGATGTGTTTCATTTCAGAGCTCATATTCACGCCCACCCCATCCACCTGCAGCACCATGGTGCCTCTCCTCCCCTCACGATGCGGAATCTCCCAGAGTATACTGCACCCTTCCGCAGTGTCCTCTGTTCCTCCCTGAGTAGCGGAAGTTTGACTTTGGGGAGCAGAGACAGAGCTCGGCTCTTCTGTCCTGAGAGCGGAGTCAAAGCTCTTGACTTCACTCCAGCGCGGGATGCAGGCTTTCAATTTAGGGTGTGACGTGCCAGCCCTTGATCTGAGGCCATCCAGCTTAATTGCTAGTTGCGGGCTTGGAAAGCAAATGGTGTTTCTGGACAGCACCAGCCAATTCTCTATCACTGCTTTCTTCTCCTTTCTTCCTAAAAAAAGAATCAAATTTGAGCCCCAACAAAGTAACAAGAGCTTTGGGGCAAGCATAGATACTTCAATTCCAGAAGCGCTGTGCAGATACTTTTCAGCAAAGTCTATTATACCGCCTACTAGGGGAAAGAAGAAAAGATGTGCTGATCATTTTGTTTAAAACTATTCTTGGAGGAAGGTGATTATCTAATTAACCATGGGCAGGCACAGAAAAGTCAATTCTGCTCTTTCAGAACAGAAGTGGCTTTGTGAAACTGAGGGTAAAAAGGAAGAAAACCAGCACCCTCCACCTCAAACTTTGCTTCCAACTGTGCACAGTTGAAGTCCTAGGTGAAGAGAGATTTCTCTGCTGGGTACATCACCCCTTAATTAGTCTCTTGAGGGTGGACCGGATTTGGTCACTTAAATTACAAGGGATCCACTGGAAGAGGATGTCATTCCACTGACATCCTCCACACCACTGAACTCCATGAGTAGAAGGGTTTAGAAGAGCAGATGACAAAGATCACAAGGCTTCTTGGGAGCTGGCAGCAAAAATGGTCAGAGGAAGCCAGGTTTCTACTGCTAATACAGTCATCAGATGATTAAACCAAAAGCTTCAGATGGGTCATTAGTTTGCTGACCTAAAATGCCATAAAAATTCCTTTGGTGCTCTGTTTTGCAAGCTGAGTTTTCCCTCCATCATATTTCAAATCTATTCGTCTATGAACCTGGTTTAGATGATGATTACATGGTCACCTTAATCCCTGAGCTTCCCTGGTGGCTCAGACAGTAAAGACTCTGCCTGCAATGCAGGACACCCAGGTATAACCTCTGGATAGGGAAGATCCCCTGGAGAAGGGAATGTCAACCCACTCCAGTATTCTTTCCTGGAGAATTCCATGGACTGAGGAGTCTGGGGTGATACAGTCCATGGGGTCACAGAGAGTCAGACACCACTGAAATGACGAATCAATTCAGTTCAGTTCAGTTGCTCAGTCTGACTCTTTGCGACCCTATGAACCGCAGCACGCCAGGCCTCCCTGTCCATCACCAGCTCCCAGAGCTTACTCAAATTCATGTCCATTGAGTCGGTGATGACATCCAACCATCTCATCCTCTGTCATCCCCTTCTCCTACCTTCAATCTTTCCCAGCATCAGGGTCTCATTTGAAAAAATGAGTCAGCTCTTCGCACCAGGTGGCCAAAATATTGCAGTTTCAGCTTCAACATCAGTCCTTTCAATGGACACCTAGGACTGATTTCCTTTAGGATGGACTGGTTGGATCTCCTTGCAGTCCAAAGGACTCTCAAGAGTCTTCTCCAACAGAACAGTTCAAAAGCATCAATTCTTCAATGCTCAGTTTTCTTTATAGTCCAACTCTCTCATCCATAGATGACTATTGGAAAAACCATAGCCTTGACTTAATCATTAATTGAACCTCCAAGGTGTAGTACTGACGCTGACCACTAGGTGTCAGCAGTGTAACTGCCAGAGAACTCGGGGAAAGCATTTCATTACAGAAGTCAAATCTGAACAAATAATTAAGTGTGGTTCAAGAGGTACCTGCAGCCTTGGCCATTCAAACCAAGGGAGCTAGCAGGGGGAGGAGAGAAGGAGCAGGTGCAACCCAGGTTTCTGGGAGAGAGGGAAGGACCCTCTTCCTGGTTAGGAGGGCCCTAGTGACACCTGGAATGAGAACCATGGTGTTCTTTTTAATTTTCGCTCACAAAATGAAACCAGTGTGCAGTGACGTGAGGAAACAGCTTTAAAGGAACAGGTATTTCTGCTTCATAAATTGCTCTTCGAATCACGATCGGATGGAAGTCACACAGGTAGTTAGTTCCCTGGGCTTTCTCGAGTCTGTTGAGTGACAGGATGCATTTGAGTCAGAAGCTGTGTTGCCTGAACACAAATGCTCTAAAGGTGACTTGAAAACATCTATACTTGGAACTCAGTGACACGCTTGGACTCTTCCCGGACTGACCCACGGGCTGTGTGTACATCACCTGTGAGCCAGGTGGAGGCTGGTGCGCTCTGAAATTCCTCCTCTCTTCCCGAGAGTGGTGCATCAGGGCACATGCCCCGAGAGAAGCTCACAGCATGGGCGTTCGGGGGCTTGTGCCTTTCTGTCCTTGGAACTGGTGCCTGTTGCTAGCGACCCTCCAGTGTTGTGGAGCATCTTCTGAGTCGAACAGATCCACAGATTCCTCTGCCCAGAGTGAGCTTAATGTCCGGTTTGCTGCTGCCAGCTCCCAGCCAGCCGAGGCAATATCTGTCTTCACACTGGATTATGACTACGTGCAAATTCCCTACGAGGTCACCCTCTGGATACTCCTAGCATCACTTGCAAAAATAGGTAAGGGCCCCGAGTGTCTTACCTAACCAGTTGTTTTCTATGTGAGATAATGTGTGTGAATACGCCTTGTAGGTGGTGGGTCAAGTGGATTTTAACTATTGCTGCTATTACATGAAAATTCTATTCTCTTGACTCAAGGGAAAGGCATAACTGATTTTTGTCTGGCCATTTATTGCTTCAGGTTGTGCTATGAAATTTAAGGACCTACTTCTGGGCTCTGGGTTGTTTCTATTTCATCTCCTTTCAGGGTGATAGTCATGTGACATTACTTGGTATGTAAAAATCTCAAGTTCTGTGCGTTAAGAAATGCGGAGTAAAGTATGCTGACCTTGGGGTGATGCCCACTGGAAATTTTAGGACCCACATAATGATTCTTCTGTAAAATGCGCTTTCTTCATTCTTGGCCATGGAACCATGGGCTTCATCAATGACTCTCTTTGTTCATTTTTAAAAGTGGTATGTGCTCCTTGAAAATTGACAGAAAGCAAGAAACAAGACAACCAGTGGCAACTCATAGCCCTCAGTGACGAGGGAGGTGGAAGTAGAGATGGTATCTGTCAGTAAAATCTTGGTTTACACCTGAGCCAAGAGGAACCAAGGGCACACTTGTGGTTTCTTCTGTGACATAAAGTAGATTCAAGCTCATGGGTGAAATTCTAGCCAGGGTTCTCAGTGCCTCCAGTCCAAGTGATGGATTCCACTCTGAGACTATTTAATCCCCAACTTCACCCCTTGTCTCCTTAAAAACAGGTATTCCAGAGTGAAAAGCGGATACATTCATCTCAATGGTCAAGCGTAGCATCTCCTTTGCCTTAGTGATAAACTTTGTTATTTGAGTAGATAGCCTCACTGAAGGAGACACAGTGAAGTATGTGGGTGGTTATTTATGTTTTGTCTGGAATGGCTGTGAAGTGTGGGTTAAGCCAAGAAATCAGACAGTTAACTCAGGATGCTGGCCATTTCATTGAACGCGCTCCTCGTGGATGCTGGGGGCACCAGCATATTCATTAGGCGCCCTTCATAACTGCCATTCATTTTGAGCTCGTAAGGTATGCAGATAAATTGTCAGTTTGAAGAACTCCTGTGTGGTCACATGACCCAGTGACACAGAGGGTCTCACATTATTTCTCAGAAGTGCTCAAGTAATCATGGGGTTTCCCAGGGGGATGATATTCTCACTTCAGAGCTAGGGGTCTATCACCTTTCCTGCAACCACACGGATGCTAAGAACAGTCCAAGTGATCTTCTGTGACCTTGAGGTGTCCTTTGTCAAAATGCCAGTGATTCTGGTCCCACCCATTCCCTTCCTTTCCACAGGAATGTGTTAAGTTGGTCCGGAACCAGGAAATTAAATCTGCCACTGACTAGCTAGTCACGCTGTCTTTTTTAATCTCAATTTGTTCATCTGTGAAATTATTCCTGAGATCTCTTCTTGGTGCACATAGGATTTTCTAATGGAAAAGAAACTTCCATTCTACACCACTAAACATCTCAATGCACACAGTGTATGGTTTATGCCAGCAGAGAAGACGGATAGTCCTGTAGAGGTGTTGCATGAGCCCAGACTATGTCTGCAAGTTGAGAGTCCTGCGAGGATGCTGTTGTTCACTGAACTGCTGCCTAAATGTTCTTGATTTTCATGTGGATGCAACTCAGCATGCTATAGAAAAAGAAAACTAAAGTAAGTTATCAGTTAGCGCATGCCTATTGAAAAACAAATGTCACATTTGCTGGCCTTTAAGAATTCAGATTATTTTTGTATTGTACGTGAAAGGAGGGCTTCCCTGATAGCTCAGTTGGTAAAGAATCTGCCTGCAATGCAGGAGACGCTGGTTCGATTCCTGGTTTGGGAAGATCCCCTGGAGAAGGGAAAGGCCTGGAGAATTCCGTGGACTGTATGGTCCATGGGGTTGCAGAGTCGGACACGACTGAGCGACTTGAAATGAAGGTCAAATTTAGTGAATGTATAGTGTGATCCAAGCACTGGGCTTGTAGCTTCATTGTTGTTGCTGTTCAGTCGCAAAGTCGTGCCCGTTTCTTCACAGCCCCATGGACTGCAACACACCAGGCTTTCCCGTCCTTCACTACCTCCTGGAGCTTGCTCAAACTCATGTCCATTGAGTCCTCTCATCTCATCCTCTGTCGCCCCCTTCTCTTGCCCGCAGTCTTTCCCAGCATCAGGTCTTTCCCAATGAGTCGGCTCTTCGAACCAGGTGACCAAAGTATTGGAGCTTCAGCTTCAGCACCAGCCGTCCCATGACTATTCAGGACTGATATCCTTTAGGATTGACCGGATAACTTTACATATGCTAGCAAAATAATCGCCATCATAACGACGACATAGAACTTTAATACTTAAGGAGTCCACAAAGATTCTTTAGATTCTCTATTATAAAGCTTGAATCAAACCTGATTAATGATCGCTAGTATTATCGCTCATTCTTTTATTCAGCCTTCTACCAAGACACGTGTATTGAGCACCCAGGCAATGTGCGGGAGTCATTTCCGTCCCCAGCCTCAGAGGGGAAGATGGGGCAGTCTAGTCGTGCCTCATAGGTGTTCCAACAAGGGCCATCTCTGACTTTCAGGCAGCACTTGGTTATCTGTGACCATTTAAGTTTCAGGCCCTGAAACTGTAAAGTCTAACAGTGAGTGACTGTTTTGTCCATTATGGAAAGGGAGAAGAGTTGTGGAAGGTGAAATTCACAAAGTATTTCCCTGAAAGGGCCCTGCTACAGGCTGAACCCTCTTCCTGCTATCAGTGAGTAGATGCACCTTAGTTTCAGGCAGGTGATGTGGGCTCATTTCAGGAAACTCAATTCCTGGAAGCAGGACCACCCCAGGGGGGACACAGGGCCTGAAAAAAATCACACCAGGGACTCTTCTGCCTACCTTACGTATTTTAAAAGTGAAGTGTGATTAAAATAAGCACTCACTGAAGAAGGAAGAGGAGCAAGAGAGGGGAGAAGGAGAAGAAGGAAGCTGTTAGTAAGAAATGGAGAGCGCTTCCCTCGTGGTCCAGTGCTTAAGAATCTGCCTGCCAATGCAGGGGACACGGGTTCGATCCCTGGTCCAGGAAGATCCCACGTGCTGCGGGGCAGCTAAGCCTGTGCACCACAACTGCTGAAGCCTGTGCACTACAGCCTGTGTCCTGCAACAGAAAAGGTCACCACAGTGAGAAGCCTGGGCACCGAAGCTTGAGTGTAGCTTCCGCTGACCTTAACTGAAGAAAGCCCTCATGCAATGCCCTTGGCAATGCTGCACAGCCAAAAATAAGTAAATAAGGAAAAAGGAAGAAAAAGAGAAAGCAGCACTCTAGAAGGAGAGCTTAAACTGGTCTTGAAGCCAGCGGGCGGGGTGTGTGGTTTGCTCTGTCTCTGGATACTAATTAAAGTCCATTGTATTAAGCTGCCTGCTAACGGTAGACGGAGAAATTCACAGCTGAGGTCAGGGAAGCCCACAAGCTCTGAATCTGAAAATTCCTCAGAAGACCTTCCATGGCCCCCAAGGCCTATGGGAGGGAGAAAGGAAATGGCAACTCATTCCAGTATTCTTGCCTGGAACATTCCATGGACAGCAGAGCTTGGCGGGCTACATACTATAGTCCATAGTGCTGCATAGATTCAGACACGACTGCGGGACTAATACCACCTCTTTAGCCTTGAATTTCACACCCTCCATTGTTTAGCTCGAAATTATCTTGCAACTCTTCCCCTAATAACCTTCCCAGTTAAAATGTGCTCCAGTCAGATTGCTGCAGGGAAGAACAAAATCTGAGTACTGGTCGGATCTGTTTCTTTTACTGTAACCTTTCCTTCTCGTTGCTTCTGTTTACTAAGAGGATACTGTCCGTACATAATGGCCTGCCTTGGTGAACCCAGCCCCTCGGCCTGAAGGTTAAACCAAAGTGCCTTTGTTCAGGGAAACACCCTGACTGGGTCCACCTGTGGATTGCTACGGGATGGAGGAAATTAACACATGCCCTCCCAGTGCTAGCCATCCCAGGAGATATTTGCAAGATTATAGGGCTTTTTACTTTAATTCCTCACCTCCTCTGTCTCTGAGTTTTATAAAAGAAACTGGCATCCAGACCCTCCAAAGAGCAAGTTTGGACTCAGTAACAAGGTGAATCTACTCGATGAATGAAGGTATTTTTGAATCTATGTAGCTGGGCTATTCCTGACTCTCCCCTATTTCTCTCCGAGTTCTCCCCTTCTAAAATGCCTTCCCTTCTGTTACTCGACTATGTAAGTCCTTGTTGTTTAGTTGCTCAGTTGTGTCTGACTTTTTATGACCCCCGTGGACTGTATCCCTTGAGTGGGGATTCGACGCCCAGATATACATGGTATAGAGCATCTGGCAGCAGGATGAGGAATGGGCTGGGAGATGCGGGATGAAGTAGGAGGTCAGGAAGACACTGCAGTGAGTGGATGAGAAGTGGGGAGGCCCTGCCCTCAGTGAAAGCTTCGGGCGTGGAGAAGAGTAGATACGCGTCAAGGGCAGTGAGTGGAAGGTGTAAGTGATGAAATAGGTTGCTGATGCGTGAGGGGCAGAGGTGATGGAGTCCCCATAAGAATGCCACTTGACTTCCTCTTAAGCGGCTGGCTGGGTGGCAATGTCATTGGTTAAATCAGGGAAACAAAGACTTTTCATCTTTATTTATTGGTTTGGTCGAGAAGGTGTACATTGGAAGGAGCTGGTGTTGAATCCCCGTGATAGACCTTTTTTTTTAAGTTAAAAATGCTTGCTTTATTTTATTTTTAGTTGAAGTGCAGATGTATATATAAGTTACAGGTATATGACATAGTGATTCATAATTTTTAAAGGTTATACTCCATTTATGCATGGGTGCTAAGTCTTCCGTTGTGTCCAACTCTGTTCAACCCTATGGACTGTAGCCAGCCGGGTTCCTCTGTCCATGGAATTCTCTAAAGCAGAATACTAGAATGGGTTGCCATTTCCTTCTCCAGGAGATCTTCCCAACCCAGGGATCAGAACCTGTGTCTTTCGTGTCTCCTGCATTGGCAGGCGGGTTCTTTACCACTAGAACCACCTGGGAAGATATGCTCTATCTGTAGTTATCATAAAATATTGGCTGTATTCTCCATGCTGTACTATACATCATTGTAGCTTATGCTTCACCTCATAGTTTGCACCTCTGACTCCCCTGCCTATATCTTACCCTGGCCCCGTCCCCCTCCCCACTGGTAACTACTAGTTCATTCTCTATACCTGGCAAGTTGCTTATTTTTTTTTATTAAATTCGCTAGTTTATCTCGTGGATCCCTCAAGACTCTTGCTTGAGCTTCAAAGGCGAGTTTTGCATGAGAGCCCAGTTCTCCCTCTCATAGCCCTCAGGATGGAGGAGGCAGAAAGCAGGAGGAGGCAGGAGGGCACGGAAGGACTGAGAAGATCCTAGAACCTGCGCAGGCTGTGGGAAGCCCTTGATCTTGTCAAGCTCCAGCCTTGACAAGGATGCTGAGGCTGGGAGATGCGCGCCGGTTTGCCTGGGTACCCATCCGCGTGGCTCTGAAAGGCCCCTGGCAGCCACCTCCCCTGGTGTCCCAGCGGCCAGAGCCGGGTTACCTGCCCACCTCTCACCGTGGTTCTCTGCTCCGCAGGCTTCCACCTCAACCGCAGGCTACCCCGCCTCATGCCCGAGAGTTGCCTGCTCATCCTCGTGGGGGCGCTGGTAGGCGCGGTCATCTTCGGAACGGACCACAAGTCCCCGCCCGTGATGGACTCGAGCATCTATTTCTTGTACCTGCTCCCGCCCATCGTCCTGGAGAGCGGCTACTTCATGCCCACGCGGCCCTTCTTCGAGAACCTCGGCTCCATCCTGTGGTGGGCGGGCCTGGGCGCCCTGCTCAACGCCTTCGGCATCGGCCTCTCGCTCCACCTGGTCTGCCAGGTTCCGGCCTTTGGGCTGGGCGACGTCAACCTGCTTCAGAACCTGCTGTTCGGGAGCCTCATGTCGGCCGTGGACCCGGTGGCCGTCCTGGCCGTGTTCGAGGAGGCGCGTGTGAACGAGCAGCTACACATGATGATCTTTGGGGAAGCCCTGCTCAATGACGGCATCAGCGTGGTGAGACGCACACACATCCCCAGGGAGCAGGCCGGGGGTCGGGGGTGGGCCCCGGGCGGCCTGGCCACATCTGCCGCTGGGATCTGCAGGGTGCCCACCCTGGCTTGCTACACTGCTCGCCTTCACTAGCTTCTGTTTTAAGTTCTGTGTTTTTTTGGCCAAGAAGGATGTGGGATATTAGCACCTCCACCAGGGACTGAACCTGCAGCCCCCTGCATTGGAAGGCAAAGTCCTAACCACTGGACTGCCAGGGAAATCCCCACTGTCTTCTTTAAAGAGAGAAACAGGGGAGGGGATGCATAAGTCTAGTGAATTTGGTTTTCACTTTGCAGAAACCCTTGCAAAGGCTCTTCTGGATTTTCACACTGGGATGAGCAACATTATTGTTGTTTAGTTTCTAAGTCGTGTCCAACTCTTTTACAACCCCATGGACTATATAGTTGGCAGGCTCCTCTGTCCATGGGATTCTCCAGGCAGGAATGCTGGAGTGGGTTGTCATTCCCTTCTCCAGGGGATCTTCCCAACCCAGTGGTTGAACCTGTGTCTCTTCTGTCTCCTGCCCTGGCAGGCGGATTCTTTACCACTGACACCTGGGAAGCCTGGGAGAAGCAATACTTTGGATTTAATGTTCTCTCAGCATCGGACCTCACGTTTTAGATTGCTTTCTTAAGTCCTGATTTAAATGATGAAGTTAAAATAAAAGATAGGGGTCAGGAGAGAGATGATGGCGGATTTGCATGAATGCATTGGCTTGTTTGTGTGACTCAGTTGTGTGACTCCCATTGAGAATGTGAGGGGGCACCTTTGCTTAGGAGTCCTCTGGGAGAGAAGCTGAGAAGGCTTTACAGGCCAGATCAGCACAGAGCATCCACCCCAGAGGTGTCTTTGGCTAGAGGTGCTGGAATATTCTAGACTGGCTGTTGCACTGCTGTTTCCTAATGTCACTGTAAACCTTCACCAGGGTTAGTCTCCACGATTTTCTATAAACTTTGATGCACTTTTCTTATTTTTACATTTATATCACATCACATAACAAATACTAGAATGCACTTTCAGTGTAAAAGACTCCAACAGTACAAAATTATACCGAGTAAACAAAAGCCTCCACCTGGCCCTCTCCTCACCCCCCTGGATCCAGTTTCCATATCCCTTCTGGTCGTTATCTTGAACACAGGCATATGCATAGGTAAGCGTTGTTGTTGTTCAGTTGCTAAGTTGTATTGGAGAACTCCAGGCATCCTTGTCCTTCACTATCTCCTGGAATTTTCACAGATTCATGTTCATTGAGTCGGTGATGCCATCCAACCATCTCATCCTCTGCCATCCACTTCTTCTCCTGCCCTCAATCTTTCCCAGCATCAGGGTCTTTTCCAATGAGTCACTTCTTCACATCAGGTGGCCAAAGTATTGGAGCTTAAGCTTCAGCATCAGTCCTTGCAGTGAATATTCAGGGTTGACTTCCTTTAGGATCGACTGGTTGGATCTCCTTGCATCATTCTACATAAACTAGGTGGGATTACATCAGGTGTATGCTTAGATGTAACAAATCTTAGACTTCTTTCTAGATCTTTTCCACTGTTGCAGAGTATTTCATAGATGACATTTGCAATGATTTATTTAACCATTTCTCCATGGATGGATATTCATGTGGTTGCCAATTTTTCACTTTCCAAAACAATACTGCAATAAGTATTCTTCTTTCTACATGCTTCTCTCTTTTGTACTTGTGTGCCTTTATATAGGATAGTTTCTTGAAAGTTAAGTTTCTGTGTTAAAAAGTAGTTGTACTTGGCGGCTCCCACCTTCCTGTGCAGGGGGTACAAGTGCGACCTCTGGTTGGGGAGCTAAGGTCTTGCATGTGTCACGGCAAATAAAAAAACACCATGAAACAGAAGCAATATTGTAACAGATTTGATAGACCTTTAAAATGGTCCATGCTGAAAAAAATCTAAAAAAAAATGAAAGTGTTTAAAAGTAGGCGCACTTAAAAAGTTGAGAGATGCTGTTCTAATCACCTCTTCTTCATTCAGCTGATGAAGGAGGGATTCCCACCCGAGGGTTAAGGAGTGACTCCAACAGTTAACAAATGAGACTAATGACAGTGTGTTAGTCACGTATACTCACAGTTCAGGGGAGGAGGGCATAACACATCCCACAGGGTCACCTGGGAGCTGCACTCGGAAACAGAGTGAGCTCTCAGTGTCTGCAGAACACTGAGAAGGGGTACCTCCTGGTTCCTCAGGAAAGATGTGCTTGACTTTTTTTTAAACAAACATTTATTTGGTACCTATTTTATTCTAGGCATTGTACTAGCTTACTTGGGTGGCAATAATGAGAATGAGACGAGGTTCTTTGCTCTTTTTTAGAAATTTTTGTATTGGACCATAATTGATTAGCAATGTTGTATTAATTTCAGGTGTACAGCCAAGTGATTCAGTTATACATGTATCTATTCTTTATCAAATTCTTTTGAGTAATTCCACAAGCTGGCAGGGAACTGGCCCCCAGTTCACATGGATATGCAAGTACTGGTCCCTGAATAAGGAGCTTATTGGCTGGAGGATGTTACCCTGGTGTCAAGCTGCAGGGAGCTTGCAGTAGGGTCACTCAGGACCCCACCTCTTTTTACCAAATAAACTATTAAACTTTAATTTCAGTTTTTATGTACACGGCTGCCAAGATTTCCTGGAAATCTTTATGGGCTTATATTTCCATAGAAAATGTGTTATTAATAAGTGCATATTTCCTTCTGTTGCTGTCAACAAAGGGCCTTGTTTTCTTAATGTTTTCCCATCTAATGAGAAAAAATGGATGACAAGTGTTTGTTGTAATTTGAATGATGATTAAGCATCTTTTCAACAATTGTAGATCATTAGTGTTTCTTATCCTACAAATTGGAAGTTCATGTCCTATCAGGGTTGTCAGACTTAAATAAGTATATAGGACACCAGTTAAACTTGGATTTCATATAAACTATGAATCATATTTAATAAGTGTGTCCCAATTATTGTATGCAAGCATTGATTTTTGTCCACTTTTCTTTGAGACCATTTGCTGGTTTTTTTTTTCTTTTTTAAAGAAAACTTTAAAAAAGAACTTTTAAAACTTTCTAAATTTTAAACTTTTGGATGCTACATAAAAAACAAATATTTTCTCCCATTCTGTTCCTTAATTTTTTAAAATCTTGGTATCCTGTAAAAGTTTTTAATTTGTATGTAGTCAAACCTACTGTCATATTCTTTTCATATTTTGCTTTCTGACACTGTACATAAGCAAAAATCATATAAACTTTAAAAAAATTTTCCCCTTTTACAATTAATTATGTAAGTCACCTAGCACACAGTTTTTTAGTATTGTTAGTCATAATTTTATTTTCTCTTTTTAGAATTTTCGTGTATTAGTTTTATTGAAGCTGATTTACAATGTTGTGTTAACTTTCTCTGTACAGCAAAGAGACTCAGTTATATGCATACATACCTTCCTTTGTAAATTCTTTTCCATTGTGATTTATCCCAGGATATTGAATACAGTTCCCTGTGCTCTACAGTAGGACCTTGTTCATCCTGGCACAATATTCTATTGTGAGAATTTGATGTCAAAATAGATAGTACCGGGGGCAGGGGAAGGCTTTGAAAATAATCCAAGATATGGGGGTGGATTCACCAAGTGGAAGAGACCCACGCCTGAAATTAGAAATCACTTCCTTTATTCATAATGAGAATCTCTAAGTGTTGAGCATGACTCTAGGCTCATTAGATGGGCACAAGCTTTCCTGTTGGGTGAGCATCTCAGAAAGCCAAGACATCAGTGAGTCACCACAGGACCCTGGACTCCAGCCTGCCAGCCCATTCAGAGACCTCATTTCTCAGCATGTGGCCCTCAAGCTCTGTGCCTCAGAATCCCCCAGGTGGGTCTGATGGGCACTCAGACATCCAAACCCCACCCCAGACCCGCTGATCCACACTCTCTGGGAATGGAGTCTGGGAATCTGTATTCTTAACCAGCATCTCAGACAATGGCTAATGTTTGAGAACTCCTGGTTCATGGCCTTTAAGTGTCAAGAAACTGACCCATCTGGATATAGAATGTTGCTACATCTGGGAAAGAACTGAGCTGGACTCATCTTGGAGATCCCCTTTCCCTCACCCTTTCTTCCTTTAGATGCTTTCTTACTTTGGGTTTTGTTACAGTAGAATAAGGGATGCCAGCTGGGAACCAGTCCCCCCTCCTAAGGCAGCCTTTCTGAGCTATGATGCCTCCAGACGTCATCTCGCTGTGCTCATATCCAAGTCCCTTGGGGTCCCTTGCTGACTGTAATGCCATGTAAGGCCTCTTGGCAACCCATCATGAGGCCATTATTCTACTTCCTCTTCATAAATCTTTAGTGTCGTGGTCTGCACGCCAGGTGGAGAAGAATTTGCAGACATGAGACAGAATGAGAGGTGAATAGAGTCTTTTAGAATGAGAGATGCTGTTAGAACAGTGGGCCATTGCAAGGGAGAGCCGACACCTTTCACGGGATAGTAGCCAATTATTATAGCTTCAAGACAGAGGAAACTCCTGCTAGAAGGCTGGCATTAGGTGATTGGTTAGGATGCTATAGGGTGGGCATTTTTACCTAATATGGGGTCCGAGAGCTGTATGGTTCAGGTCAGGGGAATTCAAAGCACCTGTTG
Organism: Capra hircus; assembly: GCF_001704415.2. Classification (NCBI taxonomy): domain Eukaryota; kingdom Metazoa; phylum Chordata; class Mammalia; order Artiodactyla; family Bovidae; genus Capra; species Capra hircus. Next base: position 7,127,038 of record NC_030818.1, read on the forward strand.
CTATGGGGCTCGGTCACTTCCAAAGGTGACCTTGGTACAGAGTTCCACATCTGTGGCCTTGGTAAAAGCCTTTACACCTGTGATCTTGCTATAGGGCTCCACAGTTAGAGAAATTTAGAAATGACAGTATCACCTCACTTGATTTTCATAGAACAATCTTTCTTGATGCAACCTATAGACTTTCTTGCCGAGACGTATTCTTTATTGTTCAGTTGCTAAGACGTGTCTGACCCTTTGAGACCTCTATGGACCCTTTCCTTCGCTATCTCCCAGAGTTTGCTAAAAGTCATGTCCATTGAGCTGCTGATACCATCTAACCATTCTCATCCTCCGTCTCCCTCTTCTCTTGCTGTTAGTCTTTCCCAGCATCAAGGTCGTTTCCAATGAGTCAGCTCTTTGCATCAGGCGGCCATGAAAACACGGGGCTCTCCTATCTCCCTGGCTGCCTCTGAACTTGAGACTCACTCTGGCCTGAACTGTCTCTAGATTTTACATCTAGACCTGTCGGCTTGGGGGTTCTTTGCTAACAACATTTGTTTGACTTTCCCAAAGTTTAATTGCTTCCACTTGGACTTTAAAAAAAAACGATCATTTCAAAATAAAATTGCAGTTTTGGGCTGACCATAGTATCTGTGGAGGGCCCTGCTGTGACCTCCACCCGGCGAAGCTGCTGTGGCATTGGCTCCAGGTTGAGATGGGGGCTTGCCCACACGTCACTCTGGGTCACTCTGTGGTCACCCACAGCACAGTGATATTAAGTGTGTGCTGGGGCCCTTCTGCATCCCTGCATGAAATTGGAGAAGCTCGGGGCTGGATTTAGAAAGCAGTTTCACAGCAACTGGTATTTAATGCAGGGCAGTTGTATTTTGAGCTCAGGGCTTGGACTCACCCTTTCATTGAGGAGGGCAGCCATCACACGCGGGCTCTTCCAGCAGAAAGTCTGAGTCAGCAGAGAGAGACCTGTGATTTGCGGGTGACTTGAGACAACTGCAGATCCTCATCCATGGAAGAGCTGCCTGGTGCTGAAGGGAAAATGTTGCAGAACCATGGAAAAGAGCGATGACCCTCCAGGCCTCTTGTCCACTTAACTTCTCCCTCTTGCTGCAAATGTTAGGTTATGGCTCTAATCATAAGAACTTCCTTAGTGGTGGGCAGAGGAAGCAGAGACAAAACCCAAGTACCTTTTAAATAAGAACTAGTATCCTCAGCAGATACTTCCCAGGTGGCTCAGTGGTAAAGAACCCTCCTGCCAGTGCAGAAGACGTGGGTTCAATCCCTGGGACAGGAAGATCCCCTGGAGAAAGAACTGGCCACTCCAGTATTCTTGCCTGGGAAATCCCATGGATGGAGGATCCTGGTGGGCTATAGTCCATGGGGTCGCAAGAGTCAGACACGACTTAGCAACTAAAGCACCACGCATCCTCAGCTGAATCTCATGGCCAGCTTCATAGAAGAAAGAGAGAGGCAGCTGCTATGTCCAGGCTCTGTATGGGGTCACTTGCGCGTTTACTATTTGATCCAATCCCTAGATTTTTACTGTCAGGCCTGAATGAATAAACATATTTCACAGATGAAGAAACGATAGCAAAGGGAATAAAGTTGCAGAAGGGCGTCCGGCCTGGCCGTGATGGACCAGACATGGGTGCACAGGACGTCCCCTTCCCATTCTCTTCTTTTTTCTCATTTTATCTGTATTTGGCTGTGCTGGCTCTTCATTGATGTCTAGGCTTTTCTCTAGTTGCAGTGAGCAGGGGCTACTCTCCCTTGCGGTGCATGGGTTCCTCATGACTTCTCTTGTGGCAGAGCATGGCATCTGGAGCACAGAAGTTGTGGCACAGGGCTTAGCTGTTCGTCGGCATGTGGGATCTTCCTGACCCGGGGATCAACCCTGTGTCTCCTGCATTGGCAGGTGGATTCTTCACCACTGAGACACCAGCGAAGTCCCCCTTTCTCTTCTCTTTTATTCTTACCCTTTGAATGTTCCACTCATGGAGCTGGAAAGACAGGAGAGAACCCATATGTTACCAATGAGGAGACCGGGCTCATGTCCAGCGGGCAGGAAATCCAGCGGTCTTTCTCCAAAATAGAGTTGGCTTGTTCGGCCAAGTCCAGCGTGTGGATCCAGGAAAGATTCTGGTCATCTCTGTGCCTGAGTTCTGTAAAATTAGGGTGATGGTATTACTTAGCTCTTAAGACCACTAGAAAATTCCTGTTAAGCCTTTAGAACAGTGAGTGCTCAGCATGCAGGGAGAACCCCATGCACGCTGGCTGTTGTTTTATATCATACCAACTCAGGCCAAAGCCTTTGGCTGTGTGGATCACAATAAACTGTGGAAAATTCTGAAAGAGATGAGCATATGAGACCACCTGACCTGCCTCTTGAGAAATCTGTATGCAGGCCAGGAAGCAACAGTTAGAACTGGACATGGAACAACAGACTGGTTCCAAATAGGAAAAGGAGTACGTCAAGGCTGTATATTGTCACCCTGCTTATTTAACTTATATGCAGAGTACATCATGAGAAACACTGGCCTGGATGAAGCACAAGCTGGAATCAAGATTGCTGGGAGAAATATCAATAACCTCAGATATGCAGATGACACCATCCTTATGGCAGAAAGTGAAGAGGAACTAAAGAGCCTCTTGATGAAAGTGAAAGAGGAGAGTCAAAAAGTTGGCTTAAAGCTCAACATTCAGAAAATGAAGATCATGGCATCTGGTCCCATTACTTCATGGGAAATAGATGGGGAAACAGTGGAAATAGTGGCAGATTTTATTTTGGGGGGCTCCAAGGTCACTGCGGATGGTGATTGCAGCCATGAAATTAAAAGACGCTTGCTGCTTGGAAGGAAAGCTATGACCAACCTAGATAGCACATTAAAAAGCAGATATTTCTTTGTCCACAAAGATCCATCCAGGCCAGGCTATGGTTTTTCCAGTAGTCATGTATGGATGTGAGAGTTGGACTCTAAAGAAAGCTGAGCCCCAAAGAATTGATGCTTTTGAACTGTGGTTTTGGAGAAGACTCTTGACGGTCCCCTGGACTGCAAGGAGATCCAACTAGTCCATCCTAAAGGAAATCGGTCCTGAATATTCATTGGAAGGACTGATGTTGAAGCTGAAACTGCAATACTCTGGCCACCTGATGTGAAGAGCTGACTCATTGGAAAAAATCCTGATTCTGGGAAAGATTGAAGGCGGGAAGAGAAGGGGACGACGCAGGATGAGATGATTGGATGGCATCACCGACTTAATGGACATGAGTTTGAGTAAGCTCCAGGAGTTGGTGATGGACAGGGAGGCCTGGTGTGCTGCAGTCCCTGGGGTTGCAAGGAGTTAGACACGACTGAGCGACCGAAATGAACTGCACTGAACTGAACTCATGGATGTCTATGCTGGTTAGCTCCCTCCTAGTAGGCATTTGGTTTTAAATATGGCACTGCTTCATGTACTGTAGGCACTTTGTCCTTATATTTGTATGTCTCCCTGGTTTTCCTGCATCGATTTGTTGAATAAGCAACAAGGTAAGGCCACCAAGGTTCCTATCACCTCGCATCTCACCCCATACCCTCCTCCTCCACCTCACTGAGGGGTCTCAGCATCCCCCCGCTCCACCTCATCTGAGAGGTCCCTACATTCCCCCTCCTCCACCTCACTGAGAGGACCCCAAGTCTGCTTGTCCAAGGCTGAGATTTGAACCTAGGCAGCCTGGCTCCAGAGCATCTCTGCTTCTAACTGCCACTCCATGCTGCCTCTTCACCCCTTGCTCACTGTCCCCCTACTTTCTTCTCTAGTTTTTCTCCTTCCTCTAATAATGTCTTCATTGGTCATCTTGCTGCCACTGTGGTCCATTCTTTGGGAGCACAGTGGATGAGAGGGTGGTAGAAGGAGCCACTGAAAGTTTCTGAGCAGGAACCTTCGGCCAGCCACATTGGCAGGTATTTTACATACTTTCACTTCTTGCAAGCTTAGTCACTCCGTTGTGCCTGACTCTGCAATCCCATGGACTGCAGCTCATCAAGCTCCTCTATCCATGGGAACAAGAATACTGGAATGGATCAGCATTTCTTTCTCCAGAGGATCGTCCTGACCCAGGTGGTATGGATGACGTGGTAAATTCAAAGCAAGCTAGGATGGCAGGGAACAGCTTGCCAGAGGAAACTGTGTCTAATTTGGAAGAGATTTTTAAAAACATTCATTTGAGGGTGAATTTTCCTCCATAAGTCTCTCTGGTGTATATTAATATTTTCCTGCCTCAAAGAAATCCTAGCTCTAGGAACATCCCATTCAAGAGGCAGTAAATTGTGCCCGTGAGCATGGACAGGGAGGCCATGCCCTAGTTCAAGTCCTGACTTCTTTACCTGCAAACTGTGTGACTTCAGTTGAGTGACTTAACCCCTCTGACCCTCAGTTTCCTTTCTGCAAACTGGAGACCAGGATGTCTGAGGGTTCAAGTGAGTTGATACACATAAGCATTTAAAACAACGCCTGGCACAGAGTTAAGTACAGACCTTTGGTGTTTGTAATATTATGATTTACAAGAAGAAACATATATATTTGGTCTTTGTCCACATTCAGGGCATTGCTATTGTTGTTCAGTTGCTCAGTCATGTCCGACTCTTTGTGAGCCCATGGACTGCAGCATGCCAGGCTTCCTTGTCCTTCACTATTTCCCAGAATTCATGCATTGGAGAGGGACATGGCAACCCACTCCAGTGTTCTTGCCTGGAGAATCCCAGGGACGGGGGAGCCTGGTGGGCTGCCGTCTATGGGGTCGCACAGGGTCGGACACGACTGAAGTGACTTAGCAGCAGCAGCATGTCCATTAAGTCAGTGATGCCATCCAACCAGCTCATCTTCATTCAGGGCATTGAGCTCATTAAAACCCTTGGAATTTCCTAACTGAAGAGAGCTGAGTTTGTTATGCTAATGAGGTGACTTTTGGAAAGCCCCTACATAACCTTAGGAAGAGGGCTGGTTGCCAGTGGAATCAACCTTATGATTAAGGAGATGGACTTCTCAGTCTCCCTCCTTAAGCCTCCCCACTCCCACCTCCAGGAAAGGGAGCTGAGCTGGATTAAAGTCAGTCACCCATGACCAGTGATTTAATCAACCCAGTCTATGTAACGAAGCCTCTCTAAAAAGCCTAGAGGATTGGCTTTGGAGAACTTTCAGGTTGGCGGAGATTTGGGGAGGGTGGTGGTCCTGGGGAGGGCACAGGAACCCCATAGCCCTGCCCCCATCCTTGTCCTAAGAATCTCTTTCATCTGGCTGTTCCTTCTGTAGTAAACCAGTCATCAAGTTAGTAAGATGTTTCTCTGAGTTCTGTGAGTCATTCTAGCAAATTAACCAACCCCAAGGAGGGTCTATAGCTGGTGAGTCAGCTTGAAATCAAGCTCCAGCCTTTCTCCCCCTTCCTGGAGGGTCAGGGAGTGGGGATGAAAGATACAACCCTATCCTCACATGGTTGCTTCCTCCAGCAACCAGTCCCCTGCCTTGGGGGCAGGGTAAGAGGGAACCCCAGCAAGAGTCACCTCATTAGTGTAAATTCAGGAGGGATTGAAAAGCACTCATTACAAATGACTCAGGGAATTGCTAGATCTTTAGGGACTTTGGGCCAGGTACTGGGGACAAAGAAAAACATATACATATATATTTTTTTCTTTTTAATATTTTATTTTTTAAAATTTATTTATTTGGCTGCACTGGCTTTCAGTTGCAGCACACAGGATCCTTTCCCTGCCGCCCCCCCCCCCAACCCCCAGCATCTTTTAGTTGTGGCCTGTGGGATTTTTAGTTGTGACATGCAAATTCTTAGCTGTAACATGTGGGGTCTACTTCCCTGACCAGGGGTGGAACCAGGGCCCCCTGCACTGGGGGCATGGAGTCTTAGCCACCAGACCACCAGGGAAGTTCTCTAAAATATATATTTCTTATTTTGTCCTGTTGCTGCACCTGCCCACTGAGCAAAGAAGGTAAATCTGATTTTGTTTCCCCTTAGTGCCAGGCATGTGTTTGAGCGTTAGCACTGGCTGAGTTTCCCCTTCCAATATATTAAAAATACACACACATGATTGTGATTTGAAAGGAATCCAAAGAAAAGCTTTCATAACTGTAATGATATCCAGAGCCATATAATTTGAAAGATAAGAATTGTTTTCCATGTAGTCGTATGGATTATGTCTGTAAGTGTAGTCTTCTTAATTATACGTATGACTTTAGCTTCTGAAAATGCCGTAGCCTCTTCCTGGCAGCGCGCACTGGTGTCTGGGGCCAGGAGTAGTCCTGTTGACTTTCCCAGGTCCTAGGAACAGATCAGGCTGCTTCTTATAACCTGTAGAGCAATGCAAAATAGTTTTCTTTTGTGGCCTAAACATGCAAATCTTTGAGTCCCAATCACACTCCGTGAGTTTCCTTGGGTTTAAGAGTCAAATAAACTCCCAGAGTCCCAGTTAAACTCATTCAAATATGCTTTTTGAGTTTTTTGCTAGCTTCCGTCCTCTCATATTGGCTTCACTCCTTGGAACAAGAACACAGCTTCAAAGGTGCAACACCCAGGGCTTCTAAGACCTGCACATGGGTTGCTCCAAGGTCAGGCAAAAGGTTAAATCGAACTAAATACAGTCACTGAGTTGGGATACAACCACTAAGTTTCTTTTGGATTCATTTTGAAACCATAAGTCACAATTTTCTTGCAAAAACTCAGGCAAGGTTTTTCTTAGAGCATGGTTTTGCTTTGCTTTGCTAAATAATATCCGTGTTTGCATGCTCAGTTGTGTCTAACTCTTTGCGACTTCATGGACTATAACCGCCAGGCTCCTCTGCCCATGGGATATCTTAGGCAAGAATTGTGGAGTGGGTTGCCATTTCCTCCTCCAGGGGATATTCCCAACCCAGGGATGGAACCTTTGTGTCTCCTGCATTGGCAGGTGGGTTCTTACCATTAGCACCACTTGGGAAGCCTTGTTACAGCAGCCCTAGGGAACTAACATAGAAGGCAGTGTGGCCAAGCTGCCCTGGAGCGGGGCATGAGGACCTGTGAGCAGAGGGGCCGTTGCATGCCCCCCTCACCGTCCTTCTCCTCCATTAGTAGAGTTCACTAGATGAAGCCACCCTGAAGACTGGTAACACTTGAACTACTTTCAGGAATGTTGCTCTCTGCCAACTCACATTCCAAAGACAACCTGTGCTGGGCTGGATAACATTCTGGATCTTCATGTGCAAATGGACAGCAAAAAGTGTATGAATTGATTCCATCCTGACTCCGGAGAGCAATAAAAGACTTTCATTGTTTATTATGGAGCCTATGTTGAAGGGTGCATTCAGAGCCAGAGGAAATCAATTGATAATGACACCAAACTCAGCGAAGAGGCTGGCAGGAAGCAGGTGCTCCGTGCTTTAAAGCTGTATTATAGTTCCTGGGGCTGCCCACGTAATTTAGTGATAAAGAAACTTCTGCCAATGCAGGAGACACAAGAGATGCAGTTTTGATCCCTGGGTCAGGAAAACCCCCGGGAGGAGGGCATGGCAGCCCACTCCAGTATTCTTGCCTGGAGAATCCCATGGACAGAGAAGCCTGGTGGGCTACAGTCCATGGGGTCACACAGAAACAGACACAGCTGAGCACAGGACAGATTGTACTTACTCCCTGAAGCTGAACAGATTGAAATTATTTGGAATGCATATAATTTTAAGCAGCTGTGTCAATATGTCTTCTTGTGTAATTTATTGTGGTATATTATTCAGCTAGACCCAAAGTTAAGAATCTGTGTGTAAACCAACTATGTATAAAGTAGATAACCGATGAAAACCTACTCTACAGCACAGTGAGCAAAAAAAAAATTAAGGTACAATCTGTTTATAGAACATGTGTTAAGCTAAGCTTGAAAATGCATTCCAATATACAGTAGGTATAGACACGTAGGGTTTGATTCCACTCATAATGAGTTACCTAGAATAGGCGACTAATTTATAGAGTCAGAAAGTATATTTAGTAGATTGTGTGGCTGGGGACTTAGTGTTTATTAGGGACAGAGTTTAAGTTTAGGAAGGTGGAAAATTGGGAAATGCATGATGGTGAGACTGCAGAACAATGTGAATGTACTTAGTACCACTGAGCTGTACAGTTAAACCTGGTCAAAATAGCAGAGTTCCAAAGAATAGCAAGAAGAGATAAGAAAGCCTTCTTCAGCGATCAATGCAAAGAAATAGAGGAAAACAACAGAATGGGAAAGACTAGAGATCTCTTCAAGAAAATTAGAGATATCAAGGGAACATTTCATGCCAAGATGGGCTCAATAAAGGACAGAAATGGTATGGACCTAACAGAAGCAGAAGATATTAAAAAGAGATGGCAAGAATATACAAAAGAACTGTACAAAAAGGATCTTCATGACCCGGATAATCACGATGGTGTGATCACTCATCTAGAGCCAGACATCCTGGAATGTGAAGTCAAGTGGGCCTTAGAAAGCATCACTATGAACAAAGCTAGTGGAGGTGATGGAATTCCAGTAGAGCTATTTCAAATCCTGAAAGATGATGCTGTGAAAGTGCTACACTCAATATGCCAGCAAATTTGGAAAACTCAGCAGTGGCCACAGGACTGGAAAAGGTCAGTTTTCATTGCAATCCCAAAGAAAGGCAATGCCAAAGAATGCTCAAACTACTGCACAATTGCACTCATCTCACACACTAGTAAAGTAATGCTCAAAATTCTCCAAGCCAGGCTTCAGCAATACGTGAACCGTGAACTTCCTGATGTTCAAGCTGGTTTTAGAAAAGTCAGAGGAACCAGAAATCAAATTGCCAACATCTGCTGGATCATGGAAAAAGCAAGACAGTTCCAGAAAAACATCTATTTCTGCTTTATTGACTATGCCAAAGCCTTTGACTGTGAAAAGAAACTGTGGAAAATTTTCACAAGAAACTGTGGAAAATTCTGAAAGAGATGGGAATACCAGACCACCTGACCTGCCTCTTGAGAAACCTATATGCAGGCCAGGAAGCAACAGTTAGAACTGGGCATGGAACAACAGACTGGTTCCAAATAGGAAAAGGAGTACGTCAAGGTTGTATATTGTCACCCTGCTTATTTAACTTATATGCAGAGTACATCATGAGAAACGCTAGACTGGAAGAAACACAAGCTGGAATCAAGATTGCTGGGAGAAATATCAATAACCTCAGACATGCAGATGACACCACCCTCATGGCAGAAAGTGAAGAGGAACTAAAAAACCTCTTGATGAAAGTGAAAGAGGAGAGTGAAAAAGTTGGCTTAAAGCTCAACATTCAGAAAACGAAGATCATGGCATCTGGTCCCATCACTTCATGGGAAATAGATGGGGAAACGGTGGAAACAGTAGCAGATTTTATTTTGGGGGGCTCCAAGGTCACTGCAGATGGTGATTGCAGCTATGAAATTAAAAGACGCTTACTCCTTGAAAGAAAAGTTATGACCAACCTAGATAGCATATTCAAAAGCAGAGACATTACTTTGCTGACTAAGGTCCGTCTAGTCAAGGCTATGGTTTTTCCAGTAGTCATGTATGGATGTGAGAGTTGGACTGTGAAGAAGGCTGAGAGCCGAAGAGTAGATGCTTTTGAGCTGTGGTATTGGAGAAGACTCTTGAGAGTCCCTTGGACTGCAAGGAGATCCAACCAGTCCATTCTGAAGATCAGCCCTGGGATTTCTTTGGAAGGAATGATGCTAAAGCTGAAACTCCAGTACTTTGGCCACCTCATGTGAAGAGTTGACTCATTGGAAAAGACTTTGATGCTGGGAGGGCTTGGGGGCAGGAGAAGAAGGCGACGACCGAGGATGAGATGGCTGGATGGCATCACTGACTTGATGGACGTGAGTCTGAGTGAACTCCGGGAGTTGGTGATGGACAGGGGGGCCTGGAGTGCTGCGATTCATGGGGTCGCAAAGAGTTGGACACGACTGAGCGACTGAACTGATCTGAACTGAACCACAATAAAACAATTTGAAAAAAAGAATCTGTGTGTAAACTGTTTTTCATTTGTTTCTCTAGAATTAATTACATGAATTTTAATGAATAATTTAAACAAATTAACATCTGAATTCACGGTAAAGACTGGTTGGTATTACTAGCTGGAAAATTTATGTAGATGACTTTGTAAAGGCTACCTTGATTTCTTTTTCTTTTTTGTTTTTTAAGATGCTTTAAATTTTTTAAATTTATTTTTATTTTTTCCCAAACTTTAAACTTTTTATTTTGTATTCGGGTTAAAAAAATGTGGAACTCTTCACAAATTTGCATGTCATCCTTGAGCAGGGGCAGCGCTGGTCTCTGTATCATTCCAATTTTAGTATCCGTGCTGCCAAAGCAAGCACAACTGTTTCTCATTTCTAATTTAAGTCTACTTTCCTTTTCTCATTTTCTTTTCGTCTAGGTCTTGTACAACATATTAATTGCCTTCACGAAGATGCACAAATTTGAAGGCATAGAACCCGTGGACATTTTGGCTGGATGTGCCCGATTCATCATCGTTGGGTGTGGGGGTGTATTTTTTGGTGTCATTTTTGGATTCATTTCTGCGTTTATCACCCGTTTCACCCAGAACATCTCTGCGATTGAACCCCTCATCGTCTTCATGTTCAGCTACGTGTCCTACTTGGTGGCCGAGACACTCTACCTGTCTGGCATCCTGGCGTGAGTACAAACGAAGGACCAACTCCCATCCAAGAAGGAGAGTTTAGGACCACGTCTTGTGGACCAGAATTAGGAAAGGCCTGACTTCTAAAGCTAGTCCTCAAAAGGGATGCAGGATTCAGGTTCCTTGAACTTCTGTCAAATCTGGTTCAGGTCCTTTGCCAAACAAATGTTCTCCCCAGCACCTGCGTTTGCTCTGTCCTGGTGATTTGCCTGAAGAGAGCTTGCTTAGCAAATACAAGGTCAATTTATAATGCTCAGAAAAGCTGATGCGGAGATGAGCTGGGAGAGGTTCAAGGTTAAGGTCTCACTTCAGTTGTTATCTTTTTTCCTTAAAAAATGCATTATTTTACAGGGAAGCATGCCAGGGACTACTGTCATTCCTTGAGTATGCTTGCTTCTCTTTCACTTAAGTCACGTCATTGCTCCAGGACTGGTCAGTGTGGAGTAAAACTCAAGAGATAGGATAAGACTAGAAATTCAGATTTTTTTTTTCTAATGAAAATATTTTTGAAATGTTTATCTTTGTTTAGATCTTGGAATAAGGCTTCTCAACTTGATTTATTATATCTGATCATGTTGCCTTTTTTTAAATGATGTTATCCTCATACCCAGATCCTTGGGCACAATTTTATTGTATAGAAATATTTATTCTGATTACATACAGTAGTATAAAGTCTAGGCAGCTTCCCTAGTGGCTCAGACAGTAAAGAATCTGCTTGCAATGCAAAGGACCCGGGTTCATTCTCTGGGTCAGGAAGATCCCCCAGAGAAGGGAATGGCTACCCACTCTAGTTATTCTTGCCTGGAGAATCCCATGCACAGGGGAGCCTGGTGGGCTACAGTCCATGGGGACACATAGAGACGGACACAACTGAGCAACTAACACTTTCGTTTTCACAAAGTCTAGGCACTCATCATTCTCTCTCCTTAAAAGTGAATGTGGATGGACCTAGAGTCTGTTGTACAGAGTGACGTAAGACAAAAAGAGGAAAACAAATATCATATACTAACGCACATGTGTGGAATCTAGAGAAATGATACTGATGAATCTGTCTGCAGGGCAGTAATAGAGCTGCAGACAGAGAGAACAGACTTGTGTACACAGATGGGGAAGGAGAGTTAGGAAGAATTGGGAGAGAAGCCTTGACGTATGTACACGACCATGTGTAAACATAGCGGGAAGCTGCTGTTGCGCAAGCAGCTCAGCCTAGTGCTCTGTGGCGACCTGGGGGCGGGCGGATGGGTAGTGGGTGGTGGGAAGAAAGACCAAGCGGCAGGGGATATATGTACACTTACGGCTGGTTTACTCTGTTGTACAACAGAAACCAACACAACATTGTAAAGTAGTTATATTCCAAGTATAAATAACTAAATACCATCAGCGAAAGGAAATTTCTAGTTCTCATCAGGAAGTCACAAGTCTAAAATTAAGTAACGATTCTGCCAGTTTATTCAAATTAATGTATTTGGCTCATATAACCTATCTTGCATTTTTGAAACCCACCTGATTTATTTAATATACTAAAAGTATATATATATTTTGAATAATAAAAGCCTACTATGTACTGAAAAAAATTGAACAAACTACTAAGACAAAGCAAATCCTTTCTTTCCTTTCCAAACTTGCTAAGTGGCTCTAGAATGAAGCATTTTAAGTGAAAATGTTCTCATTAAATTTTTGTAGGGAACATTATAGTATGAGGGGTCTTGCTGAATTATTCTTTCTGGGCGACTGCACTGGCTTTATTTTGGTTTAAGGCAAGTGAAACTGGGGGTAAGAGGTAGGGCTGACATAGCTTTTGATGAGAGCAAGATAGAAACAGTCCTGCTTCTGGCTCCTGCATGAATTATACACCATTTTGTTTTTTGGAAACCATGCCACTCCCACCTTCCCCCATCACAGTCAACTTGTGCAGACCCCTTGGGTAGTGAGAAGAAAAAGAAAGAAAATGAACATTTGCAGTTGGAGATGTTCTGTCTGGATAAAAACAGGATTTGTGTCTCTGTGCCATCCCGGGCTTCCCAGGTAGCTCAGTGGTAAAGAATCCGCCCACCAATGCAGGAGACGCAGGGTTGGGAAGATCCCCTGGAGGAGGAAATGGCAAACCACTCCGGTATTCTTGCCTGGGAAAAGCCCATGCACAAAGGAGCCTGAGGGGTTACAATCCATGGGGGTCACAAAGACATCAGACACAACTGAGTGAGCACCCACATACACCATCACCAAAAGAGGATTTTCCAGTGAGGGACAAGGTCCTGTGGCTTCTCTCTGTTCCTGCTGCAGAATCACAGCCTGTGCGGTGACAATGAAAAAGTATGTGGAAGAAAACGTGTCCCAGACCTCGTACACGACCATCAAGTACTTCATGAAGATGCTGAGCAGCGTCAGCGAGACCCTGATCTTCATCTTCATGGGCGTGTCCACCATTGGAAAGAACCACGAGTGGAACTGGGCCTTTATCTGCTTCACGCTGGTCTTCTGCCAGATCTGGAGGGCCATCAGTAAGACATGGCAGGGCCCACAGAGTCCTACCTGCTTCTCTTTTTGTTTTTCTTATTCCTTCCTGCAAGGTTAACACATAAGCAATGAGATGATGCCAACTGGTTTAACTGGTTGAGGGTGGGGGTTAGAGGGGTTGGGTACCTTATGGCGACCAGGAATGTTCTCTGGTTGCTTCCTCAATCAGTTCGAAATAATTACTGGCTGATGAGTTTCTGCACTAAAACAAGGCTGGAGCCAGAGCACTTTTATTTTTTTTAATTGAGGAGAGAAATTTCACAAAGACACATTTAAATATAACTCAGTACATGTACCCTTTGCTCATCACATCTTTGCCAATTTGTACCTTCTTGCACCTTAAATTAGATATAGATTATAAACTGCAGGCTCTCTTTTACACTTTTGTTACAGGAAAAGTGCAATCTCACAAATTGTAGTCTATAGAAGGCAAATCCTGCTGGAAAACAATCTCCTAAATATTACAGATGGTTTTAGTCAAGGATTGAGTATGATGTATAGAAAACAAAGGAAGTGGATCTTTTCTTTAAAAAAAAAAATGCTTTGTAAAGGCAATGTAACTCATTGTTGTTCAGTCCCTAAGTCCTGTCCAAATCCTTGCGATCCCAGGGACTGCTGCGTGCCGGGCTCCCCTGTCCGATCATCCCTATCAAGTATGCGTCATTTAAAAACATGAGATGTCTTGTCAAAGGCCTTTTAATTTAACTTGTACCTTTGTTTCTGGAATTAGTAAGAACACTCATTACTGAACTATAAGATTTCTTTTGGAAGCAGTTATATTTTAAAATGGTTTTGACCAATATTTGAAGCATTTTTTACATGACTTTGCTAGGTAGTTTCAAGCCAATTACTCAGAGAGAAATTAGGAGAAATGGCTGAGAACTCCTCTTGACTATATCCATTCTAAATTCAGAATGGTTTTTAGGATGTAGAAAAGAATAACAAGAATGCAGAAATATTAAAAACATTGATAAAAATAACTCTGAATATGTGTGCCTTGGGTCTTCAGAGGAGAAGAGAATTAGAATACTCTGATATAAATTTATAATCTCACATCAAGTCTTATCACTAATTAGCTATTTGACCTCGGGAAGACACTTAACTGTGCTTCCCAGGTGGCACAGCAGTAAAGAATCCACCTGCCAATGCAAGAGGTGTGAGTTCAATCCCCGGGTTGGGAAGATCCCCTGGAGAAGGAAATGGCAACCCATTCCGGTATTCTTGCCTGGAGAATCCCATAGACGGAGGAGCCTGGTGGGCTGCAGTCCATGGGGTCACAAAGAGTTGGAGGCGACTGAGCACGCATACAAAAGGTTAACTACTGGAAAGCTTCTTCCCCAACCACAAAACAGTGTACGTGGACAGATTTCTTAGGTCCTTTTAGGTTCTAATACTGCAGGGACCTACAGAGTCAAGTTAATGTCAAGAGGAGCATCAGATTCAGAGCTTCAGCCCAGCCAACAAGAATAGAAACCATCCAGCAGATTAATGCTGCGGAGACCTCATTACGGTTGACCCTTGGTGACCATCCAGCCCAGCTCCTGTATTTTCTATCCAAGGGAAATGATGGAACAGTTCCCAAGAAAATGACTTGGCCACATCAGGGTGAAGGACAGAGCCAGGTGTCAGAGTCCAGTTCTCTGGCTACTACCTGACTCATCGTAGCTAAGAATAGTTCTCACTCACGAAGGGTTATAACATAGAAGGTCATGTTTTCTGTTTATAAATATTGAGTTTATTGAACTTTACCTCCATCTTCTGATATAAATACTGTCAGCATCTCCATAAAGCAGATGAGGACACTGAGGACCTGACAAGATTAAGACACTTGTCCAAGGTCACATGACTAGCCCGTGGAGGAGCCGGGACAAACAAAGCAAAATGAAAAACATTAAATTGCATTGTCTCCTGCATTTTCAGTGTCCCTACTATCAAAGGATGCTAGGAAAGAATAACAAGAATGTGGGAATATTTAAATTATTCACAAAATTAACTCTGAATATATGTGCCTATTGGGTCTTCAGGGGAGAAAAGAATTAAGAATACTCCGATATAAATTTATAATGTCACATCAAGTCTTGTCACTATCACTAACTAGCCGTTTGACCTTGCTGGTGATGGTGGTTCAGTAGCTAAGTCATGTCCGACTCTATAACCCTGTGAATTGTAGCACACCTGGCTCCTCTGTCCTCCACCATCTCCCAGAGTTTGCTCAAATTCTTGTCTCTTGAGCTGGTGATATTATTTGACCTCGAGCAGACAGTCAACTACTCAAAAACTTCTACCCTGAGCACACAATGGTGGGTGTGGACCAATTCATTCGGTCCCTTTCAGTTCTAATACTACAAGGATCTATAGGGCAGTAGAGTTAGTGTCAAGGATGCTTGCTGAGATGTCTGTGTCATTAGAAGCCACATGAGGATACTGAGTGCTTTATTATTCTCTGATTAGTCAGAGCTTAAGGGAAGGGACCTCTCTCACCAGGAAATGGTGGAATTTCTCTCACCAGGAAATCCTGTGTTGGTTGTAATTCAGCCGTGTGGGCCACTGGGAGAGGAGAAAGATGTGATAGACACCTGTTTCCAATAAGCTCTCCCACCCTCCATTTCCACTTACTAACAGTAAGAAGCCCCCTGGTGACCCCTTGCCAACTTCCTTTCTTGTTTGCATTGAGTTTCAAGAAGAACCAAACCACCCATACAAGCAACCCCCCAGGCACTGAGAGGGCCCCTCTCACCTTCAAAGTCACACACCTCCTCTGCTGACTCTGAGAGTAGGAGTTGATAGAAAGGCTTGTACCCTCCAAGTAATACCATTGCTTTTCTTAATTTTGAAAGGCAGAGCAAAGTTTATGAAAATAGATTAGAAAATAGATGCCATTTCTTATAGCAAAAGAATCAAGATGTATTCCTCTAAATATGCAGACGTGCTCGGTCACTGAGTCGTGTCCAGCTGTATGTGACCCCATGGACCGTAGCCCGCCTAGCTCCTCTGTCCATGGTATTGTCCTGGTAAGAATACAGAAGTGGGCTACCATGTCCTTCTCCTGGATCTTCCCAAGCCAGGGATCGAACCTGGGAAATCCTAAACACACACACACACACGGAAACACACACACTTGTGAGCATTCCTGTCGGGAACGTACCAGAGCATCCCTGTCGGGAATAAGGCTTCTGCCTCGAAGCACTGCTGTGCCACAACTAGCCAGGAAGTGAGAAGCTTTGTGAGCTGATCTGTTGGGCGCGGACAGTCGCGGGTGTGATGGGATCCAGTTGCCTTGCTTGGGGGCACACGGCACGACCTGTATTCACTGGCACTGTGTCTGCTCATTCATGGCCCTCTCCTCTAATACATGTTCTCCCCCTTCTAGGCGTGTTTGTCCTCTTCTATGTCAGTAACCAGTTTCGGACTTTCCCCTTCTCCGTCAAGGACCAGTGCGTGATTTTCTACAGCGGTGTCCGAGGAGCTGGGAGTTTTTCCCTTGCGTTTTTGCTTCCTCTGTCTCTTTTTCCTAGGAAGAAACTGTTTGTTACTGCTACTCTAGTCGTTATATATTTTACCGTATTTATTCAGGTTGGTAGATTTCTTTCCTATTTGAAATAAGTCTATTCCTCTCAGGATTGTGTGTTAAATTAATAAAATACCAAGACAAGGATACTGTTATCTGATTTTCAGATATGTGTTCCATACTGAAACTAAATTCCCAAATATGTCTAGATCATGTTTTGGGTCATGCCGTAAACTCTAAATTTTGATGACTTTTGAATAATAAAATCAAAATGTTCTTAGGTACAGGAGATAGCACCTCTAATGTGTATTACTGAAAATAAGATTCCAGTTGGTACTAAATAGTTTTTATTTTAACTGGAATTAGTGCTTAGCAAACTAATGGGAGTTTAAAGAATGAAACTAGGTCCTTGGTTTAAAATATAATACCTGTTTTTATTGCAGAATTTAAAAACATTGAATGAGAACTAAAGTAAACACTGGAGCATTTGTTCAGGAGAAACTAGTACAAAACAAAGACATAAAAATTGGGAGTCCCCATAGTTCTGCTAATAGACTTGTGGTCTCTACAGTGACAATCTTTGCTACAACAAAACCCTTTCTTTTGTTGTTTACAACGTAGGGAATCACAGTTGGCCCTCTGGTCAGGTATCTGGATGTTAGAAAGACCAATAAAAAAGAATCCATCAACGAAGAACTCCATGCACGTGTAAGTTATCTCTTGGTCATGATTAATAAGTTAGTAAGATGTGCCCTCTTGGTCGCCTATGGGACTTGACTTAGAGGTGTGGACATGTCACTAGACATGGTCTCTTTCCTCTCCAGCTCCACCAGCAGTGTTGCTATAGGAAATTATCACAAACTCAGTTGCTTGAATCTTACGGTTATTATCTTATGGTTCTGGAGGTCAGAAATTCACAGTGAGTCTCACTGGGATGAAATCAAGACCTTGCAGGACTGACTTTCTTTCTGAAGGTTCTAGGAAAGGGTCTGTTTTTTTTCTAGATTTTTTTTTTTTCCCCATATAGGCCATTATGGGCTTTCTTTATGGCTCAGATGGTAAAGAATCTGCCTGCAATGCAGGACACCAGGTTTGATCTCTGGGCCGGGAAGATCCCCTGGAGAAGGGCATGGCAACCCACTCCAGTATTCTAGCCTGGAGAATCCCATGGACAGAGGAGACTGACATGCTGCAGTCCATGGGGTCGCAAAGAGTCGGACACAACTGCATGACTAAACAACAACAAATGGCTCTGGGGAATAGAAATGGGAACTAATGCACGGAAGATGTACTGTGAGAAGCTTCAGCCCCTAATGAAGAGCATCCAGACAATGCTTTCTTGTACGGCACAGTCACAGGTGAAGTGCAAACAGTACCTGGGGACACTCGGCACAGGCGCTGTCCAGGAGACTCAGGCTTCCAGCCACAGGCTTCGAGACCATTGACCCACATAATGTGTAGTTTTCTTTCATGTCTGAGAGTCCTTACCTCTGATGCTGAAAAAACTGATGAAGTCAAAGTCGGTGCAGAATTTCATGGCCGAAGTCACCCATGGAAATAAAATAATTTTAATTCTAGGAAATCCAGTCGAAAAAAGTTCCAAGCCCATTTGGAAGTATTTAACAGCTGGGGATAGGGAGTGAGCGTTTTAAAAGAAGTATTCCTCCAAACACAGTGGAATACAGCCCGAGTGCTTTGGGCTTCCCTGGTGGTTCAGCGGTAAAGAGGGGAGACACAGATTCCATCTGTGGTCCTGGAAGACCCCACCGGCCTCAGAGCAGCCTGTGCCCTGCAAGCACTGAGCCTGTGCCCTAGAGCTGGGAGCCGTAACTACTAGAGCCTGCGTGCCCTGGAGCCCGTGCTCTGCAGCAAGAGAAACACCACCATGAGAAGAGCACACACTGCTTCTAGAAAGAGGGGCCCCCAACTGGCCCAGCCGGAGAAAAGACCCAGCAGCAACAAAAACCCAGCACAGCCAGCAATAAATAAGAAATACACAGAGCTTAAGAAATATTGTGCTTTAACCTGATTGAAGATTTTTGTCTCTCTTTATCCCCTCTATTCATTACATTAAGAAATTAGGTAGTATACCTAAAATAATAGAGCCTGGATATTTCAACCCTTTTGTATTTATCTCTTTTTATCACAAAAGATACATTGATAGAAAGTGCATAATTGTTTCAGAATTAATTGACTATGTTCATCTACTTTCTCCCCAGAATTTAGAAGCCATGATAAACTTCACTGGTTACAAACTTAGATTATTTGTAAATTAATAAATTATAAAGAGATTGTGTTTTTCCCTAAATTCTTATAAACAATTTGGATAAAGCAAATGGAGTATAACTGGCGTGGATGGTGAAATGTAAATACTGAGACAAAAAGATCAGATAAAAACAGATAGAATTTTATTGTTATGATTTTGTTGCTTTGTCATGTCTGGCTCCTTTTGCAAACCCGTGGACTGTAGCCCACCCGGCTCCTCTGCCTATGGGATTTCCCAGGCAAGAATACTGGAGTAGGCTGCCATTTCCTTCTCCAGGAGATATTATAATAGAATATCCATAAAACTATATTTTTAGAAACTGTATAAAAAGGGACTAGCATTTTCTTTTCTTTCTGCAATGAAATTAGAGCGATAATTAGTTATTAGGCTTTATATCCATGTCATTTCAGTAATGAGAATCGTCCTTGATCATTCTAGAAAGATAGGATTCATAGCAAAGCAAGTACCTTGTTTTCCTTGGAAGTTATGTGCTTTATTGAAGAACTTATCTACAGAGCCTTTGAATTATGAAACCTGGTGGCATTACTGGGAAAGGCATTGTAAGCTTCAGTTCTATCAACAGAGTGATAGAAAAGAAGATATGAGCTGGGAAACGAAAGCCTCCTTTGTTTTTCACAGCGTGCTAACTTTCCTTGTGTGTCTTGTAGGGTTAATGCTTCACTAGCAATCATTTTTCTGTGTTTGTTGTCAGCTGATGGACCACCTGAAAGCTGGAGTTGAAGATGTGTGTGGGCAGTGGAGCCACTACCAAGTGAGAGACAAGTAAGAGGCCGCTTTCAGCCCCGGGGAGGGATAGATGTGACGTGGGGACCGTGGAAGCTTCCCCTGGGAGCTGAGCGTGAAATTCGAGAGAACCCTGAGGAAGGGGGCCAGGAAGACAAAGGGGCCAGGAGTCATGCCACATAGAATGCAGGAAGAAGTCCCGGGAAATGGACTCCCGGGGGGGGGGGGGGGCGGCAGTGAACTTGGAACTGAGTGCTTTAGAGAGAACTAGTACAACCTGCTTCCCAGGTGGCTCAGCGATAAAGAATCCACCTGCCAGTGCCAGAGATGTGGGTTCGATCCCTGGCTCAGGAAGATCCCCCTGGAGAAGGAAATGTCAACCCACTCCAGTATTCTTGCCTGGAGAATCCCATGGACAGAGGAGCCTGGCGGGCTACCGTCCATGATGTACAAAGAGCTGGACAAGACTGAGTGACTGAGCATGCATGGGGCATGTTAGAACAGAGACAAATGCATAAAGTATATAATAATGTGGAAGTGGGTTTGGAAAATAAGTGAGGCAGAGCATGCAGAGAAGAACGCAAGCCTGCCAAGTGTCAGCAATAGCAGTGCATTTCCATATGCAAAGGCAAGGGAGAGCATGTCCTGGTTTGGATATGGTCAGAAAGATGAGACAAGGTGAAAGATTGGAAAGACAAGGACGCACTTTTACAGTGCAGAGTCCAGCGTCTCTGTACAGCCATTGATACTATAAAGTTCAATTTGACCTTTAAGACTCATATCAAAAGGCTATTAAATAGGAGTGTAGCCATACTTGGACTTTGGAAAGCAAACTACACAACGATGTGGAAGCTGGATTAGAAAGAGAAAAATTAAATGGGGAGACACATAGCATTGGCATATATTCACTACCATGTGTAAAACAGATAGCTAGTGGGAAGCTGCTGTATAGAACAGAGGGCTTGGCTTGGTGCTCTGTGATGACCTAGAGGGTGGGATGCAGGCGTGGGAGGGAGGCTCAAAAGGGAGCGGATATATTTTACTATATAAATCGTGAGTTTATTAACCCGATATTTTAAAGCAATTATACTCCAATAAAAACAAAGAGGAATTATCTCTCACACCAGTTACCTCTCACATGATCTCCTTAACTGTCCTGTGTTCTTATTCTCATTTTAAAGATGAGCAAACCAACTCTGAGAAGTCAATTAACCTGCCATGCAGTGGAACCTGGATGTGCGTTTAGGTGTCTTGTTTTCAATGAGCCACAGAGCTTCCAGACTAGTGAAGGTCAAGAATTAGCAGAAGGGATATTGAAATACTTCTAGGGCAGACATGCTGGCTATGACATCAGAAAAGGAAGATGAAGCAAGGGAAAATGAGAATGACCATCTGATCTTCAGATAGCGAGCAGAGGGAGGTAGCAATGTCACGGTTAAGTTTATAGACTGTAGAAGAACGTTTAGAGTTAATAGCAGATTCTGCTTAAGTGTCCCATACTCCCTCAGCGCCTTTTGGAACTGAGTTTCAAGTTCAGGAGGAAATCGTGACTTGTGATAGAGATTGTGAGTTGTCAGTGTTTGGTACCCAAAGATGTGGGTGTGGCTGAGATGACTGGGATCCTGGGAAGAGGGGAAGCTCCCTGAGGACGGGACTTGGAGAAGCTTTCCATTTTTTTCCTTTTTCCTTTCCTCTGAGGCAGGAAAGGGAGAGGAAGGACAGAGGAGCCTGGGAAGAAGTCATGAGAAAGGCTGGAAGGGAAGCAGGACGTGCAGGGTTTATAGGAAGTGGCCACCAAGCCATCCACCAGGAGGAGCCAGTGGCTGGTAGCACAAGGACAATGGCAGCCACTGGTCTTGACCAGCACAAGGTCAAGGTGAGCCCAGCTTGAGGAACTCAGACAGGTTCTGACAGTTGAGGGGCCAATGGCAATAGATCGAGGAATAAACAGAAACCATTGCTTCTCATGAAGAGGGCTGAGGGATGACCCTGTTGGAGCCAGAGGGAGCCTGGTGTGAACCAAACACAGATCACAGAGCCCATGAATCAGAGCCTGCTCAACCCAGAGGAACTTTGGCTGATTAAGAGTCCATTCACCACACACACCAGGAGACCCATCACCAGATGACATTCCAGCAACCCAGGAAATAAAGCAGCAGACACATTACTCTTTGAATGGAAGATGGCTGGAGGAATTGAAAATTCCTCCTCCACAGAAACGGCTGACACTGAAGGCGCCACGTTCCCTGAGTGGCTCAGTCTAACGGGGCAGCCCGAGCTTTGAGACAATGGTCAGCGGCCATCAGTGTCTGGCTTATTCAGATGCTCCATCATTCAGAGTATACGTGGGCTCTCCCACCAGCCCCCACCTAATTGGCAGGATCCAAAATGATCTGCAGCATAACTACTGTAGCTAGCAGGCTCTTTAAACTTATGGGTTCTGGTTGAATAGGCCAGCATCTCTGTAAGTGCAGCTGCCACTGTTACCAGTTACTAGGATGGACCAACAAAAGCCCCGATCAACCCTCCTTTCTTCTCCCACAGTGGGAACTGAACTGGTCTCTCCTGCTTCCCATTTAATGCCTACTTTTTGCCCTGATTATAGCTTGTCCCTCCTTTTGTTAGGTTGATTTTCAATGTATTCAGGCCATCTGGTCGTTCTTTCTTTATTTAAAAAAAAATGTATGAATTCTATGTTTTTTAAAAAAAGTGTTCAGAGTCTATGAACTCCAGGCACTGTCCTGGCGTTTTTGAGAATAATACAGTTAAGTGACATTTTGTTTCAAGAAAAG
Source organism: Capra hircus (assembly GCF_001704415.2). Lineage (NCBI taxonomy): Eukaryota > Metazoa > Chordata > Mammalia > Artiodactyla > Bovidae > Capra > Capra hircus. The sequence continues at coordinate 7,149,548 of NC_030818.1, forward strand.
TATATATACTTACATAACATGTACAGAGCCCGAAGATTTCTAAAATATTGGTTTTCATTTTTAGGTTTAAGAAGTTTGATCATAAATATTTACGGAAAATCCTCATCCGAAAGAATCTGCCAAAATCGAGCCTTGTTTCTTTGTACAAGAAGCTGGAAATGAAACAAGCGATTGAGATGGTGGAGTCAGGGGTTCTAAGTTCTACAGCCTTTTCCACCTCCCATCAGTAAGTGACATTGCCCTAGAGCTGGACTTCCAGCGTCAGAATTACAGAGAGCAGTAGCTCATTGTTCTATTTAAAGGTGATCCTGGGAGTGAAGAGGCAGAGATGTAACAAAGTAAAAATGAGATGAGTAACATCTACATCTTGGCACCTTGTAGCTTGGTCCATGCTCCATCGATTACACCTAATTTCTGAAAAGTACTTTCTAGCAACAAAAAGGAGAATTTTTTGACATCTTTCTTTGGGAGGGAGGGGCGAGTGAGTTTATAGAATATTTTTAGCATATTTAGAAGTCTTTCTCCTCCTGGTTAGACATGTCTACCCTTTAAGCCCTGCTGATGCGCCTCTGCTAGGCTTACGTTCTCTTCTCCCGTGAGTCGTCTCTTCCTGTCTGCTATGGAAGACCAGGCCTGCATCCTAGGATGCTAATTGGGATTGGGGGATGAGGGGGTAGGAGCAGGAGCTGTGGTGATTGGTGGGATATTTAAAGAGAAGGCTGTGTTTGTAATTGTGTCTCAGGCAAAGCTGTGTGGGAAGTTGGGAGATGGCTTGAGTCTATGTGAGACCAGCTGTGAGCAGGAGCACAGAGGGGCCAGGGGACCTTAGGGAGTTGGTAAAGAGGCAGTGTAGGGAGGGGTAAGTCTGGTACATACTCCATCATTACAAGAGGATCCCTGGTGCTTCAGCCAGAGCACCTGGAAAGCTATAGTCCCAAGAGCTGGTAGACATTTTAGGCCTCTGATGGAGGCTTCCCAGGTGGTGCAGTGGTAAAGAGTCTGCCTGCTGATGCAGGAGACATGGGTTCAATATCTGTGTCAGGAAGATCCCCTGGAGAAGGCAATGGAGACCCACTCCAGTATTCTTGCCTGGGAAATCCCATGGACAGAGGAGCCTGGCGGGCTACAGTCCACGAGGCTGAAAAAAAGTGGGGCATGACTGAGCACACTGACATTGGTCTGAATTTAATAAGAACCCCTTCAGTGTCATGAGAATTATTCCACCCCCTACCAAGGATGCCCAGTTTTCCTCCAAGAAACAGTGTACAAATTGGGGTAAGTAGTCACGATGTATGTTTAGCATAAGTGACTCCAGCCTCTCCACTCTGGCATCTTGAGAAGATCAGGAGTACCCACCTTCTCCTAACCTCCTCATGTTTGAAAAGCAAACAGACAAGAGATAAGAATAGACAGCAATCAACTTGTCCTCAGTGCCTGAGTGTTATTTCTCACCCTTACTTGCTAATGAATCAGAAAAACCATCACCTTTCTTAAGTGGGAAAAATCCCAGTCTGGGAAAAAGATCCAAAGGAGCATCCCTGAGGGCGTCTTGGTATAAACAGAAAGCTCTCTGCCTTATTTCTTGGTGAGACTGTTTTTGTGGTTGGTTGGTTGGTTGGTTGGTTTTACATAGCTTTAAGGAAACTTCCGGTCCTAAAATGAGAAGATGTTGACATATATTAATTGGCAGTGACGTGATGAGCCATATGAGAGCCTGAGACAGGAAGAAAAGTGGGGGATATTGATCTTGTCTTTGCTTAAAATGTTGCTATTAATATTTCATTCATCATTGATAATTTTGCATTTACTTTTATTTTCTACAGCATTGCACTCAAATCCTACTTCACTTAATTCCTGAACTTTTGGGCATCCCCTTACCCAAGGTTTCCCTCGTGGCTTAGACAGTAAAGAATCTGCCTGCAATGCAGGAGACCCAAGTTTGATCCCTGGATCGGGAGGATTCCTTGGAGAAGGGAATGACTGGCTACCCATTCCAGTATTCTTGCCTGGAGAATCCCCATGGACAGAGGAGTCTGGTGGGCTATAGTCCAAGGGGTCGCAAACAGTTGGACACAGCTGAGTGACTAACACTTTCACTTTTTCACTTTTTCACTGTTAATGCTCAACAGGAGAGGTGCAGGCAGCTTAGACCACGAGGAACATCCTCAAACATCTACTCACTAGTGATGTGAGGACTTGTCTGGGTTAGGGGTGCTTATCTCAAATGAGACCAATCTCTTGTGTGCTAAAATATATTTTGGATCTCGGTATTATTTTGTATTGGTCATAAGCAGGTGACCTCAAGGCAAATTTTAATCCAGTTTCATTTGGAGGCTGTGTTTGGATTGAGTCAGTCATTTTTCCAACATTCAAGATTAGCAAGAGAGCCTTATAGCTTAGAGATACCCCCTTCTGTAGCCCAAACTAGTTAGTTAACCGAGGTGGGAGAGGTTTTTTAAAATCGATATTTACTACAAGTCTAGTATTTAAATTGCCTTCATTTGATCTCATCAGAAATCTGTAGGACATCAAGCAAAGAGGAATTCCTCTTCTAAGATCAAAGCAGCTAATTTCTTAAAAAACAAACCTTCATACAATAATAGGAAAAAGAAGTGTGTACTCAGCTCGCTTTTTGTGATTCTCTATGAGAGCATAACAACAAGACGCACACATATTTTTTTTCTTTAGAAGTTGAAGCAATTGTTCTCCAAGAGGTTAAGATTCCTAAACTCGGCGACCTTCAGGAGAACACTACCCCCAGAAGTTGTCTGTGGCACACTGTAGACGATGCTGCTGCTGCTGCTGCTGCTAAGTCGCTTCAGTCGTGTCCAACTCTGTGTGACCCCATAGACGGCAGCCCACCAGGTTCCCCCATCCCTGGGATTCTCCAGGCGAGAACGCTGGAGTGGGTTGCCATTTCCTTCCCCAACGCATGAGAGTGAAAAGTGAAAGGGAAGTCGCTCAGTCGTGTCTGACTCTTAGCGACCCCATGGACTGTGGCCCGCCAGGCTCCTCTGTTCATGGGATTTTCCAGGCAAGAGTGCTGGAGTGGGGTGCCATTGCCTTGCTGATTCTAGAGAATTCCATTACTTTTACATGCATTATTTTATTTGACTCTCAAAACAACTCTATGGCGTAGATAAGTATGTATTTGGATTATTATTCTAAATATGAGGCACCTTGCTTTACCCACGAGCAGTAAGCTCTTCAGAAACATCAGTGGGTGGAGGCTCAAGCTGATTAAAAAATATTTGGTTGCTATTAAAGCGCTGGTGGTAAAGAATCTGCTTACCAGTGCAGGAGACGTAAGAGATTCCAGTCGATCCCTGGGTCAGGAAGGTCCCCTGGAGGAGGGCATGGGAACCCACTGTAGTATTCTTGCTGGAGAATCCCATGGACAGAGGAGCCTGGCGGGCTCAGATACTACTGAAACAACTCAGCGCACAAAGAGATATTAAAGTATTTATAATAAACACATAGGCATAACACACTACACCTATATGACTTCCGAATATTGTCTTTAAAAACTCCCAAATACTTATAAGGTCATATATATATATAGCACATATTGGTTGATT